>NW_022990400.1:312649-640402 GCF_902827175.1 Gymnodraco acuticeps
GGAGAGGTGTTCTCTTCACGGATGAATCCCGGTTTTCACTGTTCAGAGCAGACGGCAGACAGCGTGTGTGGCGTCGTGTGGGTGAGCGGTTTTCTGATGTCAATGTTGTGAATCGAGTGGCCCATGGTGGTGGTGGGGTTATGGTATGGGCAGGCGTATGTTATGGATGACGAACACAGGTGCATTTTATTGATGGCATTGTGAATGCACAGAGATACCGTGACAAGATCCTGAGGCCCATTGTTGTGCCATTCATCCACGACCATCACCTCATGTTGCAGCATGATAATGCACGGCCCCATGTTGCAAGGATCTGTACACAATTCCTGGAGGCTGAAAACATCCCAGTTCTTGCATGGCCAGCATACTCACCTGACATGTCACCCATTGAGCATGTTAGGGATGCTCTGGATCGGCGTATACGACAGCGTGTTCCAGTTCCTGCCAATATCCAGCAACTTGGCACAGCCATTGAAGAGGAGTGGACCAACATTCCACAGGCCACGATCAACAACCTGATCAACTCTATGCGAAGGAGATGTGTTGCACTGCGTGAGGCAAATGGTGGTCACACCAGATACTGACTGGTTTTCGGACCCCCCCAGACTCCCCCAATAAAGCAAAACTGCATGTTTCAGAGTGGCCTTTTATTGTGGCCAGCCTAAGGCACACCTGTGCAATAATCATGCAGTCTAATCAGCATCTTGATATGCCACACCTGTGAGGTGGGATGGATTATCTCGGCAAAGGAGATGTGCTCACTATCACAGATTTTTTCAGATTTGTGAATAATATTTGAGAGAAACGGTTATTTTGTGTTTATAGAAAATGTTTTAGATCTTTGAGTTCATCTCATGAAAAATGGGAGCAAAAACAAAGGTGTTGAATTTATATTTTTCTTCAATCAATCAATCAATCAATGTTTATTTATATAGCCCAATATCACAAATGTTACATTTGTGTAACATTTGTGTGTATCTATCCATCTATCTATAAGGTGAAACACACTGTTATTATATTACTCACAGCTGAGTAGCATGTGAATGTAATCCTTTAAATGTTGTCCATGTTTTTTCCACACCAACATGACCAACACTGATATGCATTTCCTGTTACTAACTGATCAGATAATAGCAGAGTTTTCCCACCTTCTCCTCAGGCGATACGGGGTCTGCTCTGAGCACGTAGTAGTACACACACTTGTCCCGGAGCCACAGAGGGAAGGGGCCCTCCACAAACACGGGCCGGCTGGGGTTGTGCTGGGCCAGCAGCTCCATCTGGCTGGGGCTCTGGATACCTGGGACACAGGAAGGAAAGGGAACAAAGAGAGTGAGAACACTTCTGAGTTATATATGGATCTGATCCCACCATTGTATTCATTTAACATTTGTATGTTGCTCAGAATACAGTTTCCTGGTTTGTTATAGTTGTTTGTTTCCTTTCCAGTTAGGCTTGAAAGCATTTACTGCAATAATGTGGCAAAGAAGGCAATAACTGAAAATATGTATATAAATACAGCTGTATACAAAACTTTACACATAATCCCACATGTTTTCTTCCATCCCCTTACCAAACCAGCGTGGGACACAACTCCTAAGGTTCCTTAAACAGTGGGAATCATGTAACGACAATAAAACCTCAGAAAAAGCAACAAACAAACAAACAGTTTCCATACCGACTACATGTGGAAGTGTGATCTCCTCCCCGCTCTCTGTGATGTCGGTGCAGGGCAGCTAGAGAAAGAGCAGATACACAGAAACATTGGAAAAGACAGGTTATCTATTTGTCAAGAAAGGCCTAGGAAAATAATAAGAAAATAAACACATGAAATAATATAGGTGTGTTAAATGTATTTCCCTCTCCAAAGTGGTACCTGATACACGGTGACTTTAGCGTCCCGGTCATCAGCGATGCGGGCCAGGCTGAAGCGTGCCAGGTCCACGGGGTCTTCCGGCAGATTCTTGGGGATGGGGTAGGGGTTTGTGTGTTTGAACTTTGGGAACCAGTACATGATGCGCTGGTATTTCCTCATGGGGTGGCCCTTCACTCCAAAGATCTGGATCAGCAGGACTTTGGTGTCAACGTTGGGCATGATACCTGAAAAACAATCATAAAGACTGATCATGTCATCATCTGTAAGCACATCATCACTTTGCATTTCTATGCAGATGACACCCAGATGTATTTAAGCTTCGACCCTGCATCCACTCATAACACTGGTTATCTCCTCAACTACCTGCAGGATATCCGCAAATAGATGTCACAACATTTCCTGTTGCTAAATGCTGATAAAAGTGAAGTCATTATCATAGGTCAAGTTGAACAGTCTTGGTTCTCTGTCTCAGTCTTTAACTCATTAGTGCAGAAAACGTGGTGTCTATCTGTTTTACCCTGTGTTGTTTAGTTCACTTCACTCTGTGTCTTCTCACCAGTGTTCTGTTCTCTGTGCTGTAACTAGAGGATGCACTTCCTGAAGACATTGCGGTGTGAATGCAGAATTATGAAAGCTATGAATGTCGGGAGTAATAACCGTCGATTCCTAATTGAGCTTAATGTTTTGATGTTTGAACAGAATTTCTGCGATGATGAATTTGGGAGAAGAATCAAAATGTTGCAGTAGAAGAACACATGTTGGGAATGCTTCTCAGGATGCACACCAAACTATGATTTGAAAGGAGCTATAAACATGAAGTTAATCATTATTATTATTGAGATGGACAGACACATTGGTATGACACATGGAAGTGTCTCTGTGCAGACTCCCATCACCCACCATAGCCCTCCATCTGCTCCAGCAGCTGCACTCCACACTCCTGCTGCCGGGGGTAGTGGTTGAACATGATCTGGATAAAGTTCCTGGGCACAAACACCTCTTTGGGGAAGACGTCCAGCAGCTTGTTGTAGACGGCCAGGTCTCTCTCCACGCCGAACTCCGGCATCTTCTGCAGAGCGGCGTAGATGAACTCCACGTGGCCGCGGCGCCTCACGTCCTGCTTGATGAACACCTCCATCACTTTGTTAAACGTGGCCTTGGTTTTGGTCTCCCTGGCAACCTGCTCAAACAGGTCGTCATGGATGACCAGAGACTTGTCCTTTTTATTGTCGTCCTCGTTGATGAACTCTGCAGGGATGGGTTGATTCTTGTCATTTATCGGGCTCCTGTGGAAACGCCTTATCACCTACAATAAGTCGGAAACAAGAAAGAGGCTGGCTGGAATTACATTGTTGGAGCTATACAGTGATTTATATTATTTAATAGTTAAACATTTATTTCCTTGCTGTATTGTATATATTACATTTATTATTATTTAGTGTTATTATTGTTGTTAATTAAAGTAAGTCTTTATGCTTTTATTTTGGAAGGTTTCGGTGATTATGTATATATTGGAGACAGATGGTGGTGGGATTGGAGATGGAAAATGTTGTGGGTTAGCACAAGGTGAGCTATAGTCAAGTCTGCAGGGCAACATTCATTACTATATAGTGTTGTATGATATTAGATCATCGGAATAAAATGCACAAAAACGATATTCTTGCCTGAACTTCTAATTTTCCCTGCATGAGATTCGCTATCTGGTGTCACAGCCGCAGTTTAATTTTGAGGTACATGTTTTATTGTCTTATAATTTTGCTGCTACAATTTGTTATAAGTGCTGACTGGTGAGATTCATTTATCCAGAAGATCGTTGAGGAAAGAGACATGTTTCTGCGATTACTTGCTTCATGGAATACTTTGAGTGGAGATGACTCTTTGACTCAAACTCAAGCCCCCTTTTCAAGCCTCCAGGATCCTTCTTTCTGCCACCAACACCTCATTTTTATGTATTTTTAATACAACTGATATGTTAATAGACCCAAGTCAGTGCAAGAACAAAACCACTTTGCACTTTTATTAAGACTGCCACTCCGTCACTTTACAATGCAATTTCACTCTTTTTGTGTGTAGTATATGAATTGTATGTAGTACTGTGTATGGTAGAGTGTTATTTTATCCTATTTGCCAGTGCCAAAGACACATTTCTATTATATGTAAATGTGATGGACAATAAAGTATTCTGAATCAAATGACAGTGTACCTGGTGCTGGGTGTTTCGAAGCATGTGAGGCTGAGAGGAGGACTGAAGCAGAGCTCCATGCTGGGCTGCAGACCGGGCGGACTGTCCCTGGAGACCCTGCAGCCGGAGACCCTGCAGCTGGAGACCCTGCAGCCGGAGACCTTGCAGCTGGAGCAGGCAGCGAGCACACTTCATGGTAGATCCATCACACTGACTCTCAGGAAACAGAACTGCAAACGGGGCAGAAACATGGACAGTGTTCAGAACTGCTGAATTATTCTCAAAACATGCATTCAAGGCACTCTGGTAAGACTGTTATACTCCTATAGTGTCACAGCACCGCTTTGCATTTAGGTGTGTATCAGCAATCAGAGGTGGAAGAAGTCCTCAGATTATTTACTTAAGTAGAAATAGCAATACTGCAGTGTACGAATACTCAGTTATAAGTAAAAGTCTTGCATGGAAAATTGTACTTAAATAAAAAAGTATAAGCATTATAAAGCACCCGTTATTCAAAATGGCCATTTTAAGCCCCAGATATTTAAAATGTATACACTAATGGGCAGTTAAAACTATAATAATGTGTGTTTTATATTACGAATTAATAACCTAAATAAGCACACAAGTAACACTAATACATGAAGAAAAAGTCCCCTTTCATAAAAAGTACACTTTGCAATGCTTGCATGATCAAACGTCATTTAAAAAAAAAGAATAATACATGCAAGTCACATGAATGCATACATATAGAGTAAAGGATATATTATAAATACAACGTATTATTGTAGTATACTACAACATATGACAACAACATGTAATGAAGTAAAAGCATAAGCAGCATCATTTGAAAATACTCAAATTAAGTACCAGTACCAACATGTTTTACTTAAGTACACAACTTGAGTAAATGTACTTAGTTACACGACACCACTGAATATAATACAGTGTGTATAATGCATTTATTATACCCGACCTGAAGAGGGACTCTTGTAGTGTCTTAAAAATACACATGTGTCTCTGAAGTTTCGAATACACAGTTATAGGAGCTGTTAATGGCTAAATGTCAAGCATGTTATTTTGCATTTTTTGGTTCAGCAATCCATGACTGAGGTATATTTTAAACAACAACTACATTTAGTCTTAAGCTTTTAATCCCGTGCTCAATACCCACCATTTCAATTGACAGATGTACGAACAAACAGTCTCCTTCAGAAATACCTCTCCTTGGAAGCCTCCATGATGAAAAGCCGGCAGGACATCCGGGTCCTACACACAATGGCTTCCCCCAGACAACAGAAACATGGGCAAATAAAGGTTCCGTAACCTCTGATTTACAGCTGAAACGCTTATTATCACTGTGTTGTACACTCCTCTAAAATGGGCTATCTTTAAGATGTTTTGGCTCCTGTTTTCGTTATAGAAAGTTATTATATTGTACTTATTTATCAAATTCTGTAAAAGAAAACATGAACATTTGCAAACATGGATTTTTTAACATAATGTATGTATCCAACACAGTGGTGTAGTGTAACTAAGTACATATACTCAAGTATTGTATTTAAGTAAAACATTTAGGTTGACCTTACTTGAGCATTTTCGTTTCATGCTACTTTATACGTTTACTCCACTACAGTTTGTTGGCAGATGTTGTACTTTTTTTACTCCACTACATTTATTTAACAGATTAAGTTACTAGTTACTTTGCAGATGTATGCTATGCATACAACATATAAATCAACTAATACATTATCATATCGTATTAAAGGTTAAGCCACCATGTAGTAATTAAGTTAGTCATTCAATTGAACCCAGGGGGGCCGCCAGGGATTTTGGGCCCCATGAAAATATATCACATTGGGCCCCACCACCAGGCACAGGCCACGCCAACCAAGCACAATGCTGTAACCACACCTCCAGAACCCAACCGACTAATTTATGCTTTAAATAACTCTACCTGAACAGGCTTGCATCTATCTTGTAGTCCAATACTAACTGCACAATATTTACTGACACTGAGCGGTAAACATATAACACTGTGCAGACGTGCAACATTCTACTGCAGTAGAATTCACTATTTGATATAACACTAACATTCCTGACAATAGACCTCAATAGTCATCTTTTATGGTGTACATGCCTTTTTAATAACATTTTTGAATGGAACATTCATAAATCAAAAATAAATATAACTTAAATATGACCACTTAAATTAAAATAAAGTGAACATTAACACCAATATTATCATTTATAAAATGCTATAAAAAAATAACATAAGCAGAAGATTTTTTAATTAAATATACATACCAACTACAAAATAAGCGGGTATTAAAGTGTAAATGGACAACAAAACGGAAATGGAAATGAAAAGGCCTGATGGTGGTGCTAAATCAGAGCAAAACTGGGTGACATACTGTCGCCCTTTAGTCCCTCTCTCTTGTCTTTCTCTCCTTTCTTTTCTTTTTTGAAAGCCTGACTTTGTTAGTCGTTAAGACATCGTACACACGTAAGTACTAGCATCCCTGCTCACATGCTCTTACTCTGCTAGAAAATGCGGTGCCGCACAGCGTTTGGAGACAGGACCAAACCATTACATGTAAATAGAGGGGGGTGTACAGAGGCTTTGGATAATGAACTTTTCGAACAAAAATAAGTTAAATGAATCGTAAGTTTAGGAGTACATTATCAATATAATATTATATTAATGTTAATTATTGATGATTGATGAAAGGTTACTTAAACCTTTTTTTGTAATGTTCTACATTTTTTGGGGCCCCTGTCAGTCACGGGCCCTTAGAATCGTCCTAACTGTTTACCCCCTTACGGCGCCCCTGATTGAACCCCACTTTTACAAAGTGCAACATTGAAGGGATGAACACAGGACTTTTACTTGTAGCAGAGTATTTGTACAGTGTAGTATTGGAAATAAATAATCTGAGTAATTCTTCCACCTCTGATCAAACATTGGACAAGTGGAAAGCTAAACCAACACAACATTTACATTTAAATTCGTACCAAGTCGTAGTTTCTGCTCTACAGTGATAAATGAGATGCGCGTGCAATGCATGACACTGCCGCGTGGTGGCGCCAAAAAGCTTTCATACAAACAGCTTGGATTTGACAGGCGCTCAGAAGTGTGTGTTGTAAGTTTAAAACTCCTATCTTCTTTAACACTTCTGGTAGACTGTCTTTACTGCGTCATACAAGGAGACTGAAGACTGTTGGAGACAGCTTATAAAAGCAACATTGATACATCTTTTGACTTCCATAACTCATCTCTGCATGGTGCCCTGAAGCGAATAGCATCAAGCTAGCTATAATGAGCTACACCACTTCCGGAGGGCAAGTTGAATCTTTCCACAAACGACGTCCTGTGTTGTAAGTTCGTTACTTTGTTTACCATAATTATGTAATTAATTGATATTCACGTGATTTAGTTATTTATTCTTATTTATGTATGGTTCAACTAACAACAGCCTTTCTTTTTACAGAAAAACGGCCCCCGTTTCCGGTGTTGTTGTTGCTTACCCCGGGAGTTTGACACTCGTCCCCAGAGTGTGACTGCTGACACTCCTCTCAGCATGGAAAACACACCTCGGTCCAGGCTTCCCCTCTGAAGAAACCTTCCACAATTTAAATTTCGGATTATGGATTCCTCCACAAACAGTTTGGGTGAGTGAAAAAGCAAAAAAGCTGTATTTTGTGTCTCTGTTATGTGCTTTTTTTCTTCTGAAAACAGCATTATGGAAAGTTGCCTGACTATTTGGATATGTCGCACACATGGTTATGGAGGGAACACTTTTGCTTAAATACAATAAAACAATCTTGCTTATCGTCGTCAATACATACGACATGATTTACAGCATTTTACGTAATTGTAACATTTCAGGGTAGTTCGGCTGGACATCTTTCTTGAAGCAGCTCTTAATGTAATAACGTTTTACAGTTATTTCGTAATGCTTCCTAACGCATTCATTGGTAGCCTGTGTTTTGATGGAAGATGACAGTGGGACAACAGGCGGGTTTTCCAACTTTTTAAGAAAGTTTTGTGGTGCTTACACATTTTGCACAGTATTACTGTTTGTTTGGCTTCATACTAGATGCCATCGAGAAACGCCCTGTACACTTTTGATGTTTAATATAGTGATGCATGTCTCGATCTAAACTGTGTTACACCATGACAGCTCTGGAGCCTGTGTAGGTGTGTGGGTCCTGCTGCAGGTCCTGCTTCAGAGCAGCTGCTCCAGTTACCATTTCTGCTGAGGGCTACTTTCGGTTTTAAAGCATGATGCTTTAGCCTTGCTTTCAGACTCTGTCGCTATGTTGGCACGCAGGTTTAGGCAGTGGTGGAAAGTTACTTAGTACATTTACTTTTACAAGTATTGTCCTTAAGTCCATTTTTGACATTTGTAATTTACTTCACATCTATTGCAAATATTGTACTTCTTACTCCACTAACATTTTGTACACACTCAGTTATGAAAACATATTATATGCTGATCATATACTAATTCACTACTACTAGTTCATAAGTACTGTACTACTAATCTACTACATTTGGTCCACATCGAGGTAAGATTACTACACAAATGCTATTACATACAAATAGGATAATATAATAACCATGATAATAAAACACTGTGGAAAAATATATTCTGCATTTAAGTACTTTTACATTTGATACTTGATGTGCAATAAGATAATAATACTTATGTACTTTTTTTATAATCTGAAATGGGCAATGGTGCAGAATGAGTCATTTTACTTTTTGTACTTTAAGTACAATTTAATGCTAAACTTTTGTACTTTTACTTAAATAACATTTTGAAATCAGGACTTTTACTTGAAGTGAAGTATTATCAGACCACACTATTTGTACTTGAACTAAAGTAATGGATTTGAGTAGTTCTTCCAACACTGCTTTGTATGAGTGTGCCTTCCTAACTGTAGATATCTGTTGTGACTAATGTGACAGTGTCTCTGGTTTGGTAACGTTATGAATCTCTCTGTGTTGTGAAGCTTTCAATTGGATAAAGTCCTGGCTGTAGTGTTCAGTAGCTGAATCAGCAGAGCTGTCAGAGATCAAAGAAAACTCAGCTGTCTGGTTGAAAATGCAAAACAAGTATAAAGTGTATATAATCGTTTGCACTGTTTATGATCTTCAGTCAGTTATGAACAGTCTGTCCATGTTGATGCGCAGGCAGTTTGCTTCCCAAGGACAGTCCTGAATGTTTCAAAGCTCGACCTGCTCTTTCCCCACTGCTGACAGTTTAATGGAGCTATAACAGTGTTGCACAATGCTGCTTTTGTTACACATATGTAGGCCCTGCTCCCACCTCATGTGCTGATGTTGTGTTTGCTTGTCTCGTAAATCGGTGGGGCGGCGAGGCACTGGGGAACAGTAAATATCACATGAGTTCTCAGCCAGCATATGTGGGCAAGGCTGCTGTGGCTCAGTGCTGGAGGCAAGTGTAAAATATAGTGTAGAGGCTGCCACTTACCTCAGTGAACATCTCTGTTTGAAACAAATCATCCACTAATGCTTCATAATGAAGGTGATTCAATCACTTTTGAAACATGTCATGTGGTTGTACTGATGCAGTGAGGCTCTGTTATACATTATTCCTGAGTCTTAATGTCAGCTGACTGGCTTGCACCATATCATGGGTCAGATGAGGTGAATTACACATCTGTTGTAGTTTGAGATGCACTGACAACAAGAAGATGCCAATATACATTATTTGTCTCCACCCATATTACCAAATATACTATGAAGACTTTTAAAACATGCATTTACATGGGTGATATGGCCAAAATGAATTTCACAATGAAAATAACAATATTAGAACATGAATATATATCATCACATCATGGTAAAAGGATGCAGAATTACATATTGTTTAATGTCTTAGTGTTATGTTTATTAATTTCTCACCATTATTTGTACTATATGTGTTATTATTACCTTGGACACAACTTCTCACACATGCAAATGAATATCTTCATTTGTTCATTTTAAATTAAAGCTTGCAGTGATTAATTTGTAACATAATATCATTTTGTAACATTAATGCTTTTATTGGCTAGCACTCCAACACATTGTGCGTGATAGGCTGAGGGGCGGGACATATCTAAGCAGTTGACCAATCACAACAGAGGCAGCCAGCTAACCAATCAGAGCAGACTGGGCTCTGGTTTCTGACAGAGGGGGAAAAGAGGTGCTGCAGCAGTATGAGAAAAATAAAGAGCTTTTTGAGACATGTAGAGACACTACATACTGATATACACCTGAACATCAGCAGGAGAGGACTCTTTAAAGTAGAGACACTACATACTGATATACACCTGAACATCAGCAGGAGAGGACTCTTTAAAGTAGAGACACTACATACTGATATACACCTGAACATCAGCAGGAGAGGACTCTTTAAAGTAGAGACACTACATACTGATATACACCTGAACATCAGCAGGAGAGGACTCTTTAAAGTAGAGACACTACATACTAATATACACCTGAACATCAGCAGGAGAGGACTCTTTAAAGTAGAGACACTACATACTGATATACACCTGAACATCAGCAGGAGAGGACTCTTTAAAGTAGAGACACTACATACTGATATACACCTGAACATCAGCAGGAGAGTACTCTTTAAAGTAGAGACACTACATACTGATATACACCTGAACATCAGCAGGAGAGTACTCTTTAAAGTAGAGACACTACATACTGATATACACCTGAACATCAGCAGGAGAGGACTCTTTAAAGCAGAGACACTACATACTGATATACACCTGAACATCAGCAGGAGAGTACTCTTTAAAGTAGAGACACTACATACTGATATACACCTGAACATCAGCAGGAGAGGACTCTTTAAAGTAGAGACACTACATACTGATATACACCTGAACATCAGCAGGAGAGGACTCTTTAACGTAGAGACACTACATACTGATATACACCTGAACATCAGCAGGAGAGGACTCTTTAAAGTAGAGACACTACATACTGATATACACCTGAACATCAGCAGGAGAGGACTCTTTAAAGTAGAGACACTACATACTGATATACACCTGAACATCAGCAGGAGAGGACTCTTTAAAGCAGAGACACTACATACTGATATACACCTGAACATCAGCAGGAGAGTACTCTTTAAAGTAGAGACACTACATACTGATATACACCTGAACATCAGCAGGAGAGGACTCTTTAAAGTAGAGACACTACATACTGATATACACCTGAACATCAGCAGGAGAGGACTCTTTAAAGTAGAGACACTACATACTGATATACACCTGAACATCAGCAGGAGAGGACTCTTTAAAGTAGAGACACTACCTACTGATATACACCTGAACATCAGCAGGAGAGGACTCTTTAAAGTAGAGACACTACATACTGATATACACCTGAACATCAGCAGGAGAGGACTCTTTAAAGTAGATACACTACATACTGATATACACCTGAACATCAGCAGGAGAGGACTCTTTAAAGTAGAGACACTACATACTGATATACACCTGAACATCAGCAGGAGAGGACTCTTTAAAGTAGAGACACTACATACTGATATACACCTGAACATCAGCAGGAGAGGACTCTTTAAAGCAGAGACACTACATACTGATATACACCTGAACATCAGCAGGAGAGTACTCTTTAAAGTAGAGACACTACATACTGATATACACCTGAACATCAGCAGGAGAGGACTCTTTAAAGTAGAGACACTACATACTGATATACACCTGAACATCAGCAGGAGAGGACTCTTTAAAGTAGAGACACTACATACTGATATACACCTGAACATCAGCAGGAGAGGACTCTTTAAAGCAGAGACACTACATACTGATATACACCTGAACATCAGCAGGAGAGGACTCTTTAAAGTAGAGACACTACATACTGATATACACCTGAACATCAGCAGGAGAGGACTCTTTAAAGCAGAGACACTACATACTGATATACACCTGAACATCAGCAGGAGAGGACTCTTTAAAGCAGAGACACTACATACTGATATACACCTGAACATCAGCAGGAGAGGACTCTTTAAAGTAGAGACACTACATACTGATATACACCTGAACATCAGCAGGAGAGGACTCTTTAAAGTAGAGACACTACATACTGATATACACCTGAACATCAGCAGGAGAGGACTCTTTAAAGTAGAGACACTACATACTGATATACACCTGAACATCAGCAGGAGAGGACTCTTTAAAGTAGAGACACTACATACTGATATACACCTGAACATCAGCAGGAGAGGACTCTTTAAAGTAGAGACACTACATACTGATATACACCTGAACATCAGCAGGAGAGGACTCTTTAAAGTAGAGACACTACATACTGATATACACCTGAACATCAGCAGGAGAGGACTCTTTAAAGTAGAGACACTACATACTGATATACACCTGAACATCAGCAGGAGAGGACTCTTTAAAGTAGAGACACTACATGCTGATATACACCTGAACACCAGCAGGAGAGGACTCTTTAAAGTAGAGACACTACATACTGATATACACCTGAACATCAGCAGGAGAGGACTCTTTAAAGTAGAGACACTACATACTGATATACACCTGAACATCAGCAGGAGAGGACTCTTTAAAGTAGAGACACTACATACTGATATACACCTGAACATCAGCAGGAGGACTCTTTAAAGTAGAGACACTACATGCTGATATACACCTGAACATCAGCAGGAGAGGACTCTTTAAAGTAGAGACACTACATACTGATATACACCTGAACATCAGCAGGAGAGTACTCTTTAAAGTAGAGACACTACATGCTGATATACACCTGAACACCAGCAGGAGAGGACTCTTTAAAGTAGAGACACTACATACTGATATACACCTGAACATCAGCAGGAGAGGACTCTTTAAAGTAGAGACACTACATACTGATATACACCTGAACATCAGCAGGAGAGGACTCTTTAAAGTAGAGACACTACATACTGATATACACCTGAACATCAGCAGGAGGACTCTTTAAAGTAGAGACACTACATGCTGATATACACCTGAACATCAGCAGGAGAGGACTCTTTAAAGTAGAGACACTACATACTGATATACACCTGAACATCAGCAGGAGAGGACTCTTTAAAGTAGCGACACTACATACTGATATACACCTGAACATCAGCAGGAGAGGACTCTTTAAAGTAGAGACACTACATACTGATATACACCTGACCATCAGCAGGAGAGGACTCTTTAAAGTAGAGACACTACATGCTGATATACACCTGAACATCAGCAGGAGAGGACTCTTTAAAGTAGAGACACTACATACTGATATACACCTGAACATCAGCAGGAGAGGACTCTTTAAAGTAGAGACACTACATACTGATATACACCTGAACATCAGCAGGAGAGGACTCTTTAAAGTAGAGACACTACATACTGATATACACCTGAACATCAGCAGGAGAGGACTCTTTAAAGTAGAGACACTACATACTGATATACACCTGAACATCAGCAGGAGAGGACTCTTTAAAGTAGAGACACTACATACTGATATACACCTGAACATCAGCAGGAGAGGACTCTTTAAAGTAGAGACACTACATACTGATATACACCTGAACATCAGCAGGAGAGGACTCTTTAAAGTAGAGACACTACAGACTGATATACACCTGAACATCAGCAGGAGAGGACTCTTTAAAGCAGAGACACTACATACTGATATACACCTGAACATCAGCAGGAGAGGACTCTTTAAAGTAGAGACACTACATACTGATATACACCTGAACATCAGCAGGAGAGGACTCTTTAAAGTAGAGACACTACATACTGATATACACCTGAACATCAGCAGGAGAGGACTCTTTAAAGCAGAGACACTACATACTGATATACACCTGAACATCAGCAGGAGAGGACTCTTTAAAGTAGAGACACTACATACTGATATACACCTGAACATCAGCAGGAGAGGACTCTTTAAAGTAGAGACACTACATACTGATATACACCTGAACATCAGCAGGAGAGGACTCTTTAAAGTAGAGACACTACATACTGATATACACCTGAACATCAGCAGGAGGACTCTTTAAAGTAGAGACACTACATGCTGATATACACCTGAACATCAGCAGGAGAGGACTCTTTAAAGTAGAGACACTACATACTGATATACACCTGAACATCAGCAGGAGAGGACTCTTTAAAGTAGCGACACTACATACTGATATACACCTGAACATCAGCAGGAGAGGACTCTTTAAAGTAGAGACACTACATACTGATATACACCTGACCATCAGCAGGAGAGGACTCTTTAAAGTAGAGACACTACATGCTGATATACACCTGAACATCAGCAGGAGAGGACTCTTTAAAGTAGAGACACTACATACTGATATACACCTGAACATCAGCAGGAGAGGACTCTTTAAAGTAGAGACACTACATACTGATATACACCTGAACATCAGCAGGAGAGGACTCTTTAAAGTAGAGACACTACATACTGATATACACCTGAACATCAGCAGGAGAGGACTCTTTAAAGTAGAGACACTACATACTGATATACACCTGAACATCAGCAGGAGAGGACTCTTTAAAGTAGAGACACTACATACTGATATACACCTGAACATCAGCAGGAGAGGACTCTTTAAAGTAGAGACACTACATACTGATATACACCTGAACATCAGCAGGAGAGGACTCTTTAAAGTAGAGACACTACAGACTGATATACACCTGAACATCAGCAGGAGAGGACTCTTTAAAGCAGAGACACTACATACTGATATACACCTGAACATCAGCAGGAGAGGACTCTTTAAAGTAGAGACACTACATACTGATATACACCTGAACATCAGCAGGAGAGGACTCTTTAAAGTAGAGACACTACATACTGATATACACCTGAACATCAGCAGGAGAGGACTCTTTAAAGCAGAGACACTACATACTGATATACACCTGAACATCAGCAGGAGAGGACTCTTTAAAGTAGAGACACTACATACTGATATACACCTGAACATCAGCAGGAGAGGACTCTTTAAAGTAGAGACACTACATACTGATATACACTTGAACATCAGCAGAATAGGGTCCCTTTAAATATTATATATACACTTTTTTAGAGGCAAAGAAATTGACAACATCGTCCACTCTCTGGACAGCTAATGGCAGCCTGTAAATGGACATACATATAGTAAGAGCATAATGAGGGGATAACAGGTGGCACGCACACTGACCTTGAACAGTTAGAACACTGCAATGTGGCAGCAGACCCCACCTGTCATCCACAGTGCATTCAATGTATGTAATGTAAACTGGACTACGACGCAATTGTCTTTTGATGCTCACTTGTACAGCCAGCCACATACATAATACACTTGTATTTCATAACTGCCTTATCAGTATTTACATTTTGTGAACCTCCGTGTTTTCCCCCCAGATAAGAATAAACTGTTTCCCAGTTGCATACTAATACTGTACTGAATGCCATTTACGGTTCTGAGTGAGTCACATTCTTATTAAATGCCAAAATGAAGTACAACAAATGGTGAATCTTTGCCAAACACATTTGTACAAAAATAGTATGTTTCTTTCCGTGTTGGACTGTTGAAGCTAACAGTAGTGATTACATTACATTACATTACATTTAGCTGACGCTTTTATCCAAAGCGACTTACAATAAGTACATTCGACCAGGAAGACACAACCTTGAAGAAAACAGAATCATATAAGTATATCAGGTTTCATAGAGCCAAACATTTCAAGTGCTACTCAACTGGCTTTAGGTAATCCAGTCCTTTATTAGTATAAAAGTGCTTCGTTAATAGTTCTAACGCTCGAAGTGGAGTCGAAAGAGATGAGTTTTCAGTTTGCGCCGGAAGATGTGCAAGCTATCTGCCGTCCTGATGTCAATGGGGAGCTCATTCCACCATCTTGGAGCCAGGATAGCAAACCCACGTGTTTTTGCCGATGGGAACTTGGGTCCCCCTCGCAGCGAGGGCGCAGCGAGTCGTTTGGCTGATGCAGAGCGTAGTGCACGCGCTGGGGTGTACGGTTTAACCATGTCCTGGATGTAGGAAGGGCCAGATCCATTCGCAGCATGGTAAGCAAGTACCAGTGTCTTGAAGTGGATTCTAGCAGTTACCGGAAGCCAGTGAAGGGAGCGGAGGAGCGGAGTGGTGTGGGAGAATTTAGGAAGGTTGAAAACCAGACGAGCCGCTGCATTCTGGATGAGCTGCAGAGGTCGGATGGCACATGCAGGTAGACCAGCCAGGAGGGAGTTGCAGTAGTCTAGGCGTGAGGTGACGAGAGCCTGGACCAGAACCTGAGTCGCTTTCTGAGTCAGCTGGGGATAACTAAGAAAATAAGAGTAACAACTTGTATGAAAACACAGTTGTCCTCTTTAAAGTGTGAATAACAAACACTTTAAGGACAAGTTGTTCAGTGAGCAGCAGGAAGTTGCATCAGCAGCTTTTGCACTGTTTTTCCCAGAATGTTGTAATACTGCCTCTTCACAGAAGAACAGGCCTGCTCTTTTTCTGGAGTCTGGAGGTAAACAGTTATGGCTTAAAGCTTTCTTGTTACTGACCCAAAAGCATTTGTCTGGTCAGATTCATCGTTCTTTTACGTTTTGTTTCTCTAGTTAAAAGTCTCTGATCTGAAGCAAAATGCTGCCCATCAAATCCACCTCTACTGAAAAATGCATTCTTTGACCCATTTCTCAAATAATTGTTTTGACGTAAGTTCCGTACTGAAACTCAGGTGTTGTATCAACAACACAAATCCTTTGATATCTGGCACAAGTGTCTTTGAACTCCCAATGCACTGGCACCAGGCGTGTGAATCAGAAAGAACAAAAACAACTTAAGATCCCAAAGATGAATGCGTTATAAAATGGGTATAACTACGCTCTTAACTCAGTGAGATCATCGCGCTGCAGAGATTTATGTTCCATCAGCAGGCACTCCTCACTGTTGGGTTGTCTGTATGCAGAGCAAGCAGGATCTTGCATAATGTTTGTGTCTGTTTCAGTCTGATATGACCGCAGAGACAGTATGCTGAGCCGCTGCCAGCGCTGTGAGCTCACACATGTAACATCTCCTCTGGACTTTTCACAGTTCATTTAGATGCTTTCAGGCTGACTGACTCTGTTGACAAATGGATTGAAATAGATAGATTGTTGTTAGTGATGAGAATGTTTAGTGCAGCTAGAAAAGCGTTTTGAGCCGGATTTTGAAAGACCTGAGAAAATATGTTTTGGTCTGGGCCTCCATCCTTCCTGTCATTTGATTTGATTAGATTGAACAGATTAGTGTGATCAGTTTCATCTGTAATTAAAAAGCAGATTTTGACAGAGTCTTGGATGGAAGCTCCAACATCTGTCACTTGAAAGCCTAACTTTAACAACAATACAAAGACATTTGGTTTAGTTTGTCAAATGTAGGGACGATTCAAGAGATAGATGATAATAGAGCTTCATCGAGTTGTTGATACATTTTTTAGTCACTCGATCACAAAAAAGAATCAGCAACTATTTTGATGTGCAATCAATCATTAAAGGAGCCTATTCTGCTCATTTTCAGGTGTATTTTTAAAGCAGAAATGGCAGAAAAATGTGCTTAAGAGTTCCTCACATTTTGAGATTATACTTTTCTCCATTTTGTATATCATAACTGAATATGTTTGTCTTTTGTGACAAAACAAGAACTTCGTTTTCTCTTTGCCGAAGTGGGAAAAACATGTTTCACTATTGCCTGACATTTCATAGACCTTACTGTTAATTGAGAAAATAATCCGCAGATTAATCCATAATAAAAAGAACCGTCTGTTGCAGAATTCAATGAAAGATATCAACATCTGTGACAAATATGAAGTTTCATGAGCTTAAAGTACTGATATTATTTGAAGGAAAATGTTACCGGAGACTCACACACCTGAAGTGTATGAAGGAGAAGATGTCTCACTAAAACTAAAATGTTGTGATTCAAAGTATAACTTCTTTCCCCACAAAGTATAGACACTGAGCCCTTTAACCCGACAATATCACATAGTATACCACACAATAGAGCCATGCAGATGTGCAGTAACAGAAGAGAAAGTGTATCTCCCATGCTGCTCTCTGTTTCACTTCTCAGATGGGATGTGAGACAGTAGTGCAGGGGCGTACAGGATGTTGAGCTGTAGCAAAGCGTCAAATCAAAGAAGGTACTGTAGCACACTGTGGTGAGCGGTGCGCTCTGGGACAGGCTGCGTCTGGAGCTGGTTGAGGTTGTTATGTGGAACCGTTGGTTGAGCGGTGGAGAATGAGTGGGTGGACACTGTGGGACTATGCTGCATGTGACTTATCCGGTTAGTGCTAACAGAGATCATTTAGCTTTTTAAAGACTGACATTTGATCTCACACTACATGCAAGTCAAGAAATACGTTTTTCGTTATTGACACATATGTTTGAGAACAGGCAATAACCAAAATCACAAACAGATTTGAAGATAAAACTAGAAAGCATGCTAGGATAATTATATCTGCCGCTTCCTCTAGCATTCTGTCTCTAATCAAGCTGCATGAAAAAGGACGTTTTTGTAAACTTCATCAAACAGTTGGAACAGAAGGCCTGTGTAGCTGTGTAACGCTTCAAAGAGCTCCGATGAGTCCAAGAGTGTGTGGCTGTGCAGCTGTCAGGCAGCCAGCCTCCCACAAGACATGGAATGACCTCAGGCCTTTGCAGCAAAGTGGAAATCAAATAGGGGATTTGTTCTCTCGGCTTTGGAATCAAATTCTTCTGCTTTTTTTGGGATCATTGGATACTTGTGGCTTTTCAATAAGGACCACCAAACTGTCTGAGACCTCACACCCACTCGTAGGAGGTGTGATTCACCAGGAAAATATGTCTCTTTGTGAATTGACCTTCATAACCTGAATCATGAATTCATCATTTGTGACAAAGCAATTGGATTTAATCACATTTTACTTGAAAGACAGTTTCAAAAGTATGGAGAAAAGAAAACCAAAGCACTTAAGGTCACATTTAAGAATTAAAAATAAAGGCTGCATAATAATATGTATAGATAACTTTATCTACATCTTCATATTATTATGCATCCAAAAGGGGGAAATATTAGACTGCATAAATGCTTTGACCCACGCTGTGAGTTAATATAAAAAACTTCTGACTTTCCCGCCGGAGAGGACGCTGGCGTTGACTGTTCTCCGCTTCTCCGCCTCTGTTACCCTCCATCACCCTCAGCTAACATTCGTTCTTGCAAAACTTTCGAATTGGACTACTGCCCTGCATTGCACATCTTTACTGCACTGCACATTGTTTTTCATTTTAACTTATTTTAGACTTCTGCCTCCGTTGCTGGCTGCCGTTGCCGGTGTTCCGGATTAACTTGTTTCCCGATCAACTTGTTTCCCAATCAACTCGTTTCCGTGGGGTGCGTGGCTTTCGACTGAAATACACATTTCGATCGCTTTCTTCTGTCGTTTACATACATCTTTTGGTATATTTGGCTTCTTAGGAACACGTTGATGCACATCCAGTACCAGTGTGTGAGGTTGTGATTACGATGGCGATATCCGGACACGCACAGCGAGGACTACAACAAGACAAACGAGTTGCTCGAATAAATCATTTAAACCAGCTACTGTTTCCAGACTTATTACGGAATATCGTTGTTAATGTCCAAGTCCATCTGTGTATACCTTCAGACAGCCTCCAAGTGAAGCACACGGTGTTTACTCACAGTTTGAAAGCAGCGTGGAGAAGTCTTCATCTGTGTTAAACTGTGATCCTCCCACGGAACTGGGACCCGCCCACGTTCAAATGTGACCCGCCCAGATTAAATTGTGTTACGATTTCTGTGGCTATCTACCAGCGATCATGTTTAATATGAAAGACTACCCACACATGTATCCCTTATAAAAACGGTATTGTGCAGCACTCATCCAGATCAGATGTGACTGTTACCTCGTTTTGCAAAGATAGCAGCAGAAATGTCATTGGGGATATTTAGACTTTAAAATGCTGCTTGGTCGTGAATGTTGGTGTCGGCAAACAATATTACGAATCCTCTATTCAAACAACATATTCAATGTGCATCGACATGAAAATAACAACAAAGTTCATGCTGGACTCAAACCCGAGTCCCAACAGTAAAAATAAATCATGCCCTGCGTGTTATGAGTGCGCCACGAATCTTCACGTCCTAACAGATCACCACAGCTCATTTTGTTCCATTAATATTGTCAACAAGTTCTAGAAAAATGCAATCCGACAAGTAACTAATACATGTAAATAAATGTATTGTAGTAAAATGTACCCTATTAGCTTCCCAAATGTAGTGGAGTAGAAGTAGGCTATGTTCTGCTGTATGCTGTGTGTCACCTGTGTATCATTGTTAAAACGATGTAGGAACCCTGTACCCAATTGCAATTCTTTTTGACTGATATTGCAATATGATCAAACTAAATCCTAACACTTCATTTGATGCATTACTTCTGACAAGTTACGGAGACATTTTCTTATTGAACTTGCTATTTAAAGACAGTATAGGTTAAAAGGAATCATGTGTGGGCATGTTTGCAACAATATTCTCTGCTTCGTCAAGAATCTTTTTCATTAAGGTGTTATTATTAGACTAAGCTGCACACAGCAACACATTCTAAAAGTCGATCTGAGAGAGGTTCGTCTGCAGCCGGAGAGTCATGTTAATAGTGTGCTGTAATTTAAAAGAGCTGTCACTCTGTACACTGTCCTAACATGCACTTTGAAAAGACATGACATCCTAGATAGAGATTAGACACTTCTTCTTTCATTCCCTTCAAAAAGCGTTATTATATTATTATGTTTAACCTATTACCACTGCCACTATAAGTGAAACCAGACTATATAACACTCCCTTCATCTAGCAGTCCACGGATAAAACCAGCCTACTAAGTACAGGATCCCAAAAACAGATCCTGTGAAGAAGGTCTTTTAGAGCAGGAGTGGATGTGGTGACACCAAATTGCCTGTCATGGCCTTACAGTACCATAAATACAACATTGAAAAAAATGGTTTTGCCCAATATAGACTGCACAGAAATGCAAGGCGGACACATTTATGTTATGCTATGTGAGTACTGAAATACCAAAGTGCTTTAGAGCCTGTTTGCATTCTTGAAGATCCACATTTATTAGCAGTTTGGTATTATATGTGAGAAGGAGTTGCTGATGGACCCAAGCTGGTTAGGGACGGTTCATCGTTTTTTCCCCCGAGGAAATAAAGTGAAGAGGTCTGAATACTTTCTGTGGCCACATGATGTGTGTGTGTGTGTGTGTGTGTGTGTGTGTGTGTGTGTGTGTGTCTAATCGTCCATATTACGAGTCCGCCCTAAGCTAGAACACACACACACACACACACACACACACACACACACACACACACACACACACACACACACACATCATGTGGCCACAGAAAGTATTCAGACCTCTTCACTTTGTTGTGTTGTAGAAGTCAATCTTTGTGTGATGCTTTCTGGAGAAACTCAGATTAAACAGATCTTTCATAAGGAGAGTCCAAGCATCCAGATTTGAGTCATGAAAAATAAACAAAATAAAGTAGAAAAAGGGAGAAGGCAGTGTGGTGCAGGGGGTTGTGTGTTGGTGTTGGGGTCAGGGGGTCACAGGTTCAAACCCCACTGCAGTCAGCATGTCGTTGTGTCCCTGAGACTCTTCACCCCAAAGTGCTCCTGTGGGGATTGCCCACAGTATTGAGTTTTAAGTCGCTTTGGATGAAAGAGTCTAAAAAGTGACATGTAATGAGAAATACATTTATGTAAAATAAGGTTATTATATACAGACCTTATTTCTTCCATTTCCCTCTGCAATAAAGGGCACATTGCACCAAGCTACCACAATAACAGAAGTACCATAAACATGTGTTTGCCACTTATTTTCTGAAATATTCCAAATCCAATGGAAACATTTTGCTCTTCGTTGAGGGACCCCTCCGGATGCTTTAATGCTTGCGATTCTCGTCGGCCTATAAGAAGATGTCCTCATTGGATCCACTCTATAGCCAACAGCATTTAAAGGATTCTCGAAGTAATAAGGTCTGGTGTGTGACAAAAATCGAACTCAATGCAATATTTCTGTTGAACGCCAAACTCTTCCCCTGCTAAAACCATTCCAAAATGACCCGTAGCATACAGCCAAGACACACTGGAGTGGCTTCGGTACAAGTTTCTGACTGTCCTTGAGAGTCCCAGCCTAAGCCCAGACTTAAAACCCAAATAACATCTGTGAGGAGTCCTGAAGATCACAGTTGTGTATATAATAACCTTATTTTACATTCATTTATTTCTTGATTATTTCTGTAAAGTATTTTCAAAAATAATGCGTAGAAGAGCTTTATTTTGTTTATTTTTCATGACTCAGCTCTGAACTGTCCTTTACTAAATCTTAGACTGTTTAATCTGAGTTTCTCCAGAAAGCATCACACAAGAATGACTTCTACAACACAACAACGTGAAGAGGTCTAAATACTTCTGTGTGTGTGTGTGTGTGTGTGTGTGTGTGTGTGTGTGTGTTCACTACAGTTGGAATGCACAACATGGATTCCACAGCTCTCGAGGTCAAAGCCTTCTTGTAGTTCCTTCAAAGCATTTCTTTGTGCAATGGTACACCATGGGCAACTAACTGTGTTCTTGGCCAGTCTCCAGCAAACAGCGCTATCTCTTATCAGGATATGTGTGGCAGATAGAAATTGAATGGACTTCTGCGTTCTGTGTTTACTACAAAATGTCAACGGTCCATAACACTGGAGGCAGCTGGGAGGGTTAATCCTCAAAGCTTGGTTTCTGTCCAGAATACAGCAGTGTTTTGACATGAATGCGTGTATAATGAAGCTGCAGATCATGAGAACTTATCAGCGTGGAGAGATCGTTAGACTGATATATGATCTGGTTTGAGGATGCTTGAATTGGTTTATATCCCTTGTTATACAGTACATCATTGAGGTGAAGCCATATGGAGACACCAGGACAAACTGTTTCCCCCTGTTCGGTAGAGCTGAGTTCTGGAACAGAAAACAAAGGAAATATTGTCTCTAATGTGGATTTTATTTTAAATACCTAAGAAGTCCCCAAATGACCCAGTAGTATACTAAAGGAATGGGGCAAAGACAGTAAAGACAATTCACTAATTGTTTCGTATAAACATAGAATCACGTACAATGTTTTGGAGCGCCAGCCAATAGAAGCGTGACTGTTACATAGAGATGTCACTATGCAATGGTGGGAGGGACAGAAACTCCCTCTGGAGGGAACACAGGGAATTTAGCCTTTGCAGAACATTTACATGGTGAAAGGGAAAACACCAAAAAGCACCCCTTTAAACAAGCTGATACAATGTAAATGTATGTCCACTCCTAGAGAGGAATGTAAAATAAAAACAGTGTGCTGGTCTAGCGTTATTAGACAACTCCCAACCTCAACAGGAATTTAAATTCTCAATGGAGTTTGCTATACAAAGTATGCTGACAATAATGCTTTAAGAGTAATGTGCCCATCCATCACTGTGAGGGATAGAGTTGATTGGTGTTCATCTGGGTTTGGAAAGGAACATGTGTTTATTTGCTAATGATGTTGGGTGTTTGATGCTCCTCTTGACTGATGACGGCCCCAGAAGGAATGAGCTTTAAGCATGTGTTTCTGCTTTTCTCCCACTTTTCAGCTTCAGCCTCATGAAGGGAGGGTTGGAATGTCTTCATTGTTTATTATCAGGTAGTGTTTAGAGATGAGGGTTTAGGATGGCTATTAAAGCTCCAGCCACTTTCGGCTAACGTCTGCACAGGAAGGAAGGCCCAGTGTGTACAACCACGGTCCTCCACAACATCCTGTGTTGTTATCAAGTTTCACTGTGTCTCATTAAAGCTTACCAAATTGCATTCCTGTCAGAACAATTTGTGATTCCATGATTAACATTTTACAAAGCAATATCATATTGCAGTTCGTGTGCTATTGACAGTTATAGAAAACATAAATAACATTCATTGGAGAATGAAAACAGGAAGTGGCTGCCCCAAATTGGTGGGTGGGTACGGATGAAATGATGCTGAAGAATAGACATTCTGCTGAATTTACGATGTGAAAGTTCACTATTTTCACTTTGTAGTGACAACAAGTGACAAGTAAGTGACAGCAAGACTAAGGGGCTAATTCACAAAAGACGTATGGCATTCAATGATGGCACCATACATGATGCATCATTTGCAAAAGTTTACGCCCCCATTTCATGTCGGAATCAGAAAATATATTGTGATAATGAAGTGACAGTGCTAACTCTTCTGTATTGTTTTGCATTTAATGGGTGTAATTTGCCTCTTTACTGCAGAAGGAGAGTGCATTCAAATGTGTTCATATAATAACCTCTTTTTGATTTGATTTTCTCCCTTAGAAAACATACCTGTAGAGGAGCCTTATTCATTTTTATGGCACAACTCTCATGGCATCAACTGACACCCATACATTTTTGTCGAGAGATTTGTAAAATGAAGGTCCTCCGCAAAGAATTATGCAAAAGCATCACTTTATTTGAAAAAATAGTAATTCAGCATGAAAAAAAGTGTAGTCCATGAGGTCCAAAATGAAAGAAGTCAAGATAGCTGAGCCTGACATGTCACAATCACTGCTGCTATGATCCCTGGGAAGTCTGGGCATGTTACGATACGCTTCAGTTACACCATCAACCTTTGTGAAGATGCTAATATGGGTCATAATAAGTCCCCTCTGTGTGGTTATTTTTAGTATTACACCGTTTATTTTTGGTCTTATTTGCACAGGTTTAGTGGCTCTAAAATCCATTCAACCCTTCAGTGAATTTGCCACTGAAAGTCTAGAGCGGCCCACACCCAGTCCTCACCCTTAGCCTAAACCAGGGGTGCCCAACCTTTTTTTAACCGAGAGCTACTTTTAAAGTTTCCAGTCTGCCGAGATCTACCAGTCCAAATAGAGAGGCGTAGCCATTACTGACAGCCTACTACCAGGTAAATACACACTTCTACTTGTATTAAACTGACCTTTGTACGAGGAATACTTCATAAAACACTGCAGATCATTTATCTTACCTCTTTCTAATCTACACACATACAAGTATTTAACTGAAGTTACACAACAGTGTTGTTATAAGTGGGTAATGTTTTCAAGAAACATTGAACAGTGCTGCCACATATGACACAGGAAAAAAAGAAAAGACTCTGAACCCTTTCTTTGCCATTATATAAAAATAGTGTTGCTATAAAAGTATAAATTAGGCTTACCAATAAGACAACTCAGATCTGAAGCTACACAGGAATCTGCTGCAACAGTGCAATACAAAAGACAACATTAATAGAATCAAACCCTTTTTTGTTGCATTTTAGTAGATTATAAAAATAAATGCCTTTAAAATAGGATGCAAGCAACACTAGTTTCTTAACCTGAATTGATAATAGACTATAATCAATTTAAGTTTGCATTCTTATACCATTTTGTACAATAATTATAATGAACAAGTTCAAACAAACTCAAACTTACAGCTGATTAATAATGATATCTAACTTGAGTTTTTATTATATCAAAAACCTGTTGAAATGCTTCTGTTATTTTTACTGTCCCCCTAAAGCACGTCGGCAGCCTCCAGGAATGCTTCTTTCACAACTTCACCGTCTTTGAAAGACTTCATGTGTTTCGCAAGAACGTGACTGACACGATAAGATTCTATGGTAGCAGCCTTGCTCTTGTTGTTGGGCCTGGTGAAAATGGACTGCTGTGCATTTAGCTGTCCTTTCAGGCCCCTCCCCTTTTGGAGCGTAGGGCAGAATTAGGAGGGAATTCCGTCTCGTAGCGTTTGTGCACTGTTTTGAAATGCCGCTCCTAAATGACCCTTCTTCGATAAAGCCACGCTCGTATTGCAGATGAGACAGATACACTTTGAATTGGAATAGATACAAAAATAATCATCCTCCCACTCGGAGTTAAAATTATATATGTTTTGCTTCTACCATAATTGCGGTCTTGTGTGTGTGCGGACTGTCACTCCTGTTGACACGGACAACGTTAGCGAACTAGTGCACTGCAGTGGCTCACCAGCCACGCCCCGACACATGGGGTCACGCCGGCCAATCACAAAGCTTTGATGCGTTCATGTGCATTATTCTGGCACAGGAAGATTATGTTGCAGGACATTAACGATAAAACAGAATATTGTTGTTCTATTTTTAGACACATCTCGCGATCGACTGGGAATCTCCCCGCGATCGACCGGTCGATCGCGATCGACTGGTTGGGCACCCCTGGCCTAAACCCTACTGTACCCACAGTGTTATATGTACCGTTCTCTGACACCACAGCTCTATGTGTTTGCTTGTAAACAAAAGGCATGTGGCGAAATCAGTTGGATCGGTATGAGCTGACCCTATTAAAGGACGGGCTGTTGGCCAGACATTTTGGTATGTTTTTGTGCAGTGATAGTGTGTGGTCTTGACATTTCCAAATAGCTTCAATTGTCACTTAATCAAACACTCCCTTTCTCCCGCTCTGGCTGCTGGCCGGAGGTTTCCATGCAGGCTTTATGCTGATGGATCAGGGGTGAAGTGAAACACTCTGAGGGAAATGTGTAATGCGAACAGATAAATGAGGCTTAATAGAATATCATAATTGTTGGAAATTGAAATGTTGTTGAGACATCAATAAGTGTTAGGGTAAGAGGGTAATACATAACAGGGATACGTTTTACATTGACTGCATTTGCTTCGTGGAGTTGTCCCCTCTCCTGTAGTGTGTTTGTGTGCATGTAATGGTCTGGGGCCTCATTTATAACGCCTTGCGTAGGATTCACGTGGGAAGGTTGCTTACGTAGTACAAAGCAAAAACATAGGTACAGAAATGTTCCGACATTTTCCGATTCACAAAACATTGCGTACCGGTGTTCCGGATTAACTTGTTTCCCGATCAACTTGTTTCCCAATCAACTCGTTTCCGTGGGGTGCGTGGCTTTCGACTGAAATACACATTTCGATCGCTTTCTTCTGTCGTTTACATACATCTTTTGGTATATTTGGCTTCTTAGGAACACGTTGATGCACATCCAGTACCAGTGTGTGAGGTTGTGATTACGATGGCGATATCCGGACACGAACAGCGAGGACTACAACAAGACAAACGAGTTGCTCGAATAAATCATTTAAACCAGCTATTGTTTCCAGACTTATTACGGAATATCGTTGTTAATGTCCAAGTCCATCTGTGTATACCTTCAGACAGCCTCCAAGTGAAGCACACGGTGTTTACTCACAGTTTGAAAGCAGCGTGGAGAAGTCTTCATCTGTGTTAAACTGTGATCCTCCCAGGGAACTGGGACCCGCCCACGTTAAAATGTGACCCGCCCAGATTAAATTGTGTTACGATTTCTGTGGCTATCTACCAGCGATCATGTTTAATATGAAAGACTACCCACACATGTATCCCTTATAAAAACGGTATGGTGCAGCACTCATCCAGATAAGATGTGACTGTTACCTCGTTTTGCAAAGATAGCAGCAGAAATGTCATTGGGGATATTTAGACTTTAAAATGCTGCTTGGTCGTGAATGTTGGTGTCGGCAAACAATATTACGAATCCTCTATTCAAACAACATATTCAATGTGCATCGACATGAAAATAACAACAACGTTCATGCTGGACTCAAACCCGAGTCCCAACAGTAAAAATCAATCATGCCCTGCGTGTTATGAGTGCGCCACAAATCTTCACGTCCTAACAAATCACCACAGCTCATTTTATTACATTAATATTGTCAACAAGTTCTAGAAAAATGCAATCCGACATCATATTGACAACAATAATAGTTAGTAAAGGATTTATTGATGTGAATGTTTTGAACAGTGAATACTTATTGTAAATCGCTTTGGATAAAAGCGTCAGCTAAATGTAATGTGATGTAGCAGGCATCAACACAGCGACTTTATTTATTGTTCTCTGGTGATCTGTTAGGACGTGTTGAATGGAGAAGTCTTCATCTGTGTTAAACCGACCCTCCCAGGGAACAGGTTAAAATGTGACCCGCCTAGATTAAACTGTGACCCGCCCAGGTTAAACTGTTACGATTTCTGTGTTCACTGTTCAAAACATTCACATCAATAAATCCTTTACAAACTATTATTGTTGTCAGTCTTACATTTGTATCATATATTATTATCAATATGATGTCGGATTGCATTTTTCTAGAACTTGTTGACAATATTAATGGAACAAAATGAGCTGTGGTGATTTGTTAGGACGTGAAGATTCGTGGCGCACTCATAACGCGCAGGGCATGATTGATTGTTACTGTTGGGACTCGGGTTTGAGTCCAGCATGAACGTTGTTGTTATTTTCATGTCGATGCACATTGAATATGTTGTTTGAATAGAGGATTCGTAATATTGTTTGCCGACACCAACATTCACGACCAAGCAGCATTTTAAAGTCTAAATATCCCCAATGACATTTCTGCTGCTATCTTTGCAAAACGAGGTAACAGTCACATCTGATCTGGATGAGTGCTGCACAATACCGTTTTTACAAGGGATACATGTGTGGGTAGTCTTTCATATTAAACATGATCGCTGGTAGATAGCCACAGAAATCGTAACATAATTTAATCTGGGCGGGTCACATTTTAACGTGGGCGGGTCCCAGTTCCCTGGGAGGATCACAGTTTAACACAGATGAAGACTTCTCCACGCTGCTTTCAAACTGTGAGTAAACACCGTGTGCTTCACTTGGAGGCTGTCTGAAGGTATACACAGATGGACTTGGACATTAACAACGATATTCCGTAATAAGTCTGGAAACAATAGCTGGTTTAAATAATTTATTCGAACAACTCGTTTGTCTTGTTGTAGTCCTCGCTGTGCGCGTCCGGATATCGCCATCGTAATCACAACCTCACACACTGGTACTGGATGTGCATCAACGTGTTCCTAAGAAGCCAAATATACCAAAAGATGTATGTAAACGACAGAAGAAAGCGATCGAAATGTGTATTTCAGTCGAAAGCCACGCACCCCACGGAAACGAGTTGATTGGGAAACAAGTTGATCGGGAAACAAGTTAATCCGGAACACCGGCGAGGGAAGTGCGTACGGTGTAGGTACCATGGTTGCGTTCCGATAATCCAAAAATCAGCTCCTAAATTCTAACCCTATCTCCTATTCCTTGACCTCTGAGTGAAACGTCACGGGGGTAAGGGATAGTGGATAGGAGAATTCAAAAGGACTTAGGAGAAGAGACTGCGGTACTTTAGAGAATCCGACTGCACTTTCACTATCCGACGTGTTTATGATGCGCCAGCGGACGTCATGAATGTGCATCTGCTGCTGTGGGGAAACTACAGTTTTCTATACAGCGGACTACTACATACGTTTTAAAATGCTTAATAAGCACCGTAACTTTCATGATATCATTTCTCGGTCATAATCGGTTGTTTCCGTGAACGACCGACTGTTGAGTGACGGCAAATGCTGCGGCTGCAATGCATTGTGGGGCAACATTTTCTCCTCTCCTTTCGGTTAGGGAGGTCCAGTGGTTCCTAAGCTAAAGGAGGTTATAAAGGAAGTTTGAAACCTCCTTTCCTTTCATTTGGAGAATTGGAACGGCACTTATCATGGCTGCCACTGAGGGACTTCCGGGTCATTTCACTCCGTTAGGAAGGTTCCTAAGCTAAATGGACTATTGGAATGCAACCAGGGAATCCATTTAACCGACCTGAGACGGGGCCCCTGCTTCTCGTGGTTTCCTTGCATCTCTCCATAAAATAAAACAAGAACTCATTCTCAAAAAAGATAAACGCCATTCTTAAAATGTATAAACAAACAATAGTTTGATTAATATTGATTAGAGTGCACAATATAAATAAAATAATTGAGAGAAGAAAAAGAGACATGTTATCTATCAAAACCCAGTTGGATTAACATTCATTGGATTGCACACTTTGTGTGTTTGTGTGGATATGTAGCACATTAACATTGTAATAGCACTTAATGACTGACTGAATGGAAATGACAATAAATGAAAATGTAAAACGAAAAAGCGATCATGAAAATGTTTCCAATAAATGAATAAAATGATTTTTGTCCACTTCGTTGTTCAGATATATCACATATTTGTAACTAAATGATAAATGAATTGAAACAAAACACAGTATAGATCAGGGGTAGCCAAGCGCGGTGCCCGCAGGGTCAACGTGAGTCGTCCGCGGGGCATGTTCTAAAAATAGCTCGCCAAGCAAATCCAAAATGTATAAAATACACAAAACAAAAAAGGAAATGTAATTAAAAGAATCTACCCTATGCATAAAGGAAACCTAAATCATAGCGAACTCTATCTACTTACTACAACTCTATATCTATCTAACACCCCTCCTCCCCCACCCCCACAATGAATATCGACCAATCACGTTCTTGCTTGATTTGCGGGACCAGCGTTGCAGTCGGGAAGTAAAGCAATGTGCCACCTCCCTGCTGATTTTCCTTCTGGCAGAATCTACACAGCACATCAGCCCCATTGAACACAGCATATCATGCAGCCTATACAACACATGAGGGGCAGAGTTTTACTCTGTGTGTGTTGCAACTTGCATATTTATGTATTGCACTTGACGCACACACACACATGGCGTAATCTCCACTGGGGACAGGGGGGACATGTCCCCTGCTCTTTTCAAAATCCCCTTTGTGTCCCCCCACTTTACAAATATGTTTTTTAAAAATTTTTAACGCAAGCCATCATCGCCATGGAGGAGCACACAGCCTCTGTGAGCGAGCGAGACAGAGAGAGAGAGAGCTAGGGAGGGAGGGAGAGAGAGCGAGCGAGAGAGCCAGGGAGGGAGAGCGAGAGAGCTATAGGGAGAGAGAGGGAGCGAGGGAGGGAGAGAGAGAGCAAGAGGGCTAGGGAGGGAGGGAGAGAGAGAGGGAGAGAGAGAGAGAGCTAGGTAGGGAGAGAGAGAGCGAGAGAGCAAGAGAGCTAGGGAGGGAGAGAGAGAGTGAGAGAGCTAGGGAGAGCACACCTTTATCTATTTAATATAGATAAAGTAAGAAATCCTTCCAATGTGTACTATAGGACAGTAAAAACTGTTTAAAAGGAGAGTGATTAGTGAAATATGCATAAATAAAAAGAAAGAATGTTAACTAGGTAACATAAGATAAGAATAAACAAGTTTAAATGATTTGTTATTGGTTGAGATCATATTCTAAAGATGTTTGGATCATTGAAAAGTATACAGCTCCCTTTCATCTGAGTGTTGAGAGCTGTATCCATAAATTCATGTTGTGCTCAAAGTGCAGCAGATTGATGCATTTCACTTCAACATTTAAAAATAAATCTTCCCGAGGGTGCATGCCCCCGGACCCCCCTAGAGGAGGTGAGGCCCGTCCACCCCCAAATAAAGCAGTTTAAAATAATTAAATTGCATACATGTTTTTTTAGTAAACACAGAAAACGCAAACAGCACACAAAGGTTAAAGGTCAGCATATAATAATGTTAAAATGTGCTAAACTGCAAAAAACAAAAAAAAGAGGAGTAAAAGGAGGAGCGAGGAAATGAAAATAGTCGACCTGAGACGCAGCCATGGTACCTACAACGGCACTTCCTACGCCGGTTTCCCTTTATAAATCACAATCGACTCGAAATGCGGTGCAGCTTTTCCGGGCTTCACGTAACGCCAATATTTGCCTATAAATAGTCAAAGAAACGCCCATTCATTAATTCTGACTGACTTTATGAAGAAGATCGCAGGAAATGACGACAGAACAGCTAAAAAAGACATCTCACACAGTGTCAGATTTGGGTTATTTTGGGGAGGTGGAGATAAATCATATTGTTTGGTGGATGCAGTTTGAACAGAGTAGCAGCATGGAGGTCGGATCGTCACCAAAATAAATAAATAAGTGGTCCGAAAAAGGTTAATGACAAAATAAATACACATAGCCTTCCTCAGGCAGTGTGTTTGTACCGGGGACAGGAGACACCCCCTTGATGAGAAACTGTAAGAAATGAACGGGAAATCCCTCCGGAGTGGAGTCATGACGACTGGATCTGAATTATTTGTTTGTATTTGGTGGTTTGTGTTCCAGCTGTCGATCAGCAACTATATATCCATAATCCACCAGTTAAAGGAAATACAACTAATGTGTTGTGTTATATTAGCTGTACAATTTATTGTATAAAAACAGAAGGACGATAGCCCATATATGAGATTTCAAAAGTCTTTTATTTTGAAACTCTACATCAGATTGTCCTGATTTTCTCTGATTGACTAGACGGGGTCTCCTGCTATCACCCTGAAGTGAAATAAATATTTGATTGACTTCGAATGACTCTTTGATTATGGACAGTTTCCATTAAATAATAATCAAAACATAGATGGACAATAGATATAATTTGATATTTTAAATAGCATACATTTTAAATTGTGCTTCAGAAAGTAATGTTACTTTAGGAGTGTTGTGAGATGGTGTCAACATCAATTGAAATTAGTCACCCAGTGGAAATGTCAGATATGTCTTCATAACTGCATACTTACATGTTACATTCATTCAGTTATAATGTGGTAGTTATACGTAGTATGTTTTAAATTATTATTGATCACATTATATAGTATATATTTCTTAATTTAAGCTCCAGTATATATGAATATGTTTGGTGTGTTTTTTAGATATATTTGTTATTGACCGAGTAAACGTTTTTATTTTGAAGGCAGTTTTTACAGGCCTTTACCGTAATGCATAGGATATTCGCGCACCGCAATTCAACGTGCGGGCTGGCTTGACTGTGTTTTCCGAAGTGGGGGCTGGCTTGACCACAGTCTGTTTACCCAGTGTTTCCTGACATGAAACGTTTTATTTCACCTTGCTATGTGTTTTTAACGTATATTAAAAAACGGGGACAGTTTCAACCGGGGACAGGCCAATACAAACGGAGACTGTCCCCGGAAAACGGGGACGTCTGGTCACCCTAATCTGCAATCTATAGAAATGCAAAACGGCGTCAGTTTAGACGTAATTCTGTCCTCCTGTTTACCGCATCATTTATGAGAAAACATTTCATAACATTAACACAACATATTCGAGGTGGTTTTAAATAACATATCCGTATTTATTTATTTCTCCAAGTTATGTTTTTGTGTGCACTGAGGAGTCTCAAACAGGCGTTTGTTTAATCATTTTAAGATTGGCTTTAATCAATGTTTGAAAGTGAATTCTTCATATATGATAAATTAGAGGTAACATTTTGTTTATGGTATTATTTCCACATATTTCTCTCCATTCTTCCTTCTGCCAACGGTGTCGCACTTTCTCGTCTCTCCCGTTTTTGTGCGTACGCATGGGTCAGAGTGTCCGTGGAGGACCGCACATTTTCCCGTCAAGTTAGTATTTTATAAATCGCAAACATTGCGTAGAAACTGGCGTGCGCCATTTTTTGAGCGTATATCCCTTTATAAATGAGGCCCCTGAAAAGGTTCAAATCCCAAAGTTCAAAATGTGATATTTTGCACATATCACTGAGAGAATGTATGGATTTTCAAGCATTAATTGGATGAATTCTGGATGAATTTCCTGCTCCGATTGTACATAATATGTTTACTCATTCAAATGTTATTACTATGGTGTGCTATAGGATTAAGTTGCTTCTTGGTAAATGTGACTTATTCTTCATACTAAGGGTTATAATTAGGGCCGGGACTTTAACGCGTTAATTAAGATTAATTAATTACACAAAAATTAACGCGTTAAAAAAATTAACGCATTTTAATCGCACTTATTTTTGCACCGCGGAACGTTTCTCACTGGATGAGTTTCAGGCGTACCGATTATACTGGAGCACCAACTAACGTTCATGACTTCAGACAACAACAAACCACAGTGAACAACAGTGGGAAATGTTGTTTTAAAAAACGGACGGATGGAAGCGTCGATAAGAGCACGGTTGTGTGCAAATTATGCAAAAAGGAATTCGCATATCACCGCAGCACATCAAGCCTCAAGTATCACCTCAATGCAAAACATATAGCAGCTAGCGTGGAAGCTAGCGTGGACGTTAGCCTCTTTTATCGCGTTCACACCAAAAAGAGCCGGTACTAAAATTAGTTCATGAGAACCTTTTTACCCCCACGAAAGTCCCTGCTAGAGAGCAGAGAGCTGCAAGAGAGCAGGGACTTTCGTACGGCTCTCTTGTGAGAAAAGAGCTATATTTCTGATTGGCTGGGCGGATTGCAAACCACGCCCCGTAAAACTCCCAAACAGTTTTGTGAAGCCGCCATTTTATTATCCTCGCATTAGCATTATTAGCATTATTAGCATTATTAGCATTAGCCCAGCGCAGAAACGCAGAGAGACTAACTTATGGCAACACAAAATAAAACATGGGAGCGGTGGAGATGAGGAGGTGTCGGCGTTCTGGCGATTTACTCGGAAGGCTGCTGGGACTCCCAGCAGCTTCTACTGAAGCCAGTCCCCAACTATACGCCGTGAAGTGGTTTGCGGCCTGCCAGTAAACCCAAAGCAGAAGAAGAAGAAGTGACGTCAGCGGCTTAATTTGCCTAATCCACCCCCAGGTTCAAAGAGTTCTCATGAACTAAGTTCTCATGAACCTTTGTGGGAAAAGTACTGCGGTGTGAATGCGCCTAATGGTATACTAAAATCCATGTGAAAAAAATTGCTTCTCACTGTTCTCAGGTCAAATATTTATATGTGATTAAAAATGCGATTAATTTCGATTAATTAATTACAAAGCCTCTAATTAATTAGATTAATTTTTTTAATCGAGTCCAGGCCCTAGTTATAATATCACCGTTTGATAAATAAGGGCTCTTGTGATCAAATGAAATTGAGAATTGTGACACTCAGCAGTGTGTACAGAGCAGTAGATACATCCTGTTTGACTCGTAATAACAGCTTTCATACTGCACATCCAGCTGATAGGAATCTGCCGTGTTTAACTCTGTACTTATTGTACTAATCAGACTAAACAGTGAGCAGCATTTACCAGTAATCAGCTGTTAAAGAAAAATTTCCTCTGCAGCCGAGCTGGATCAGCTCCAGGCGTTTTGCAACTGCGCTGATGACGAAATGCTTGTTCCAGTGAAATGGATTGTCCAAAAGAAAATGTCTTTAAAAGTGAATCATAATCCGGATTTGCCAAAACAGCCATCATTATCTGAGATCGCATGATGTAGTATTGTTAGATGTGCCAAGAGCAAGGACTGTCTTAGGTAAGACAGCTTTTATGTGCGCAGCTCCATTTGCTTGGAACAATCTTCAGCAAGAATTGAAACTGAGCAATCTCATTCCTCTGCATGTTTTTAAAGCTAGGCTAAATGAAATGCTCGTTGATACTATGGCCACTTGTAAATGTCTATAACTATGTAAATGTATCCTGTAAATATAATGTATAATGTCCTTTATTGTTTTATGTTTCATGTGGAACCTATATGCTGCAGGTCTCCCTTGAAAAAGAGATCTATGATCTCAATGGGACCAATCTGGTTAAATAAAGGTTTGAAATCAAATCAAATCAAATCAAATCAATGGTTTTTTGACCAATTAGGTTTACACATACAAGGAATTTGCTTTGGTATAAGTGGTGCATACAGAGACACAATAAGAAGACGTTACCAAAAATAAAATTAGTACAATTATAAAAAGCTATTAAAAAACTATAATAATAATAATAATAATAACAATAAAAGGTATAAAGAAATAGAAATGAGACAGTATTAAGATGTCAGGTACTTGTTGCTGAAGGTAGATAGTTGTGTTGGCTCTGATTGTGTTTTGGTTTCATGTTGCTGTAAGCAGCTGTGACTGACAGACCATACATTGGTATTTTATGTTTTGACTCAGGGGAAGGGAAAATAGGATGTTCTTCTCTCTGCTCCTTTCCATCATGGGCTGCATACATTGTGTTAAGTGTCCATGCTTTGTTATATACTAATTGCCATGAGTGGAATAAACAAATAATGAAATAAACATAGTGACATCACTATTTAACACGTGCACTTCCTGTTACGACTGGAGCACACAAAAACTGATAGGACCCAAATGCACGACTCTAGACAAAAGATGATTCAAAAAAGGTTTTACTGTAATGATGAAACAAGGTAATCCATTCACAGGGTTCAAAACGATCTGGCACTTGGCACAGGGAACACACAGAATATATACAAAAGCAAGGGACTCCACAGGTGTAAACAATAAGGGCGGGGCAGGTAATTAGGTCAGTGGACAAACAGGTAGGAATCAAACTACCTGAAATGAGAAGGGAAATGACAAAGTAAAAACAAGAAATGGCAGACACGGACTTAACAATATAGACTCACAGAGAAATAATACTAACAGATCTGACGAGACACAACAGTACCCCCCCCTCTACGGCCGACTCCGGACGGCCCAGAGTCCTGTGGATTAAGTCTGAAAAAGTCCTTTATCAGTTTCTGATCCACAACAAAACTTGCTGGTACCCACGACCGATGTTCTGGACCGTATCCTTTCCAGTCTACAAGGAACTGTCGGCCGCGTCCTCTCTTCCTGACTGCTAGCAGTTTCTTGACGTCATATATCAGACCGCCGTCTAACATCCGGGGTGGAGGAGGAGGCATGGATGGAGGAACCAAACAACTCTCCCGAACCGGTTTGACTTTGGCAACATGAAAGGTCGGATGGACTCTCAAGGACCTGGGCAGGCGCAGGCGAACAGCCACCGGGTTAACAACTTTTGTTATGGGAAACGGACCCACAAACCTCGGAGCCAGCTTCCTGGAGGCCACACACAGGGGCAGATCTCTTGTAGATAGCCAAACCTTCTGCCCGGGTTTGTAGGTAGGTGCCGGACGACGATGTCGATCTGCTGTCTTTTTCATGCGAGCAGCACTCTTCAGGAGAACCTGGCGAGCTCCTGCCCAGACTCTGCGACACCGCCTCACCAGGGCATGTGCTGACGGTACAGTCACTTCCTTCTTTACTTCTGGAAACAGAGGAGGTTGGTAACCATAGGCGCAGTGAAACGGGGAGAGACCCGTGGCAGATGTAGGTTGGGTGTTGTGGGCATACTCCACCCATATCAGCTGCTTGCTCCAAGTTGTGGGATTCTGGGACACCAGACACCGTAAACACGTCTCCAGTTCCTGGTTGATCCTCTCTGATTGACCATTAGCCTGTGGGTGGTAACCAGATGTGAGGCTGGGAGTGGCTCCTATCAGGCTGCAGAATTCCTTCCAAAACTGGGAAACGAACTGCGGCCCACGGTCTGACACCACATCTCGAGGAAATCCATGCAGCCTGAAAACATGAGACAAGAGCGCTTCTGCTGTCTCTTTAGCAGAGGGAGATTTGGGCATGGGGATAAAGTGAGTCATTTTGGTGAATCTGTCAACAACAGTGCAGATGGTGGTGTTACCTGCAGAGGGCGGCAGTCCAGTGACAAAATCCAGCGAGATGTCAGACCATGGGCGGCTTGGAATGGACAAAGTAAAAACAGGAAATGGCAGACACGGACTTAACAATATAGACTCACAGAGAAATAATACTAACAGATCTGACGAGACACAACACTTCCATAGCCTTCCAAAACATTGTTCGTGATAAGGGGCAGGACTTATCCAACGCATCTCTTAGTGTTTGACCAACCACAACAGAGCCGGCCAGCTAACCAATCAGAGCAGACTGGGCTCTGGTTTCCGACAGAGGGTGAAAAGAGGTGCTGCAGCACAGGCAGTATGAGAACAATAAAGAGCTTTAGAACATTAACGCATGGAGACATGTAGAGACACTACATACTGATATGAAGTTGAACCTGAACATCAGCAGAATAGGGCCCCTTTAAAGGCAACCTTTTAAACCAAATGAATTCAACCTAAGTTCAGTTGAGTTCATTTAAAGCATCAAGCTTTTTTCCTCAGAAGTTTTAGCTGACATCCTATGGAGAGACAATGGAAGAGACAAGTTGAGACACAGTGAAAATAAAAAAGGAGATCCGGTACTTCTTGTCAAAAACAGGCTGATAATATGTTCCAGTGAGCAACAGAGATTGAATGAATGCACCTTACACACAAATCTTGTTTTTCTGTAATCATGATAAGAGCATTAGGAAATCTGAACATTTGATATCAGCTTACAAGAGCTGAGAAAGACAAATCTGGTTTACACCCGTCTGTCCTGTTTTTAAAACCTTTCACTTGTGGTGACAATGCATCTCAGACTGCACAATGTAATGATACAGTTTGAGTGTGTTTACAACAGGCAGTCTGAACTCTAAAAAAGAACTGAATAAATGTGTTTGGTCTGGAGTCTAAGTCATTTCAAGATTTTTAAGACATCTCTGAAAATGCAATTGCAATTATGGTGACATGATTTAGTTTGGACTCTTGATTCTAAACTGATTGTTATTTGAATAAATAAAAAGGTGGCACTAGTTTTAGGGTTCACCCCAGTGCTCGGTGTTTGAAACCTGACCTTGAGTCTGATGAAGTTATAAGAACATATTTCACTTTAGACTTGCAAAGTGAATTTATGTTAATAAACCCAAATTGTGCCCAAACTCTTGCCTTCATTTAAGATGAACGACAACGATATCTCTCTCACTACCAATGTTGTTCCATCAACCTGCAGTTAAACAACTAATATTTCCGACCTAATATGTCTTAAAAACGATACGTTCAGTTATGTACTTGCACTATGCCAAATATTTGTATCTTTTTTAAAACCTAGAGAAATCTGTAATTCTTATAAAAGGTAGTGATGAGTTTCATTAGGTCTCTTGTAATTAGGGTTGGGAACCGAAACTCGGTTCCAGATGAGCACCGATAAGAAAATGCCGGGTACCGGGTACCCATACAAAATACACAATTTCGGTTCTGCTTAACTGTTCCTAAACGTGGTAGACCCTGTATTCCACCGGGTCACCACGGCGCCGCGGTTACCCGTTGGAATACAGGGCGGACCTGGAGAATCATAGAACGGCCGGTCGTCAGCGGGCCGTTGACGGTCGGCTCGGTGCGCTGACGGCCGGCACCGCCCTTAATAACGGCATCATGTAAGTTGCGCTGACAGGCGACAGAGTTCCACAGTTGCCCCGCAGCGAGGCTCCCCCCGCCCTCCAGTAGACAGTTCACGAGCTCAGTCACTTCATAACACCAAAGATGGGTCGCGGTAAACGCTCTGAAGTGAGGCTCCACTAGACTAAGAAAGAAAAAGACAAGGCACAGTGTAATGCCTGCTAATAGCTTGCCACAGGCATAGCTCAGTTAAAATAAAGCACAGCTATTGTGCAATACATTTGTATTGCATGTATATTTTTTATTTGTAACAATTTCAGTTAAAGCTTAAAAGAATAAAGATATTTTTGTTATCTAAACGTTTGACCTCTTTCTTTTACAATTTTGGAATCAAAACGGGGAATCGATAAGAACCGGAATCCATAAGCAGAACCGGAATCGATACATTTCAAACGATACCCGGTCATCCCTACTTGTAATGACATCTGCCAACTTTGCCCATGTGCAAGTGTTGTGCTTGTTTGCCAGGAGCGGACATAAATGGACCTTTATCCAGTTTTTCACAATTCCCTTCGACTTAGATAATGGTTGTTTTGAACTATATGTTAAAAAACGACCATGAAAAAAACGTTGAATAACTTGTCTACCGTTAAAAATATTGCTAAACAACAGAGTAATCCAGTTGGAAACTACAATTTGCCATCTTTTGTTATTGTTTTTATTAATAGCCCACATATTGGATGTTAACAACACCATACAAAAATGAAGCTTCAAATAAGAATTAGGATTTGTACGTGAAACTAGTATTCCTTTCACCTATACTATTTTACATTTCAAAGAAGACAAGACACAGTTTTACTTATACAAGATGAACTCATACGTTAGAATTCAATATACTTTTTGCTTCTAACCTTAGCATTGGCTATTCGTTAGTGGCAAAGTTAAGCTAATGTTATCAAGATAGATTTAGCTGATTAGCTGATTAAGTCTATTTTAGCATGTTACATTTGAGCAGTGTTATCACTACACTACAGTCAATCAGAAGGAAAATTAGCATATGTTTCACATTAGAAGCCTATTGGGAATGTAGGGACTTCCCCTTTGAGCCTGGAAGCCTCTGCGCAGACAAGAGGAAAGAGTGAATTTGATCTCTTTTTAAAAGAGAAACTCAGACAATATGACATAACTCATGCATTCTGTCAACACAGCAGGTTAACATAGAGGAAGTGCTCAGGTTGCATTAACATCAGTTAGAAAGAAAAGAGCGGGGGATCCAAAAGAGAGGCTTCTGACCAAATTCTGATAAATCTATTTATAAACCAGGGGGGAAAAGCAAAAGCCTTGTTCTCTCTGTAGCTTGGATAAATAAAGGAAGTCTTGAGCAAAAAAAATGGCATATTGTTGATAGAGATTTTAAACCCATGAGGAAATGGAGCTTTAGACTACAATTACAGGCTACGTGTAATTCCAGGTTCCCAGCTGGTAGTTTTTGCTCAAATTAAGTTGACAGAATTGTAAAGATTGGTGTCTGAGGACCTCTGACCTACTTATTACCCAGTGAGAAAACCGTTCCTTAGAATTCCTCGGTCAATTACAGTTTGTGCTTTGTTGGACTGCATTGCAAAATAAACCTTAAAATGCCAAAGCCATTTTGATTGGATGAGTAATCATGAGAACTCACAACACAGTGGATTTCAATGGGATAATAATATTCTCGCGGTCGCTATGCACAGCTTTCTTCCATCCTGTGACACAAGAACAGAAGGAGGCATTCCACTCAGCCATACACACACTTTTTGAACCAGCCCTCATACACACACACACACACACACATACACACACACACACACACACACACACACACACACACACACACACACACACACACACACACACACACACACACACACACACACACACTCTGCTCTGGTGTACATAATGCTCTAAGCAGCTGTAATTCACTTTCCATGGACAGCAAAAAAACATACAAGTTTGTCGTCTTATACTTTTGAGAATGTTCTGACAAAATGCCTTTTCTCATCCTAACCATGGCAACTACATGTCTAATCCTAACCCTAACCTATACCTAAGTATAACAGTAACCTTACCTCCAAAACCAAATCTAACCTTCAAACAGTCCATTGTAGTACTGAAGACCTGCTAAAATGTCCTTAAAATGCAGAAATGTCCTCAGAATTAAGCGATGACGACACTTCAATATATACATTTTTAAATTGGTTCTCTGAAAGGTTGAAATACAAGCCAACACACACACAGGAATGACACTTGAAAGACTTGTTTGAATGTAGTCAGGTCCTGTTTGCTTTTCTTTTTCCATCCAGATGTCAGGTGAATTTGACACAGTCCTTTTGAATATATAGGAAAAAATACATTGTAATTGTGTTTCCATCAGTTTGGTTGGCACAACTTCTTAAACGTCAAATAAAAGGCAGAGAGTAATGGAACAAATCTTCAGTTTGCAAAGGATAGCACGTATTAGAAAGGTTTTTGATGTCCTTAAGAGTCAGCTAAATTGAACACTTTCATCCATCTTAAGAGAAAACTAAGAATGATATTCAATGTTGTTTGCCATGTTGTGTTTTATACAGCCCTAAGACACTTAACATTGAATTAACTTGAATGATTTAAGCCTAATATAATTAGAAACACAACGCTAAATTAAAATGAGCAGAGCATTCAATCTGAACTATACTTGTGTTTGTCTCTGGTTTTTTATGGCATTGGGTTTGTTGGTTTCAATTTGATATTTTATTCTACATAATTGATGTTTAAAGTGAGTTGCTCTGTGGCTGTGACACACAGTTTTGTGTTTATTGTTTATCAGCTTTTTCATTTATTGTGAATTCTTGTCACAGATCTATGTTTTCAAATCAAGAACAAACAATTGTAATATTGTAGCAAGGCTTAAATGCTTCTGATGAAATACTCCTTATTTTTGCTTTGGCACGTTTGAGCCAGGCGTTTCATCCTTCATGATACCCCTCTTGTCTCGTCGCAGACGATGCGTCAGCAGACGGCAGCACTGAGTTCCCAGACCGAGCTTCCATGATGGAGGTGCGTCTGCAGGCGCAGGAGGATGAGATCACGCTGCTGAAGTCCTCATTGGCTGATGCCCTGCGCAGGATCCGCCTCCATGACCAGCTTTTACCATTACTGAAACAGCAGCTCATTGCAGGTGAGTGAGAGCATTTCCCAATGTTTGAACCTGTTTGTCAACGAAGAAACCAAAATGGATTTAGTTTCTGTTGCCTTGTACGTGCTCAGTCTGATTCTAAAAGTGGAGCCACATCAAAGGTTGTATGTTTTACCGAGCTAGTTATTAAATACACATACAACTGTATGAACAGTAATGCAATACAAGCTTCCAAAAATACAGGAACAACATTGAAATATATAATAATAATTATTATTGATATAATTATTATTAACAAGGCCAACTTGTTTAAACCATTACGATGGTGAGGATATTACGTGGTGTAGTTACAAATGTTTGCAATTTTAATTGAGAACATTTTTAAATAAAATAAGAAGTTGGAAACTTTTTTGTTTAATTCATAAAATACTATATAATATTGATGTAGACATATTGTACCATAAGTCAAAGCAAGTAGTCCTTGTCATTTATTTGCAAGATAACCCAAACATTCCCTAATTAGTACCCACATTAAAAACAGTAGAACAATCTATGACAGGCAGTTTACTTATTATAGTGTATTTTGTTATTTTGGCCCACTCAAAAATAACAAAAATGCATCAAATGGTTTAATTTCAAACCAGTGAACCCAGCTTCTGCTCGAGTGCTGAACCAGGTGTGCTGCTCAGACGGTTGCCCCAGCAGCAGGAAGCTGTCCTCCAGCTCAGCCTATGACGTGATCCCACACCCTGCGACCAGGTACTGGACCTACACACAGAGGCAGAGCTGATGAGAAGCCATCATTGTTTTTATTTCACCTATTGTACTGCCATTAATAATCCTTTTTAAATCTTGGTTGTGTTCATATGTTGTGTATGGAGGTAGATTTGTCTCAATATTATTTGTGTGAGCAGATAAATAATCTGTGTGTTATCTATTATGTGAAAACCCTTCCACGAATGCAAAACATTTTGCAAACCACGTCATCACCGGAACAAAGTAGATACTACTACTACTAGATAGTAGTAGATGTATGTTCGTACCGGTGGAAGGTTTGTCTCATATCTCCGTGTGTGTCTACCGGTGGAGTGTTAGGAAGATGTAAATGCATTATAGTATTCACAGATTTTATTTGTATTTGTGGAAGGTGTTTTACATTTACACATTACACATTTACTCACTTTTACTCACACAAATAAAAGTGAGACAAATCTATCTCCATAGTTGTGTAGATTGTATGACTCTTCTGTTTTGACTTCGACCTTTTTTTATCCAGGGATGGGTATCGAAACCCGATAAACGGGCCTTTTGAAAGACCGTGGTATCTATAAGCTCAGACGTTATCGGTTTTCCTATCAGTACTGGATAAATAAAATAAATATATGATATATTTTATATTTAAAATTGCTACATAAAAGTATTTGATGTGGACAATGCTCGTTTGCCACAAGTGCATGAAGTGTTTTCGTGTAAGGGCGGAAACCCGAGCAATCTGTCCAAATATCTGGCCTTCGTGCTCCATATTCAGACGGACAAATGAAACGTCTGCGAGTGCTTTTCTCGTAGCTCTGTTGCCCCAGTTACAAGCAACGTAAGCACGTCTGGTATGTTATGTAGCAGCCTAGAGCCCTCACACAGAGTTAACTCAATTATACAAACATGGGTAAATGAATAAGGGTAACCATTTTTTATTTTGCACTAAATCATTCTTTATATCATTTGTTTCACATGAGCATCATCACATTAGTCTATAATGATTTATTACAAAAAAATATTTACTGTAAATAACGCTTTTTTAAATTTATTTACATAAAATAAAGCAATGTTATTTCTGTTTCCAATTAGTATTTCCCTCAAAAAATAACAAAAATAACCGATAGAAATACTGTTAAAATACCGGATTGATAAACAGTATCAGTAAAGGTAGTAATACGGGTAAAATGTTAACGATACCCATCCCTATTTTTAACTATATCTAGCGAGCTGTCAGACAGCGTTGTGACCAAAGCCAACGGCCACATAGGAAGCCCAGTGTCCCTGAAGCAAAGACCCAGAGCAGCCACATTGGACAGGTGGACCCAGACAGAGGCCCCCCTCCCTGGGCAGAACACTTGGCAGGACAGGGTCCCTCTCCACAGGCGAGTCCAGAGCCTGCAGCTGGAGGACGCCCTACCTTCAGGGCAGCCTGCGGTGGAGGGGACGCGGGCCAAGCTCCACCGGGTCCCCGGCTTGGAAGAGGAGGATGAAGAGCAGGAGGAAGATGAAGAAGGAGGGGAGCTGAGTTGGACGTCGTCAGTGGAGGAGCCCATCCAGCCCACTACCATCAGAGGCCTGCAGAGGGATGGAAGCTGCTCTCCAGAGGAGCTGGGCTCTCCCTCAGGGTCGCTCAGAACCTCAGAGCAGAACCTCAGCGCCCCCCGCTCAGCCCCCCTCACCCCCATCCACGAAGGAGAGAAGAAAAAGCTGTGCGTGATCTCGCCTTCCTCCCCCTCACTTCATAATCAAACCTCTCTATCTCTCTCGTTTTATTGCTTGGCTTTTACATAGAAGACAGACAGATAGATAGATAGATAAATGGATAGATAGATAGATAGATAGATAGATAGATTGATAGACAGACAGACAGACAGACAGACAGATTAATGGATAGATAGATAGATAGATAGATTAATGGATAGATAGATAGACAGACAGATACATGGACAGATACATAGATAGATAGATAGATAGATAGATAGATAGAAAGGTACGTAGGTAGTTGGATGGATGGATAGATACACCGAAAAAACTGAAACGTTTACTTTAAGTGAATGTTTTAGGTCAACACATTTCCCATAACTGTATCAGGTTAGTTGAAAGCAATAATATTAAGTTTAAATACAAAAAGATTGGGTTCAACTTCATATTATTGCTTTCAACAAACCTAATACAGTTATGAGACATTTGTTGACATACATTTAATAGAGTAGAGAGTTATTGCAGTTGGCAGGAAGGATTCTCTGTATCTGTTCTGATGACAAATCAAACATTTCCTGATTCTGACTTGTGTTACTACAAACCCCAGTTTCACTGCGAACCGACCTTATAAAAAACACCAGTCTTAGGGTTATTATGCCGTGCAGGGAACCCAAGGGAGGGTGACATGTTCCGTCATCATGTTCTCTCCAGCCATGTGCTTTCTCCTCCATGTGTTTGAGCAGGGGGCGAGGGGAATCATAAAGCCGTAGCGGAACATAATAGCGGTCCTCGTCCACACTGAGTGACATATCCAGGGTTAGCTTCACGGCACACAGAGCGTTTGAGCCCAGTGGAAAATGTGATGTGAGGGCAATTGAACAGAGCATAATGTACACTAGGAGCAGAGTATGTATAGACTTGGACTGAACACGAAAGGTCAGTGGGTTTGCAAGGCTGCACATATGTAGTCTCTCAGGCCAGAACATGGTTTGAAACAGCATATCTGTCCAAACAGCACACATCAGAGTTAGAATCCATAAATAAAAACCTCCAGTGATCATCTCTGTTACAACTTCACTGTAGCCACAAACGTTGATTGTTCTGTAAGACGATACAGATGTGCAAATTGACTCAGTGCCACTAAGGATCTGTGAGTTCAACTGGGTTTTGCAGAACCACACATGCTGCTTTAAATCTTAGCTCTACACTTTTAACATTGTTTTCTTCCAACAAATCAATGATCTCTTGCATGCTGTGATTTTTTCCCCACTGCAACTCAAATGACTGCTTTAATAATGATTGTTTACTAGTGTATGGGCTTGTGCATGTTCTTTTGTCCTACTTCCTTGTTGTGGCTTATAAAAGGGCTTATTGGTGATGGGTAACATGTGCTCTTCCTCCTCAGCTAAGCTCTGCCATGCCCCTCAATGGAAACCTGAGGTACTGGGAAAGCTTCAGTGCCCAGCTACCACACCTCTATATTTAACACTTTTTGTTAAGATTAGTAAAGATTTGCTTGCAGAAGTAGTTTGCCAGATGAGTTTCACTTCCTCAATCCATAAACAATGACGTAGATTCATGCCAAAGCTTTTTTTTGTCCAGTAACACTTCCTCATGGTGTTGCTACGGCTACAATGGCATGTCATCAGGAAACAGGGGGTATGTTGCAGGTAATCCAGAGAGACAATATGAGAATTGCCCAATACAGTTTGAGACCCTTACCAACCCTTTCTCCTAAAAGTTACAGAAAGGATTTAGAGTGATGTTCAGGGGTTAAAGGCTACTGCCAGTTAAATACATACATGGTTTGGTTTTACACTTCTATTAGTAATCCCAAATTCATTGCTGAGATCTGGAAACATTGTCAAACAAATGAGTTCAACAGGGTGAGGAACATGATCAGAGACTGTCGACAAACCTCCAGGTTAGCCAAATAGGTTTGGAAGAGGAAGGTACACAGAAGTTAGTTCCTAAACTGCTTCTCATAAACATACATCTCAATTCTCAAACCTACTTCCTCCTCTGGATAAACTGTTGGCACAACCTGTCTGACACCTCCTGTGTTGGTCTGCTTTAAAGTACGATTCTAAGATGTTAGTACTAGCTTACTATCTGCAGTAGAATCCTTAGCATATTTCCAAGGCCAAGGGTTAGCATATCATTAGCTGACATGTTGTAGGTGCAGCCCTGTTAAGAACTGGAAGAGCTAGTGGAAGTCATGTAACACTAGTCCTGGATGCTATTTGACAGTGTATGCTAACGTTAGCTGCTCTGTAGTGGATCTGGGGGAGTTTAACTTGGTGAAGGATTGAGATCTGATTAGCTTGCCAAGCTAACTTTTTGCCTTGGTCCTGTTTGTGTTAAGTTGTTTGGACTTAACTTCCCTCTGGAAGTTAAGTAATGTTAATGTTAATGTTAATGTTAATGTTAAGATTAAGTAATGTTAATAGGCTAGCTAGCCACAGCTGATCGGTGACCATCAACAGTCCTTATATCCAGAAACACCACAGTGGACATCTTTAAATAAGGAGCTGCTTTTGTGTATATCTGTCCAAAATCAACAACCACAAATCAATATGGTAAATCTCCAAGCAGTGTAATTCTAAACTGCATATTGGTGGTTCTATACCGGAAAGCTTGACAGACGTAGAATAGCTCATAATGGGGGCAGTAAGGGTCAGTTATATAGTGAGTGTGGCCAAAAAAAAAGACCCAAGTTTTATTAAACTACGTATATCCTTTTCGAAGGTTTAGCAAAAAAAATCAGACACAAACGTTGCAAGACTAACATGCATGTTTATGTGTATAATTACTATAAATGCATGCAAATCCTCCTTCCATTTTGCATGCATTAACAGCGGGCTAACTGAATGCATCGGTGTGGGATTTATGGATTGTATTTGGACACAGAGTTTGAAGCTGATTTCAGTCCTTTGGTGTTTCAGGGTTCGTAGGAACAGCGAAAAACTGGTAAACCCAGAGAAGCAGAGGAAACGTCTGGACAAGAAGGCAGCGTCCTCTGCAAACCTCCTCATCCGCTCCTCCAGCCTGGAGAAGTAAGCCACGCTGCCATCACTCACAGCTGTCACCACGCACTCACAAAGCTCACTTTTTCCAATTGCTGCTGCAGCCTCACATATCTCATCTAAGAGACACTCTCTGGAACACTGATGGCCCCTATGAATAATAATAATCGCATTCCATTCGCATGAAAACCTTGCAGTGATTAGTGAGGGACCGAATGGTGTCACACAGCTGTCTCACACAGTCTCTTTCTGTCTCCACAGTCGCGCGAAGGAGATGGTCGCCAGTACAGGTGATGTAGCTTTTCTCTCTTTAATCCTGAAACTGAGATCCCAATAATGTGTTCACAACTTTATCCAAATGATGAAGGAAGTACATTTGCCATATACACATGGTATTTTATGCAGAATCCAAAACAGTTCAACCTGTAGATGGGTCAAGAAATGTTTTGGCCCTTGTGGTTTGCTGGGTCAATAATCAATAGCTGCTATGTCTCTGCGCTGGTGACAGCCGTGGTGGAGGCATTATGCTTTTCTGGACTTACAATTGGTTAGTTTTAGAATGTATTCCAACCAATAAGACATCCCTCTCCACGTTGGCATTCATGAGACATCACTGTGAAGAAGAATAGAACTAGGAATCTGATTTTGCACCCGACAGACCAACAGTCTTAGCCAACTGTCTTTCAGTTCATTACAACTAGGCAAAACGCTTTAGTTGTTTTGCAGCGTTTTATGCGCACACGTGCTAATAATCAAGGTCTTGCATATCAAACCCATCCTGCGTTGCCTCTGGTTGTGCAGTAATTCATATGATAATGTAACAAACCATAATGAGTGTGTTTCCCAGTCAGGATGAGGTTTTTGCCGTTCCCTAGTTATTTGTTTGCACGTTAGCATCATATCCTGTTTCCAGAAACCTGGACAATCCTCTCCTGTAATGTAGTCAGAGAAACAAAGAATACAATGCTTCACAACATAAGAATGATCCACATTCTGCGATTATCTTTCATTACTGGAAGACTTGAAGCAGACAAAGACGCACCTGCACACAATCAGAAAACTAGATACTAGAGATATGTAAATAAAACCAGGTTTCCTTTCATTCCATATCAATCATCAGTCATATCAGGAAAGGGTTTAGGGTACTGTAACTATAGTAACACCCCTGAGCCTGCTGATGATGCTAAATGTTTTTGGCAGTTTTCCCCAGTATGCTGCCTGTCAGGCATTACACGTCAGCTGTACTGTTTGATTGCATGAAAACCGGGCCCTTTGTTGATTGACAGGTGACCTTTATCTGGAGTGAAATGCAAGACATGTTTTTCCAAAGAAAGGCTTCTTTAGTGAAACAGAAGTAGCATTATAAGAGGAACAAATATAGACATGCTACAAAGATTGTTAGAATCAGGGACTGTTTCCAAGTCTTTGTAACTTCAGAGTTGAACTTTACTTCTGAACTTGTCCATGCAGCTCCTCACCGGTTCACACATGTAGTCATTTGTCCAAAAATCATCGCATCTCCCAACCAACCACAGTTGTGGTTACCGAGCTTTTCGAGTGTTGGCCTTTATTCTGGTTATGGTACGGCCTGTTTTTAGGCCTCATTCCTACAATCCAGAATAGCAGAATGTGTCTCTCACTCTCTCATGTTGTTTGTGAACGTCAAGGAGAAGAAGAATTGTGTTTGTTGAAGCCAGTGTAGAATGCTGGCAGCAGGCCTGGATGAGATGACACAGCTGTACAAGATGTTCCAAGTTGACTTTAATCCTTTTTCTCTGATGTTAAGAACGTGGTCTGAGCAACTGATTTGACAGGACTATACTCACTGCTGGTTGACTAGGGCAAAATAGGGCTGTTACTGTTCATTTGAAACAACACTTTAAATGAGGGGGGAAATGTAATATGCAAAAACATTTAATGTATGAGCCAATTATCAAACATGTTGCATGTTGCTTAAAAAAGTGAGATATATAATTGTTATTCATTTAATTGTAAGACTATTATAAATATTTGATAGGGATGTCCCATGCTTTGCTCTATAATATGCTGAGCTAGGTTATTTTAAGGTAACACAGTATGTTTTAACGCATTCAAAATCTTTTCAGAAATAATAGTTGCTTAAGAGTTACATTACTATGAGAATATTGTCTGAAATACCTTCCTAAATACCTACAATTGTTTTACTAAGTCAGTCGTGTCTGTAATGTTAGGTCTCCCTAATGTTTGCTAACATTAGCCCCCATAAGCTACAGGTCATACCAGACTAAATCAAGCTGTTGCAGTAAAAACCCTGACTAGATTGAATCAAGTAAGAATGTTTTGCATTAATTATGGATAAGATTAAGTATTTGACAAAGAAAGCACTTGTTAGTTTTGTCCTTCAATAGTTAAAAAGCCTAACTTTAAATCAGTGCTAATGGGTTGTTTTTAGAGATTGTGAAAGCATGGCATCATAGTTTAAAACATATTTAGTACACCTGTGCTTTGTTTGTTTATGGTCTTCAAATAAAGTGTGAAGTTTAGTAGTTACTAATAATAATGCCAGGCATCGTGGGGAACTGGTCCCTGCCTAAATACTTGTGAACAAAACAGTTATCTTGGCGGTTATCTACAGAGCTTTACATCCAGCTGAAAGCTAGCAGCACACCCTGTTGACACCAGAAATATCACTCAACACGACATTTCCCACTCCTTTTTTAAAACTGGCAACCCATTTTTGAGTTCTTGTGAAGCCAAACACTGCGGGGCCAGTTTGGGCCGTGGGCGCTGCCTGGAATCACATCCACTGTGGTTAGCTCCAACGCGCCTGACGGGCTGAGGAGCTGAGGAGCTTCCCAAAAGAACATTCTTTAAGTCTTCGCCTGCTCTTTGTGTCAAGATGTCTTCATAACTCTTTCTGATTGACTAATAGTCGTGCTTGGCATGAGTGTAGCTTTCTCCATTCTTGGCAGGAAGTATGGGGCATAGGACAAATGTTTCTGAACACTATTTTTAAATGCTGTGGTGTTGTAACACCGATTTATTAAAAACTCTCAATTAAAGCTGACTACCTTGTCAGATATATTTATCAATTTAACAGTTCATTTAGAATGTATTTTATCAAGGCAAATAATAGCAGATCACCCTTTAAGTTAAGCTAAGAAGAAGTTTACTATTGTTCCCTATATTGTTGTTCTGGATGTTTACCTTTTTGTTTACGACTGACAGTGTTGGTTCTGTTTTTTTGTGGGAAGACACTAAAGAATGTTCTAATACCACCATCACCTAAATGATAACAGCTTCACAAGCTTTGGCTGGCTTTGTACTCATAGTTTCAGCCTCACCTAAGATACTTCCTAATGACTCCTAGCAAGGAGTTACTGATAACTCAGGATTAGCTAGGCTAAACACCTTTTTACTTTCCGATTAGAATACAAACTAAATGTCTGATAGCACAGTCTTTGTCGAAAACAACGTCCCACTTAAATAAGCTTAGGCTACACAGAATGGCGTTCAGTTTACAGTGCCTGCCATGGAAATCTCCCTTTAAAAACAGTTTTATTAATTCAAATGTTCAACTTTCAAAGCTTTTAACATTTGAGAATTTCATTTAAAATAAAAGAAGATTTGTTATTATCAAAGCATGGCACGGAAAAAGTGTTGTTTAGGTTACAGTACAGTGTAATCCAGTGCTACATGGGATAGAAGCCACTGTGTGTTTTTTTGTTTTGATCTTTGTTGAACGAAAAACTAAAATAATGATATGTGTTTTAGTTAACCTGTTAGCTCTGTTTCTTGAGTTACTGCTTATATTCCGTGATCAAGGACTTGTGTCTTTACTTTCAGGTGAACTGTACTTACAGAGCGTTGATGACCATTTTTACAAGGTTGAATTACGGCCAATAGTAAATGAAATAAATAATTAGAGAGCAGGGGGGATATTCTAAGGGTTAAGGGTTGTATTTATTTTTACACCCTAAATATGCCTGAATATGCAAAGATGCTGCCTTTATGTTTCTTCCACTGAATTGTCGGTTGCTGCAGGAACCAGTTTTTCTACTTGTCCTGCAGCTCTGATTTATTTCTTCCTGTTCCCTCTTTGACTTCTGTCGACGTGAGAACCAGGTCCCTTAAGGTAAGTCTCTTCTCAAGGTGTCTCTTTGGCCTTTTACCAGTTACCACCATTTTATGGTCGGACAGATATTTGAAGACCCTCTGAGTCTGAGGGCTCACATTCAGTCTGCTCAGCCTTGCTGCTCGCCTTCACCCCCCAGTCTCATCAAATAACACAACTGTTTCCTAGGGAACAGAGCCAGGTTGGAAGTCCAAAAAAGAAATGGAAAAGGAAAATATAATCCTGCATGAAATCCAAAGCTCATAGATCTTACGTGTAAAATAAAAAGGGAATAGATCCTTAGGGATCGTAAAGAAAACATTAGGTCAGCTGTGGCTGGAATCAGCTGTGTGTTAAAGCAGAGAGGACCATGGGGTTTATTTGTATGGCTAACCTCATGCCTTCCCTCTCTCACAGGATCCCCCGGGTCCAGAAGAGGAACCTACAACCAAGGTAGACCTGTGTGATGTCACTTTGTGTTTAAGCAGTTTTTATACCTTGAAGGTCAACCGAACATGCTGTTCTTTTCCCCTTCGCTGTTTGTTCACTGGCCAAAGCCCACCTCCAGTATGACTCATACAACAACAGAACTCTGTTATACCTTAACAATTTAATAACATCATTAAAAAAAAATAACTCATACAATACAACTGTTCCAACTGAACAGCACCACAAACTAAATCCATGAAAATTACTGTTTAATCATTACCTCTATCAATAAAATAATAATTCTTATTAATGGGGCGAAGCCTGCGAGCTAGTTCAGGCAGTCAACTCGAGCACTTATGCTGCATTCATACATAACGCCCCCTTGCCACTCTACAACCAACCAAACAGTCTCCTTAATACGCCGCTCTATTGAACCTGCCAGATCTCTCTCCATTAGAGATGTTAAGATTCACCGATTCGCATCGGTGCACCGGCATAAACGTTCAAGATGCGAGTGCACCGGTTGAAAGAGTGCACATCGGCTACAGTTTGGGTTGAACCGGGTTGAACTCGCGATGCATCGATGGCGTAGCGTCTTTGCATCGGTAAAAAACCGATTCATCATATAAAATTCCCTCATCTTGTCAACGCTCAGCAGAGACGATCTTTGATATTTGCTTCGCCACTACGGAGGCCGAGAGTCTCAGTTATCAACACACACGGAAGTTGAGGGGAAAGAGAAACACAGCGCACCAAAAAATACCTACAAATCAAACGTTTGGCAACACTTCGGATTGTTCAAGAAATACGGTGTAATAGTCCTTTATGCTACATAGTTGACCGCAGGTCATGGAGAGTAATAAGGTATCCGTAGACCTTTGTATGAGGTATCTTTATTACTTAACAGGTCTACAGCCATGATACATAGATCCGTCCTAGATGCGGGCTTGCATACACACAGTATCACTCCGCAGCCGCACCCCATCAGTAACGTCCTGATGGTATATGTGCGCGGCACTATATACTACAGACGGTCAACTTGAAAAATCGCTCGCAAATTGTTAACGATTCCGAGCCGCTTTAAAGTACACAAGTAGTACGAGGAACTTAGCGACGCACATAAAGAGGCGACATGGGGTCTGCGGCTGAAAAGAGAAACATGAAAGTTAGACATATGAGTTAAATCACTCAGTGAGGAGTTCTGTCAGAGAGAGTGGTGTTTAGTTTACAGCAGCCTGTGACGGCCAATAATAATGTAAATGTCTTCCTCACTGTAAGCAGTTATGAAATACCTGTTTGTGAAAGGTTATTTGTATTCTTTATTGTTCATATAGAACCCACTGCTTTCTGCTCACTGGTGAGTTAGCCTATGAATGAGTGTTAAGCACATCAGGCTGGCAGCTGTATGGGCATTGCTCTATGGTAGCTGTTATTTGCACATTGTTAATCATGAGCAATGCATCCTTACATTGTTGGATGTGGACTGTGAGGTGTTATAGAATTGTACTCTGGAAAGCTTTTAAAGGCAACAAAATAAACGGCATGATGGGATGTGCAGTACCAAATATGTAAAGCACTTTTTTGTTAATGTATGATTTGCTGCATATAAGGAATACAACAAAAATCCTCTGTCGTACCATATTGAAGTATCATTATTTTTGCATCGTGTTGAATCGCATCGTATCGCATAATGTTGAATCAAATCGTATCGAACTGTATCGCAACAGGGGTGAATCGTATCGTATCGCATCGCCTAGTGTTTCAAATGTATCGTTAATGTATCGTATCGTGGCAACATATCGAGATGCGCATCGCATCGGCCTCAGTGATGGAGATGCACATCCCTACTCTCCATGCATTGCTTGCTGCTGCTATTGCTGCAGCTACCTCTACGTCGCTGCTGCTTGCTGCCCCACCACCACCCCAGCTTCCACCCCAGCTTCCACCTGTAGGCTCGGGGGTTAGTTATTTGATCATCACTCATCGTGCTATGTATATCTATGGAGTGATGATGCCCGAGCCTAGTCGCCAAACTTAACTATATGCTGCTTCTAATAAACATGTTAAAGGAACACGTGAGTTGTCTGACTGAAATGTCGTTTTTTTCGTCCACTTTTAGCCAGGTGTACCTAATAAATGATAACATGTATTTCAGATGTTGTTTTGTCAGGCTATTCTGCTGCCCCCAAGTGGCATTAATAATCAATAATGCAGCTTTGTGTTTGTTTTGCAAGTACAAGTGGGAATGCAATGTCATGTGATGACACCCGTTTTTTTCATCAACAGCTTGTTGTTCTATCTCTTTCTATGTTTCTCTCATTTATTTATTATTCTTTACATTTGTTCTATATATTTTTTTCTGTATATTTAAAACTGCTGAATTTAAATGTCTCCTGGTGTGTTTGTCCTCCAGAACAGTCGATCAAAATGTTCATCCGGGGCCGGCCCATAACCATGTACATCCCCTCCAACATCCTGAACTATGAAGACCTGAAGATGGAGCCGCCCTCTGAGAGGCTGGAGCTGGACTGGGTGTATCCTTCCACAGTACCACAGCAGCAGTGTGCTGCCTCCATATTTATGAGGGATATGTTCAATTCAGACAGTGCCTATTTCACCGTGCGCTCATTTCCTGGATTCAAGCCACGTTGTTTGTAATGGAAAGTATCTCTTTAATAGTCTGTGAGAGCAGCATCAACCACATATGAACTGTGAGCTGTGGGTGACATATGTTTAGAAAGACATGTATGGAAACATGGAGATTACTTGATAATGACGCACTTTCTTCGTGTGGTGAACTGTTCTTTTATTAGATGAAATGGATCAATGATTAACCTGAATGTGACCTTGACCGTTTCCTGCCAGCTATGGTTACCGGGGGCGGGACTGCCGTGCCAACCTGTACTTCCTCCCGACGGGCGAGGCAGTGTACTTCATCGCCTGTGTTGTTGTGCTCTACCACATCAAGAACCGCACACAACGCCACTACACCAATCACACAGACTGCGTCCGCTGGTCAGTGGGACACAATTCATTTCATCTGCATCTACACACACACAATGAAATCAAACTCACTTAAAGAGCTGGAGAACATGTTTTAAGCATCACATGGCCTAAAGGCCGTAAAAGGTCAGATGTTGCCTATTTGAGAAATTATTAAGTTAAATTATTAAGTTCTTCCAAATGTATTAAAGGTCCCATGTCATGGCCATTTCTACTGATCATATATCCATTGTTGAGGTCTACTAGAATAGATTTACATTGTTTAATGTTCCAAAATCACATTGGTTTCTCATACGGCATCTCTGTATACTGGCCTACAGGGTGTACTTTGAGGGTTTTTGACTCTGCAGACCGTTCACATGCATAACAACCTTCATAACACACAAGGTGACGGGTCCTTTAAAGGACCCTATCATGCTTTTTGGGATTCCTCTTTCCTGTAGTGTGTTATATAGGTGTCTAAAATCCCTGTGTTCCATCCATGACATTACATAGTGACATCATTATGTAACACTTGCGCTTCTATTGGCTAGTGCTCTAACACATTGTACGTGATAGGCTAAGGGCAGGACATTTCCGACATCTCTAAGCGGTTGACCAATCACAACAGAGCCGGCCAGTTAACCAATCAGAGCAGACTCTGCTTTCAGGCTTAAAAAGGCTAATTGTATAGATCCAGGGTTAGTATTAAATTTCTTGAATAAAATGAGTGTTATTGTAATCCCTAAAACCCCAGTCAAGCATAAATCTGGCCCTCAGATTATTCAACCTATGACTTTATATATATATATTTCTGCTAATCTCAAGATACTACAAATCAAAAACATTCAAAACAAGGTGGACCATGTTTTAACTTAAAATAGATTATTATTTCACAATATGGTTTGGCATTAAAATCATTTTAACTCACAATAATCTTCAAATATCTTAATAATATAAGGCCACTGAGCAGATTGGGAAGTGCACACACACATAGTGGTCTCATGCTAAACTGGTGACATTGAGGGGATTTTGTGTTGGATAATTAGGCATTGACATAGTTCAGTTTTATATCTGTTCATTGATATAGAGGAGGAGTAGTTGTGCATTTATGGAAAAATAAACACAAAGAAAAAGCTACCTTTAAAAAATGACCCATATATGTTGGGACTAGGCCTCAGATTAGTAGGGAATTGGCCATAAACCTATTCTGTTCAAGTTGAACAAGCAGAAAGATCTATTAAAAAGGTATTCAAATGATTGAAGCCCACTGAAACAGGACATTATAAAGTCCATATATAACCCTGGTGAGGCAGATCTACATACTGGTAACCAACACACCCAGATCAGTTCAAAAGAGAATAGTATATGTGTTTCTGCTTCACCTACTGTAATGATGAACTCAGGTCTTTATAGCTGCTGGAGGCTGAGGAGGGTGCAGTATTTACTGTGTACTAAAGACTTGGGAGATGATCAGCACGCTGGCATGTCACCACATGTCTCTAAAGTTCTGAGCTAAAAACTGTACAAAAAATAGCTGAGAAAAAAGTTCGTATTAGGGCTCAGATTCAGGGGACTTTCCTACTGCTGGCATCATGAAAATAAAACGTACACAGCCTTCAGTGGAGAATTTTGAAAGTAAATGTTTCCCCAGAAAATCCCCCTAAATCCCAATACCAAACTGCCAGGCTCTCAACACAAAGCCATGCATATACAAACCAACCTACAGTAGCCAAATAATTAGGCTCATTCCCATTCAAGACATTGGCACACACATACTCGGTGAAATAACCACACTTTTAAGTTTCTCAATTGAACTCAGACCAACAACAATCTTTATTATAGGTTTGCTTATTTTCACTTTTGACAGTATGAGTGTTTTGGACAAATTCATGAACTAAATATGCCAAATATTACTAGTGCGCATAACATGTGTTTTTTTCACCAACTTAAAAAAAAACAGGGAAATTAAATCCAATCTCTGGCTTGGGCACCTGACTAGTGTGCCTTTTTGCACTAAATAAAAGCAATGGGGTGTTGTGTGAAATAACACATATTTATTTGCCCCAATTGAAATATTAAGGCCAAATATGTATATTCCTGAAATAATGGTTTCCAAGTGGCACTTAAAGGCTTTGGGGCAAACCACAGTTTAACTGTTCCTGCAGGGAAGCCAATAAAGTAAGGAACACTCTGGCTTTAATGGTCCACTCGATCACATGTGATTTGGAATGAGACCATGACTATAAGGTACTGACTTTCAGCTGTAAGGGCATTTGGGGGGTAGCTTATTATGTTAGTATGACTTTTTTTTTCTTACTTTGTGTTTGTTCCAGTTGTCTCCATTCCATCAATGTCATTTACAAACCATTTTAGCAGTTGCTAGAAGCTCAATTTTCTTGAATATAGAAAAATATGTACATTTAATAGTTGTTATTTTGGTTGATTGACTTAAAACAACTTGTACAGCTACAGAAGCAGTTTTTATTTTCTCTCAATATTTGATATTGATGCAATTAAGAAGATAGCTTGAAAGACAATTTCTTCCCCACTCTTAATCCCGCCTTCAAAGCTCTGATTGGTTCCCCAATTGGTAGAAACAGCTATCTCTCAACACAACATCAAACCCATTTAAGCAACATGAAGATTTAGACAGACAAACACAAGGTGTACCCAGAGAAGCATTTAGAAGCTAAAGAGACAACGTTTTTTAGGAGTTGTTGGAGACCAAAACAGAGATACAAAAATGTTGTTTCGCTATTCATATACTTGAATAGGGTTTTATCTTAGAGCCATTTACAACTTATTTTTGTTATGTAGTTAAATCATTTCTTGTTCTTCTTGCAGTCTTACCCTCCACCCTGACAAGGTCCGTGTGGCGTCTGGACAGACTGCGGGGGTGGATAAAGATGGCAAGGTGACTCCTGATAGGGATACCACCAAATAGTGTGTTTTTCCACTTCCATGATGAAAACCTCGTCGTCCATTGTGCGTATCGTAGTGGAGGTGTTGTGATGAAGGAGGGGGGTCTGCTAAATTAGTATATGTGGGGGATGGGCCTGGCCCGGATGCTCACCTTTCCACTTCCTGCGAGGGGGGGCTGCCTGCCCGACGTTATGTTACGGCTGCGCCGTGGCAAAAATAGGATTCATCCTAATTTTAGAGAAGCGCTACGCCGAGCCGCTTCTGGGACGCGTCTGAGCCGTAACACGGCGCGTGTGGTGGAATAGCACCATGAATAGCACCCATTGACTAGAGTGGCCGCAATCCTTACGACCGCCGCGGCGAAGCCGTAACACGGCACAGCCGTAACACAGGCGCAGACGGACCCGTTGGAAACTGGGGGTTCGTAGTGCACTGATCGATTAGGCTAAGCTAACCTGTAGCTGCTCCCTCCACACTCATAACATTTCATACAGACATAAATAAAGCAGCTGTATTCGCCATACAGGAAACACACATTTAAAACGGGTTTGCTTTCCGTTTTTGTGTACACAAGCATTAATCAATGGTTCGGAAAGTGGCGCTGTACCTTAATAATATAAAGGCTTGTATTTGCGTGCATTTCCTGTTCGGAAAGTGGCGCTGTACTGAGAGTGGAGGTGTCCTGAGATCAGCGTCTGCAGGCAGGCTCCATGGACCTGTCAGCTCCGGACTGCGCAAAATGCGTACATGAAGTGCTACGTCATGAACGCAAGAAATCTACCCTCGTGGGGGCGCGCTCATGTGATTGGCTTAGAATGGAGGAGACATCTGATTGGCTATAGATAGAAAAAATTACAAGTACGAACACATTTGTGTGTGCATTGAAAAACACAAGTGTGGATCCGGAAATACAAGTGGGAATCCTTTTGTGTGCATGTGTGTATTATGAGACTGTTCTGAGCCCATACTTAATTGACCCATATTTTTGAAAATATAAATGACTTGATATACTGCTGGGTAGCTTAACCTATACATACATAATGATTTATTAGTAGATTCATATTCTGTATTATAAATCCATACCTGCCAAGTAGCTAGTCACTACATTTGTAAAATGAATGTAGTGGAGTAAAAAGTAAAGAATTGCGGTCAAAATACCTCAAAATTGTACTTAAGTCAAACATACTTAGTTACATTCCACCACTGGGAACAACCCTTACCCTGCTCTATGTTTTTCTGACTGCATACAACCAGTCAGTATTATATTTTGGCTCATAATATTAGATCAATGGAACTAAAGTGTGTGTGTGTGTGTGTGTGTCAGCCCCTGCAGCCCTGTGTTTATATCTGGAACTCCACCACCCTGGACACCCTGCAGCAGATCGGCCTGGGGACCTTCCATAGGGGGGTGGGATCCGTGGCCTTTTCCTTTGCTGTGAGTTGATTGCAATATAAAACACTCACTGTACATCCTCAATTACACTTTATAAAGGATTTACCTCAACTGCAGCCAGGACCTGGGTTGCGGTCGGATAATCCAAAAATCATCTCCTAACGTCTATTCCTTGACCTCTGAGTCAAAGGTCACGGGGTTAAGGGATAGTGGATAGGAGAATTCAAAAGGACTTAGGAGAAGAGACTGCAGTACTTTAGAGAATCGACTATATATATATATATATTATAAACGTTAGTCCTTACCATCTATCACCGTGTATATCACCATTCAAACATCTTTTAAAAGTTGAACAAACCCCACACAGCTCAGTAAAGACTGTGAAATGTTGACTTTATTTGATCATTTCAGTAAAAACTAACGTTCATATTTCTCTTTTTGATTATAATACTGATGAACGTTCAAAACAAAGCACTTTGGCAACTTACCAGATACGTTTTAAAATGCTTAATAAGCACCGTAACTTTCATGATATCATTTCTCCGTCATAATCGGTTGTTTCCGTGAACGGCCAACTGTTGTACATTACATTGCATTTAGCTGACACTTTTATCCAAAGCGACGTAAAATAAGTGCGTTCGACCAACAAAATACAAACTTGAAGAAAACAGAATCATATAAGTACATCAGGTTTCATAGAGCAAAAACATTTCAAGTGCTACTCAACTGGCTTTAGATAAGCCAGCCCTTTATTAGTATATAAGTGCTTTGTTAATAGTTCTATTGGTCGAAGTGGAGTCAAAAGAGATGAGTTTTCAGTCTGCGCCGGAAGGTGTGTAAGCTATCTGCTGTCCTGATGTCAATGGGGAGCTCATTCCACCATTTTGGAGCCAGGATAGCAAACCCACGTGTTTTTGCCGATGGGAACTTGGGTCCCCTTCGCAGCGAGGGTGCAGCGAGCCGTTTGGTTGATGCAGAGCGGAGTGCACGTGCTGGGGTGTACGGTTTAACCATGTCCTGGATGTAGGAAGGGCCAGATCCATTCGCAGCATGGTACGCAAGTACCATTGTCTTGAAGTGGATTCTAGCAGTTACCGGAAGCCAGTGAAGGGAGCGGAGGAGCGGCGTGGTGTGGGAGAATTTAGGAAGGTTGAAGACCAGACGAGCCGCTGCATTCTGGATGAGCTGCAGAGGTCGGATGGCACATGCAGGTAGACCAGCCAGGAGGGAGTTACAGTAGTCTAGGCGTGAGATGACGAGAGCCTGGACCAGAACCTGCGTGGCTTTCTGGGTCAGCTGGGGACGTATCTTCCTGATGTTGTAAAGCGTGTATCTGCAGCAACGGGTTGTAGCAGCGATGTTTGCAGTGAAGGACAGGTTGTTATCTAGGGTCACACCCAGATTCCTTGCAGTCTGAGTCGGGGAAACAACAGAGGTGCCGATGTTGATTGTTAGGTCAAGAGTGGGACAATCTTTTCCCGGAAGGAAAAGCAGTTCAGTCTTGTCAAGGTTGAGCTTGAGGTGATGAGCAGACATCCACTGAGAGATGTCAGCTAGACAAGCAGAGATGCGTGCGACGACCTGGGTCTCTGAGCGGGGAAAGGACAGAATTAATTGGGTGTCGTCAGCGTAGCAGTGGTATGAAAAACCATGCGGGCTAATGACTGATCCGAGCGAGTTTGTGTACAAGGAGAAGAGGAGGGGACCAAGAACAGAGCCCTGAGGGACCCCTGTAGTTAATTGACAAGGGTCGGACTCAGACCCTCTCCAAGTAACCCTGTAGGTGCGGTCTTTGAGGTATGAGGTGATGAGGGAAAGTGCAGAGCCTGAAACTCCAAGTTCTTGGAGAGTGCGAAGGAGGATCTGATGATTCACCGTGTCGAATGCAGCAGACAGGTCCAACAGGATGATGACAGAGGAGAGGGAGGCTGCTTTAGCAGTGTGCAGTTCCTCAGTGACAGCAATGAGAGCAGTTTCTGTGGAGTGACCTGCCTTGAAACCAGACTGGTGCGGATCCAGAAGGTGGTTCTGATGGACATAACAGGAGAGTTGTTTAAAGACAGCGCGTTCAAGTGTTTTAGACAGGAACGGGAGGAGAGAGACAGGCCTGTAGTTTATAACATCAGACGGGTTGAGAGTGGGTTTCTTTAGGAGAGGGTTTACTCTTGCCTCCTTGAGACTGTTTGGAAAGTGACCAGAAGTTAGAGAAGTGTTGATGAAATGGGTGAGAAACGGTAGAATATCAGGAGCGATAGTCTGAAGGAGGTTTGAAGGGATAGGGTCCAGAGGACAGGTGGTAGGGCGGGCAGAGGTAATGAGGGTAAGAACCTCACTTGGAGAGAGAGGGGAAAAGGAGGTCAGTGTATGGGTGAAAGGAGGGTCTGGTGACCCAGCGGTGAGTAAAGGTGAGTCAGAAAAAGAAGGGCGAATATCATCAACCTTTTTTTCAAAGTGGTTAACAAAGTCGCTTGACAGAAGGGAGGAGGGGGAAGGGGCTTTGGGGGGGGTCCAAGAGGGAGGAGAAGATGGAAAATAGTTTTTTGGGATTAGAATAGGAAGATTGGATCTTATCTTGAAAGAAAGTGCTTTTTGCCTGAGAGATCGAAGCAGAGAAAGAGGAGAGGAGAGCCTGATAGGTTAGGAGGTCGTCATGGATTGGATTTCCACCGTTTCTGCTCTGCTGCCCGAAGGACGGTTCTATTAGCACGCAGTGCGTCATTTAGCCAGGGAGCAGGAGGGGACTGACGAGCCCTGCCGAGATGTGAGAGGACAGAGAGAGTCCAGAGAGGATGAGAGAGTAGAGAGGAGAGTTTCTGCAGCAGAGTTTGGAGGTAGGAGTTGGAACGAGTCAGAGGAAGGGAGGGCTGAGAGCACCGATGAGGCAAAGGTAGAGGGGGAGAAGGAACGAAGGTTACGGCGGACAGGTGCAGGATGAGAAGAGATGAGTTTGTTATGTTTGGAAAGGGGTAGAGAGAATGAAATGAAGAAGTGATCGGATGTGTGGAGCGGGTTTACAGAGAGGTTTGAAGTAGTGCAGTTCCTTGAGAATATGAGATCAAGGACATTGCCAGCTTTATGAGTTGGTGGGGATGGAGACAGTGAGAAAGCAAAGGCGGTTAACAGAGATGTTAGTTCGTCTATCTTCCCTGTCTGGAGGTTGAAGTCTCCGAGAAGTACAGCGGGAGGGCCAGTTTCAGGGATGTGTGAGAGGAGATGATCTAATTCCTCCAAGAAGTCCCCCAAGGCGCCTGGTGGACGGTAGAGAGCAACAATGGTTAACTGTATAGGATGGGTTACTGTGACGGCATGGAATTCAAAGGTGGAAGGAGTGAAGTTAGGTAGCTTGAAGAGGGAAAAGCTCCATTTGGGAGAGAGCAGGAGACCAGTGCCACCTCCTCTGCCAGTGGGTCTGGGTGTATGGGAGAAGGAATATGCAGTGGAGAGAGCTGCTTGGGTGGATGTGTTGGATGGAGTAATCCAGGTCTCAGTGAGAGCAAGGAAATCCAGGGACTGCAGGGAGGCGTAGCCAGAGATGAAGTCAGCCTTAGGAACAGCTGACTGGCAGTTCCACAGGCCGCCTGAAACTAGATGTTGGATCTCAGTGGAGCACGTGGGATAGACGAGAGCAGGCCGGTTATGTCGATTACGAGATACACGGGGCCAGTGATAATTGCGAGAAGACACATAAACAGGAATGGAGAAAATACACATGATTATAGCATGAGAGGCTAAACAATTAAATAAAACACCAGCGATACTTAGCTCAATCAAAGTAGGATTTGCCTCCTCTTTGCCTACCTCGTGACTCCAGCAGGACTCCTTTGTCTTTGTCAGTCTTACTCCAGCAGGACTCCTTTGTCTTTGCCTGTCTGACGCTCCAGGAAAGTGCTACCTAAAATGGACACCTGATTGCTGAGTTCTCACAGATGTGGGGCCACGCCCCTTTAATTAGTTCACTCTCTGCAGCTGGTGGCCCTCAAAAGGAAATCTAGACTGGCTCCCTCTTGAGTTGCTATAGTATCTTTTCAGTGGCCCAATGGTTTTACAATTACATTAAACCCTAAGTTATAAAGTTATGAGTTTAACCCTTAATACAGTTACACCTACTCAATAAAGCTCTTAGTATTCTACAAATGTTTAAATCAAAGTTAACCCTAGCAGTCAGTTAGTTCAGTTTTAAGGTTTCCGTCAAATTACTTGTCCCAAGTTTCTGCCTAACAGATACTGTAGCGGTTTTGAGATTTAAAATCACAATTTCAGTCAGATCAACTACAGAGCATTTATACAGAGTACACACACTGAAACAGAGAAGTCTAAAAACAGAATGTTACTCACACAATTCTAGAAGTCACCAGTTGTTATCCTGTTAAAATCGAGTTGCACACGATGTGAGACGGCAAATGCTGCGGCCGCAAGGCATTGTGGGGCAGCATTTTCTCCTCTCCTTTCGGTAAGGGAGGTCCAGTGGTTCCTAAGCTAAAGGAGGTTATAAAGGAAGTTTGAAACCTCCTTTCCTATCATCTAGAGAATTCTAACGGCTCTTATCATGGCTGCCACTGAGGGACTTCTGGGTCATTTCACTCCGTTAGGAAGGTTCCTAAGCTAAATGGACTATTGGACTTCAGCCCAGGCCTATATTTAGGACAGGGCTGAAGGCCCCCCTGTCCTCCAGCCAGTGGAACACCATTATCTGTCATGTTCAGTTCAGTTTGATGGTTATTTCCTCAGCCCTGACCTTATCAGCAGCAAAGAGGGATTTATTTTTCCATTTAATAATTTTCTCTAGTCACTTCCAATTAGCCATTTTGTGATTGCAGTGAATGTACCGTCAGTGAAACACAACACTTCCTGAGCAGCCTTTATTATCCTGTTGGAAGTGTTGAGTTTTATATTTTAGGCTAAAAAATAGCAGAGTAATAGTGAACATAATGGATTGAATTAGTGCTGTGGAACTTTACATGGTACTAAGTTGACGTGATGTGATTTTGTGTTGGTGTTGTGTTTAGGACTCCGGAGCGTTCCTGTGTGTGATTGACGACTCTAACGAACACATGATGTCAGTGTGGGACTGCAGTAAGGGGACCAAGCATGCAGAGGTCAAGGTAAACAAAGTCAGGTCACAGTGTAAAGGAACCCAACAGGGTTAATAATAAAGAAATATCAACCCTTCAAATGATAAGAAAAACATTTTAACAACAGCTTCATTTAAAACTAAAATAATTGTAACGCTCCTCATCTCTGCATGATAACCTAGCTGCTTTTTATTTCTTTAAATCCATATTTAATGACAGTATAATGTAACTTGAACTGAATGGATTGTTTTCCTTTTTAAGACACAATATCTGGATTTAAAGAAAGTTTCTATCAGTAAATATGTCTGCAGTAATCATGACAAATGAATGCAAACATATCTCATTGCAGTATCATCTGATCAGTAGAAATATATTGATCAAAAAGTCACTATAATAATATGTGATTTCTTGCTATCATGATTAACTTATTACTGTGGCGTTTGGATTCTTGGACCCCAAAGCAGAGACAGACAAAAGTAAAGTTCAAGGTGTTTAATAAATAAAACTAGGCCAAGGCAGGTACTGTCGACAGGGCTGGTAGCAGAAAGGTCCAAAAACAAACAGAAAGAAAACGTTCCTGGCCAAAAAAGTTGCACAAAAACTGCAAAGCGAAACAAAAACTCGGCTTGGGCTGCAGAGAGGCACTCTGGATCGACAAACAGCATTTCATTCTCTGGCAGAGAAGTGAGGTGAGGACCAGGCTCTTAAAGAGCAGGTTGGTTATGTGAGTGGGAACAGGTGTGCCTCATCTGCAGCCAGGAGAATACCAGCCACGCCCCCTGTCACACACCAGCCCTGCAGAGAAGGAGAGACTGTGGGCCCTTCTCAGGTCAGTTAAATGGATTCCTTGCGTCCCTCACTTGCGTCGTTTCCCTGCGTCTAGTCCCTCCCACCAGGGAAGCATGGAGAGACGCAAGGAAACCACGAGAAGCAGGGAAATTAGTTTTAAGAGCAATGGGACGTCCTTTCCTCCGGAGCGTCACGTGAAGCGACGTCCGTTTGTGATGACGCTGCACAGCTGATCGTCTGACAGCAGCTCTTTCCCCGTTATTTCCACACACCCCCCCGCCACACATTTACTGACACAAACCTTTGTATCATCTGTTGTAGACCCCAATAAATAAAATAAAATAAGAACTCATTCTCAAAAAAGATAAACGCCATTCTTAAAATGTAGAAACGAAAAAAGCGATCATGAAAATATTTCCAATAAATTAAGAAAATGATTTTTGACCACTTTGTTGTTCAGATATTATTACGTTCCCTACTGGGCTAGGGGAACCAAAGGGAAGCAACACAACCAGAATGGGATTGGTAATAATTATAAGTGGTTTTATTATAAAACAGTGTGAAACAAAATGGCAGGCATGCAGCCTGAACAAACAAAAGGGCCAAAAGGGCACAGGAACCAAACAAAAGGAGGACTCTAAAAGTGAGCCTATTTACACACCTGAAATCACTAATCAACACTAACGAAAGGAGGCTGCAAGAAAACACAGCTAAATAAGGCAACTAACAAGGGGGAAAAAGAAAACACTACTCTAAGCACAAAACAGTACACGCTACTCTAAACACACATCACCATGCACGCTACTCTAAACACATATCTCAACACGACACTAAGCACATATATAATCACACTAAACACACTACACGAGTTAAACACAGTCTAATAGCTTAAGTCCAAAGTGTCCACAACACAAGAGCAAAATGTGTGAGGCGTCTACTCGCAGCAGAGCCTCCTGAGTGATGATTGTCCCCAGCTTTGTAGTCGTCTCCAGCAGGTGTGCGCCGGCTGTGTGCTGCGATTGGAGTGCGTCGGGCCCTGCGTGCTCCAATCACAATCTTCAGGGGGCGGACCAGGAGATGGCAGCCAATCACGACAGGGCAATCGCACAGCTCATTTACATGCAACACACATTAACACAGTTAAGAGAACCAGGAAGGCAGCAGCCGTAACAGATATATCACATATTTGTAACTAAATGAAACATGAATTGAAAGAAAACACAGTATAAACTGAGGAGTGAGTCCTGTGAGGTTCATGTATTTTCTTCACTCCGCTGAGAAACTGCTCTCATGTCAAGAAGCATCAGATCAGTGCATGCACTGCATCGTCCAATCAGTGAGCGATACACAGTAAGGGGGCGGGGCAAGTGTTTGAGGATTGCATCGGAGGATGGTCTGGTGGTTCCTCGGTTATCACTCCTCCATTATCACTCCTCGCTCCTCGATCCTCGGTCCTCCGACAGAAATAAGGCCATTGGGACGCTACTCAAGATGGCGCAGACAAATCAACTTCCGGTGAGACCGAGACCGAGGAGCGACGAAATGAAAAATAAGAGAAGTGAGAAGGGCCCAGCCCTGCAGAGAAGGAGAGACAGAGTAGTGAGGGGTAAAAGGAGCAAACAACAGGAAATAACACAACAACAACAAAAAACATGCATAAACATAACAATCACGATGATAATGCTTTTGTTGTTGTGTTTTAGCTTATTCTGAAGATCCTCTGCGGCTATGTGGCTAATAAGAAATAGTGTTCAAATAGTGTTTCCCGCTTTGAGCTGAGGTTGGCTCATATTTTTTTGATAACTATTTTCATTTGCATTTATTTTTTTAAGCAAAAGACATTCCCCCAAAGAAGAATACATCCAATTAAATAAATAGAACAAAGTGACAATAATTAAAAAAAATGAATCCTGAAATTAATACAATTACAAGTACATATAAAGATGTGACAGTCAACAATCATTCTAAAAACCCCACTGAAAACAGCATTCATGATTCATCTCTTGCATACTAATTGACCAGGTCGTATAGTTCCTTGCAACAAGTGTATGAATGTCCCCCATTTTTGATAGAAGGCATCAGGTTCTCCCTTAAAGCAGAGGTCCATTTCTCTAAGGCCAGACAATGAGAGAGGTTTCTTAACCAGTGACTGATTGAGGGGCTTTCTGGGTTTGTCCAAAAGACAGATATTAAACGATCAGCTTAGAGAAGATAAAAAACAATTAGTTTTCTCTTGGTGTTATTAAGTCTTGGAATCACAGGGAAACACCAAGAATACAGAGCATTCTGGGAGTGTGGCGGAAACGTTTGGTGATAATGTGTCCAGAACCTCTTTCCAGAATGCTTGATAATTGCATTGGAACAGTGTTCCTTATCATTATTAGACGTTACACATTGATCTGGATTATTTGCATCAAAATGGGGTTTGTCTGTCTCATCTGATTGTTGGCAACACAAACCTAGCTCCCAAAAGGTTTGACCTTTCCATTAACAGTTTTTATTGCAGACATTTTACATTTATGGAATGATCATCCAACGCAGGCTTTAATAATCTCTACAGCAACAATGCGATCCTTCATCTGAAGTTCTGAATGTGAACACAGCGACAGATTCTTATTTCCAAATGGCCATCATGGCTGCATGCTGAATGTGTAGATGCTTTTTATAAAGGAGGTCTGTTTGGAGAGATTAAAGGGGGGGGGGAGGCGGTGGTGTCTCTGCTCTGCTTTTATGGGCTTTTATCCCAAAACGCCTCAACTTCCCTGAGAGCAATTCCAGCACGGCTGTCATGGCAACAGTGTAAATATTTTATACGATGAATTTGTCCAGCTGTGTGTGTGCGTGCGTGTGTGTGCGTGCATGTGCGTGTGTGTGTGTGTGTGTGTGGTGTGTGTGTGTGTGTGTGTGTGTGTGGTGTGTGTGTGTGTGTGTGTGTGTGTGTGTGTGTGTGTGTGTGTGTGTGTGTGTGTGTGTGTGTGTGTGTGTGTGTGTGTGTGTGTGTGTGGTGTGTGTGTGTGTGTGTGTGTGTGTGTGTGTGTGTGTGTGTGTGTGTGTGTGTGTGTGTGTGTGTGTGTGTGTGTGTGTGTGTGTGTGTGTGTGTGTGTGTGTGTGTGTGTGTGTGTGCGTGTTCTGTGATGCAGCAGGGGGAATGCATAGGTGGCTGTTTGAACGTGTATATCATCTCAAGTCGGGAATTGAATGGGCTCGTTCAAGAACTTGGTGTTTGGTAGCATGGAGGGTCCTGGTACACCCAGTGCTGACCCACACTGTATAAACACCAGTTCATCCAGCAGGAACCAGATAATTACACCCCCCTCCCCTCTGCACTGAAGTGGAACAGTCCATATGCTATGAATGGAGCTTTTTATGTCCAAATGATGCTTCTGTACATACTGTATACATCATCCCACTAGGACTGTGCATTTGGTGGTAAAAAACATCTCAAGGAAAACAATCTGCAGTTCTCTTTGGGCCTTTGGAAAATATGCGTTGCACAACCTTCATTTAAAGCTGCTATTCTTGTCTTGGGATTTCTTTGTGTTGGGACCAGCAGATGTAGGTCACGTTTTCTGTCGGCCTTCAATTCTCCCATGCTTTGGCGGTAGTTTTAAGATATTGAATATAGGGTTGCGCTGGAATTGTCCAAAAATCAGCTCCTTTCTTTTTTTTGGTGATATACTTTATTAACCCTCGTGGGGAAATTGCTTCTCTGCATTTGACCCATCCTAGTGTTAGGAGCAGTGTGCTGCCATTTTGAACGGCGCCCGGGGAGCAGTGTAGGGAACGGTGCCTTGCTCAGGGACACCTCGGTAGCACTTGGTCTTTCCGGGACTTGAACTGGTGACCTTCCAGTTGCCAAGCCAAGTCCCTATGGACTTCGACACCACCGCTTCCTAACCACTATTCCTTAACCTCTGTGAGAAACGTCACAGGGTTAAGGAAAGATGATAGGAGGATTCATCAGGACTTAGGAAAAGAGACTGCAGTGCTTTGAGAATCAGACTGCACCTACACTATCCGACGTATTTATGACGCGCCAGAGGATCTCATCAATGTGCGCCTGCTGTGGGGAAACTACAGTTTTCCATACAGTAAGGCACATAGATACTTTGCACCGTGCGCTATAATGGTGTGGTTTTATACAGGCCTTATGGACGCTGACAACAGAAAATATATACATTACCAAGGGTAGAAAAGGACATAAAACAGTAAAGTGGAACATTTGTTGCACATATTAATCTCATAGACTGTATATATATATACTGTATTAATCCACATGAATACAAATACGTATGATTGTATGAAAATATTTTTAAATAATTCAAATGTTATGCAATATATGCATAACTTGTTAGACCTTCACATTTATCACTGTGTATATCACCATTCAAACATGTTTACAACAGTTTAAGAAGTTTGGAGTGTTTCTGAGTTTGCATCCTGCAAACTTCAACCAAAACCAAGAGCTTAAAGAAGCCAAAATGCTCTGAAGCTGAGGCGAAGTGCAGGGTTTAATACAAATCCTACAGTATGTGATCAAATCTCAAAAATCCAGAACTATTCATTGACACATTGGATCCATTGTTTTTACTTTAAAATCATGATATGTGCCGCATTGAATAGATGCATGAGATGGATTTTAAAGCTCTAGAAGCCAAATGAATACATATTTATTATGAACAATGACTCAAATTAATGTGAAATAGTAATTAAAAAATGATTTGAAAGGAGTCAATCATAGTTATGATCGAATAGACAATCATAACTTGACTCTGCATCTCATCACCTTTTTTAGCCTCTTTTATATCATTGTTTTATGTTCCACAACTTTTCCTGATTACTTCTCTGCACTCCTATCAGCCTTATCATTCAAAAAACAACTGTCAAAGACCCTCATTTGTCTCACGTCTTTCTGATTGTGCCTAACACGTGTTTGTGTGTGTGGTGTTTTCAGAATACCAACGAGGCTGTGTTCGCAGTGGAGTTTAACCTCAGCGACAGCTCCAACATCATCACCTGCGGGAAGTCCCACGTCTACTTCTGGACGCTCAGTGCAGGACAGTTCACCAAGAAGCAAGGCATCTTCGGAGTAAGACACTTTCTATTCATCCTGAACGCAGAAAAAATCTTCCCTTTTTCTGTTTCTTTTTTTCCCTTTTTGGTCAAAGAAACATTACATTTTAAGCTGAACGTTTAGAAAGTTAAACTAAATCCTGTAAAAATCACACAACTAATATTAATTCTTATTGGTAATAATAATAATAATAAGACGGGTATTATTTTGAATTTTAAATCATTTTGAATAAATCTGACTTTTTTCATGTTCCTCAATAAAAATTACTTTTAAAAAAACTTCAATTCAAGTTCCCTTATTGTCTGTACAGAAAGTACAACTGAAATGAATCAGCTTCCTCAGTTTGAGGTCAAACATAGAGAAGTCAAACTTGTGAATAACCATATTGATTTGGGAGAGAAAGTCCAAAAGAGAAATGAACAATCTGGAAGAATCCAAGCTGTGAATCTGATTTAAATGTAATTGATGAAATGTTGAGTATTTTCAATCAAATATGTATTTTTACGCCAGACCTAACAATGTATCAATGTATTGTTCTATAAACATCTTTTCAGAAACACAAGAAGCCGAAGTTCATCCAGTGCTTTGTGTTCAGTCTGACCGGAGATGTTCTGACCGGAGACTCCGAGGGAAACATACTGACGTGGGGAAAGTCAGCCGCAGACGTCAAAACGCTCGGGAAAGGAGCCAAAGGTTAGTGTACTGCACAAAATCAAGTGTATCCAAACAGAAGTGAGTTATTCAAGTTTGTGACAGATAAAAACTGATGTATTAACTATGAACACTATAGGGAGGTATAAACAGATCATGATCAGGTGTACAAATATACAGTTTTGACTAGGTCGTCAATTCAGGCGATTAGTCGACTAATCGTTGCACATTTATGATATATAATATGATTATTATTTCTTATGCCTGTTTCAAAGGCTGATGAAGAACTTTAGTATAACAGCTTGTTACGTTGTGCTTCACATAAAATATTAAATTAAACTGTAATAATGACATTTCGTCATATAAATGAAATGTTACACGTAGAAAGTCAGCGGTTCATACAGCAGAGACGCCTGTAAGGACTGTTAATGTGTGTCGGAACAAGCAGAGAGCACAAACAGTCAATTATCAAACCAATAAATACTACACAGGAAACAGAAACACAGACAAATATGCGCGTCTGCAAAAATACCTCCGCACATTACGCCCTCATCATGAAATGAAAGCGTTAATTTATCGTTTTCTGAGGTCAGAATGATTATTATATATATTATATGTTGATTCAATGCTAGGCTGCTGCCTGACTTACTCCTGTTTTCCTCCAATTATGAGAAAGGAACACACATTGCCGTCGGTGTAATTAAGCTCCGTGTTTTGTTATGATGCCGGCGTTCAGGAAGCTGCGCTCCGATGGCGTGGATACGGAAGAGACTTTTTTCCTGCAGAGTTTTAATGTCACCTTGTCGGGCTCATCCTTTACTCGCTCAGAAATATCCCACATTTTGGATTTCCTGCCTGACAAAATGAGATCAATGACCAGGCACAGCTGGAGAGGTCTGAGGGGTTTCTAGCTGACGCGTTAAATAATATGAATAGATATGAGTAAGAAAAATGTAGTCATTTGGACAGTTGTAAATAAAGTGATGAGGTCACTCATCAAAGTCAGTCAATCACTGGGTTTTCAGCACCGAAAAAACTAAACTGAACGTTGATTTTAGTTAAATGTATTATATCAACCTTTTTCCCATAACTGTATTAGGTTAGTTGAAAGCTGTCATTGTTCAGAGTTCAGGTGATAGCAGAGGGGAGGAAGCTGAATCTGCTGCTCCAGGTGTGGAGGTTCTTGTAGTGCCTCAATGGGCAAATTGACATAATTGTTCTCTCTCCATCCACTGAAAAATTGGCTTCATTTCCAACAGAGACTTTGCAGATCATACGACAGACCCGCGCCCATGAAGGCAGCGTGTTCACCCTGTGCACCCTCCAGGGGGGGGGTCTGCTCAGCGGGGGAGGGAAAGACCGTAAGATCATCCGCTGGAGCGCCGACCTGGCCCCCGAGAGAGAGTGTGAGGTGAACCACAGCTGTATGTGTGTGTGATGTGTCGGTGGAGGGCTCAGAGGAAGTCCCATTAAAGGCTTGTTGATTAACGTGATTATTTGTCCAGATTCCAGAAAACTACGGGGCAGTGCGTACCATTGCAGATGTTGATGGGGAGGAACTATTAGTTGGTACGACCCGTAATGCCATCCTCAGAGGCACCTTCTCAGACGGATTTGTGGCCATAGTGCAGGTATGTTAACATTTCGTTTTTCTTAAGAGGCCCTATTAGGCTTCTTAGGGTTTTCCCTTTCCTGTAGTGTGTTCTATAGGTTTCTGTGCATGTCAATGGTCTGCAAAGGCTGAAATATGTAACACTCGCACTTCTATTGGCTAGCTCCAACACATTGTATGTGATAGATTAAGGGGCGGGACAGCTCTAAGCAGTTGACCAATCACAACAGATCCGGCCGCTAACCAATCAGAGCAGACTGGGCTCTGGTTTCAGACAGAGGGGGAAAAGAGGTGCTCCAGCACAGGCAGTATGAGAACAATAAAAAGCTTTAGAACATTAACGCATGGAGACATGTAGAGACACTACATACTGATATACACCTGAACATCAGCAGGAGAGGACTCTTTAAAGTAGAGACACTACATACTGATATACACCTGAACATCAGCAGGAGAGGACTCTTTAAAGTAGAGACACTACATACTGATATACACCTGAACATCAGCAGGAGAGGACTCTTTAAAGTAGAGACACTACATACTGATATACACCTGAACATCAGCAGGAGAGGACTCTTTAAAGTAGAGACACTACATGCTGATATACACCTGAACATCAGCAGGAGAGGACTCTTTAAAGTAGAGACACTACATGCTGATATACACCTGAACATCAGCAGGAGAGGACTCTTTAAAGTAGAGACACTACATACTGATATACACCTGAACATCAGCAGGAGAGGACTCTTTAAAGTAGAGACACTACATGCTGATATACACCTGAACATCAGCAGGAGAGGACTCTTTAAAGTAGAGACACTACATGCTGATATACACCTGAACATCAGCAGGAGAGGACTCTTTAAAGTAGAGACACTACATGCTGATAGACACCTGAACATCAGCAGGAGAGGACTCTTTAAAGTAGAGACACTACATGCTGATATACACCTGAACATCAGCAGGAGAGGACTCTTTAAAGTAGAGACACTACATGCTGATAGACACCTGAACATCAGCAGGAGAGGACTCTTTAAAGTAGAGACACTACATGCTGATATACACCTGAACATCAGCAGGAGAGGACTCTTTAAAGTAGAGACACTACATACTGATATACACCTGAACATCAGCAGGAGAGGACTCTTTAAAGTAGAGACACTACATACTGATATACACCTGAACATCAGCAGGAGAGGACTCTTTAAAGTAGAGACACTACATACTGATATACACCTGAACATCAGCAGGAGAGGACTCTTTAAAGTAGAGACACTACATACTGATATACACCTGAACATCAGCAGGAGAGGACTCTTTAAAGTAGAGACACTACATGCTGATATACACCTGAACATCAGCAGGAGAGGACTCTTTAAAGTAGAGACACTACATGCTGATATACACCTGAACATCAGCAGGAGAGGACTCTTTAAAGTAGAGACACTACATACTGATATACACCTGAACATCAGCAGGAGAGGACTCTTTAAAGTAGAGACACTACATGCTGATATACACCTGAACATCAGCAGGAGAGGACTCTTTAAAGTAGAGACACTACATGCTGATATACACCTGAACATCAGCAGGAGAGGACTCTTTAAAGTAGAGACACTACATGCTGATAGACACCTGAACATCAGCAGGAGAGGACTCTTTAAAGTAGAGACACTACATACTGATATACACCTGAACATCAGCAGGAGAGGACTCTTTAAAGTAGAGACACTACATGCTGATAGACACCTGAACATCAGCAGGAGAGGACTCTTTAAAGTAGAGACACTACATGCTGATATACACCTGAACATCAGCAGGAGAGGACTCTTTAAAGTAGAGACACTACATACTGATATACACCTGAACATCAGCAGGAGAGGACTCTTTAAAGTAGAGACACTACATGCTGATATACACCTGAACATCAGCAGGAGAGGACTCTTTAAAGTAGAGACACTACATACTGATATACACCTGGACATCAGCAGGAGAGGACTCTTTAAAGTAGAGACACTACATGCTGATATACACCTGAACATCAGCAGGAGAGGACTCTTTAAAGTAGAGACACTACATGCTGATATACACCTGAACATCAGCAGGAGAGGACTCTTTAAAGTAGAGACACTACATATACTGATATACACCTGAACATCAGCAGGAGAGGACTCTTTAAAGTAGAGACACTACATGCTGATATACACCTGAACATCAGCAGGAGAGGACTCTTTAAAGTAGAGACACTACATACTGATATACACCTGAACATCAGCAGGAGAGGACTCTTTAAAGTAGAGACACTACATGCTGATATACACCTGAACATCAGCAGGAGAGGACTCTTTAAAGTAGAGACACTACATACTGATATACACCTGGACATCAGCAGGAGAGGACTCTTTAAAGTAGAGACACTACATGCTGATATACACCTGAACATCAGCAGGAGAGGACTCTTTAAAGTAGAGACACTACATGCTGATATACACCTGAACATCAGCAGGAGAGGACTCTTTAAAGTAGAGACACTACATACTGATATACACCTGAACATCAGCAGGAGAGGACTCTTTAAAGTAGAGACACTACATGCTGATATACACCTGAACATCAGCAGGAGAGGACTCTTTAAAGTAGAGACACTACATGCTGATATACACCTGAACATCAGCAGGAGAGGACTCTTTAAAGTAGAGACACTACATACTGATATACACCTGAACATCAGCAGGAGAGGACTCTTTAAAGTAGAGACACTACATGCTGATATACACCTGAACATCAGCAGGAGAGGACTCTTTAAAGTAGAGACACTACATGCTGATATACACCTGAACATCAGCAGGAGAGGACTCTTTAAAGTAGAGACACTACATGCTGATATACACCTGAACATCAGCAGGAGAGGACTCTTTAAAGTAGAGACACTACATGCTGATAGACACCTGAACATCAGCAGGAGAGGACTCTTTAAAGTAGAGACACTACATGCTGATATACACCTGAACATCAGCAGGAGAGGACTCTTTAAAGTAGAGACACTACATACTGATATACACCTGAACATCAGCAGGAGAGGACTCTTTAAAGTAGAGACACTACATGCTGATATACACCTGAACATCAGCAGGAGAGGACTCTTTAAAGTAGAGACACTACATACTGATATACACCTGAACATCAGCAGGAGAGGACTCTTTAAAGTAGAGACACAACATGCTGATATACACCTGAACATCAGCAGGAGAGGACTCTTTAAAGTAGAGACACTACATACTGATATACACCTGGACATCAGCAGGAGAGGACTCTTTAAAGTAGAGACACTACATGCTGATATACACCTGAACATCAGCAGGAGAGGACTCTTTAAAGTAGAGACACTACATGCTGATATACACCTGAACATCAGCAGGAGAGGACTCTTTAAAGTAGAGACACTACATACTGATATACACCTGAACATCAGCAGGAGAGGACTCTTTAAAGTAGAGACACTACATGCTGATATACACCTGGACATCAGCAGGAGAGGACTCTTTAAAGTAGAGGACACTACATGCTGATATACACCTGAACATCAGCAGGAGAGGACTCTTTAAAGTAGAGACACTACATGCTGATATACACCTGAACATCAGCAGGAGAGGACTCTTTAAAGTAGAGACACTACATACTGATATACACCTGAACATCAGCAGGAGAGGACTCTTTAAAGTAGAGACACTACATGCTGATATACACCTGAACATCAGCAGGAGAGGACTCTTTAAAGTAGAGACACTACATACTGATATACACCTGAACATCAGCAGGAGAGGACTCTTTAAAGTAGAGACACTACATACTGATATACACCTGAACATCAGCAGGAGAGGACTCTTTAAAGTAGAGACACTACATACTGATAGACACCTGAACATCAGCAGGAGAGGACTCTTTAAAGTAGAGACACTACATGCTGATATACACCTGAACATCAGCAGGAGAGGACTCTTTAAAGTAGAGACACTACATACTGATATACACCTGAACATCAGCAGGAGAGGACTCTTTAAAGTAGAGACACTACATGCTGATATACACCTGAACATCAGCAGGAGAGGACTCTTTAAAGTAGAGACACTACATACTGATATACACCTGGACATCAGCAGGAGAGGACTCTTTAAAGTAGAGACACTACATGCTGATATACACCTGAACATCAGCAGGAGAGGACTCTTTAAAGTAGAGACACTACATACTGATATACACCTGAACATCAGCAGGAGAGGACTCTTTAAAGTAGAGACACTACATACTGATAGACACCTGAACATCAGCAGGAGAGGACTCTTTAAAGTAGAGACACTACATACTGATAGACACATGAACATCAGCAGGAGAGGACTCTTTAAAGTAGAGACACTACATACTGATATACACCTGAACATCAGCAGGAGAGGACTCTTTAAAGTAGAGACACTACATACTGATAGACACCTGAACATCAGCAGGAGAGGACTCTTTAAAGTAGAGACACTACATACTGATATACACCTGAACATCAGCAGGAGAGGACTCTTTAAAGTAGAGACACTACACACTGATATACACCTGAACATCAGCAGGAGAGGACTCTTTAAAGTAGAGACACTACATACTGATATACACCTGAACATCTGCAGGAGAGGACTCTTTAAAGTAGAGACACTACATACCAATAGACACATGAACATCAGCAGGAGAGGACTCTTTAAAGTAGAGACACTACATACTGATATACACCTGAACATCAGCAGGAGAGGACTCTTTAAAGTAGAGACACTACATACTGATATACACCTGGACATCAGCAGGAGAGGACTCTTTAAAGTAGAGACACTACATACTGATAGACACATGAACATCAGCAGAATAGGGCCCCTTTAATGCTTTCTTAGGATTATAAATGATTGGATTGAAGCTTTTGTGTTACTATACTCAGTGTTGGGGAGTAGTAACTCATTCAGTAGTTTTATTTCATTTTGCAGAAGCTTGCTGGTGATTTAACTACATTCATTTTTAATACAGTATACACGACTAGGAGTGATCTCTGTCCCATGTTCCCCTAATGTGTTAATACAGCCCTGAGTATCTTACATCCAAATGTTGTCAGTCTGTTTGGATACAAAAGTCAACAGCTGGCATCAGAATGCACTTTAGCAATGTCTCTACTGACCACTGGAATTTGGCTTTGTGCTCACATTTGTCTGTGGGAAACTGAAACCACTTGCAGACAGAAATCACACCATGAAAAGCCTCACGAATGTCTCCTTTAGAAGCTGCAGCGATCACTACACCTCACAAGGATAGAATGTACAAAATGGTTTTGTTATGTAAATAAATGTACTCATCGGTAATGTACATTCCAGTGATTTGTTTCTCTTTTTTGGTCAATAGAAAAAGAGAAACTAATATAAATGCAAATGTTTTATAATAATAATATGTGTATTATATTTTTGTATCTTCCTCAAACAATGGAATTTCGTATTTCTGTTGCCCCTTATTTGTTCCTCATTCCTGGTAAGGGTTAACAAAATGGAAACTTAAAAATTGTTACAAAATCTGGAGAACGTTGCACTGTAAAATATATGACACATTTTAAAGTTAAGATTTTCTGAGAATGTCTGTAGGAAACTCTACCGCTTCACTGGAATATCTACTTTATCTAAGTTCATGGAAGTAGCCTTAAGCATCTCATTTTGCTGAATAACTTTAAAAGCTATTCTGTTTTTTAACTGTGCCTGTGTGTCTGTGTCTGTGTGTGTCTCAGGGTCATGTAGATGAGATGTGGGGGCTGGCTACACACCCCTCTCAGAACAACTTCCTCACCTGCGGCCACGACAGGCAGGTGTGTTTGTGGAACACAGAGGAACACAAGCTGGACTGGTGCATCACGCTGGAGGTAGGACACTCATTCTGGAAGCACCATCATTTCCCTGTTGTATTTTGGTGTGCTTGTATTTAAATGAAACACATTGATATCCAGTGCTAACACACATGCTGTAAACTTGTTCTGTGTGTCGACAGGAGTATGGACTGTGTGCTGATTTCTGCCCCAATGGATCAGTGGTTTCAGTCGGCCTCAACACAGGAAGGTAATATAGCAACATCGCCACACGCTTTAGCAAATACATGAACTGAAAGAAAGAACTAGGATCATGAATCAATGATATACTGTATAGAGCAGAATCGTGCCTCTTTAAAGGAATAGTTTTGGGCAATCTGTTTTTTCACTCGATAATTCTTTTCTGGGTACGTGCACATTCATTTGATCTTTTACAAAGGTAATAATATCGATATCAAAGTCGATATTGGTTTGCCACACTTGGGAAAAAAAGGAAAAAATAACTATCCACATAATGTTATAAATGTGTTTACATGAATTCATCTGCTGATAACCTTTTGGTCTGTGCATTGTTTGAATACAGTCTTTAAATGTCAGAAAAAAGCAAGAGATATTCCTATTTGAGAGACTGAAAACTGCCTTTTCTGACCTTTTTGCATGATTTTTTTGAACAATTAATCGATTATATTATAGTTGGACATTATTTCCTGTCAAACGACTTCTTGCACAATGAGGAGACAAAGCAGGGCTAAGGAGCTGTGTGCTGTCCGGTCAGTTGTCATTACTGATGACCCCCCCCCCTCACATTAACAGGTGGCTGGCCCTCGACCTGCTGACCAGAGAGGTGGTCTTTGAGTCCACTGATGGGAACGAGCAGCTGTCCGTCATGAGATACTCTCCAGGTCAGATTGCATTACCAGCACTACTTTGTTCTAACTCTTCTCAGAATGATTTCAACCCGACTTTAAGACCAGTGTTTACCAAACATTCTCCCAAACTCAATGTCTCAGCTGACTGAAATAAGCCTTGGGAAATCCCCTCTAACTGCATGAATGGCTTCTTGTGCTCTCAGATGGAAGCTTTTTAGCTGTTGGCTCTCATGACAACTTCATCTACATCTACAATGTGACGGAGAGCGGCCGGCGCTACATCCGCTCGGGGAAATGTAATGTGAGTTCAATATCAAATCCATGTTCCTTGAATATTCTCTTTTCCTCAAGTGCTTTTGTCTAATTTAAGATATAAGTCTGGTGAGTCTTTTTTTTCTTTTCGAGAACAAATCTTATGTGCAGACCCACACAAAAAATGGATTCACCTACTAACAAGCATGTATGTGTACCAAAAGCCTGGCATATCTTCTTCCAGTGTGACATTCAAAAAAGATTCAAAACACAAAGGAGTCTCACTGTTCACAATGTTCCTTTATTATCACAAACACACACTGAGGTTTCATTTGAATCAGTCCCAGATACACTGTCCTGCAGCAACAAACACTCGCCACAGCATCAAATGTGTATTCATGCGCCGCTGAAACTAGTCCCCAACAAATACACTATTTCCTCCTGTTTGAGGGACGTTTGCTAAAAGCTACTCTCACAAGCGTATGTAGGAAATGAATTACATAGGCTTTAAACAAATTAAACTCTAGATCAATGAGGTGTTCTAAAGCTTTATGTCTGAGACTCAACATGTATACAAGACTTCAAAAATCTGACCGACTCTGAATGAAATGAGAGACCTGAACCTGACCCAGAAACTCAGCTGATGGGCACGGCCCGAGTCACAATGGGAAACAGAGACACATTAAAAAAGGACAGTTTATTTCAGATCTGAATCTTAAAACAGGCAATCAGATGACAAAATGTAATGTATACTCGTATTCTAACCGATATTACCTCACTAGCACTCACTTCTTCCCCAGAGAATTTGGAAATGATTTCCAGGTGGTCTAACACATTTTTGGATGGTGCTCCTCATTGAAAATAAGAAAAGAATAGAATAAAACCATCCTTCCCCTTAACTCTCACAGTTGAGTTATAGAGCATTATGAGTAACTGCCTCTGTTTTTTTTGTCCAATCAGGGTCACTCCAGCTTCATAACTCACCTGGATTGGTCCAAAGATGGAAAGTACATTATGTCTAATTCAGGCGACTACGAGATCCTTTACTGTAAGTGAACAGGTTTACATATCTAAATCCTGAGACGGCGTGCTGATAGTGTTCTGACTGTAATATCATGTGTTGTGACAGGGGACATCGCAGCCGGCTGTAAACTGTTGAGGAATCGCTTCGAGAGCAAAGACAGAAAATGGGCCTCCTACACCTGTGTGCTGGGCTTCCATGTGATGGGTGAGATACTCCTCTGCTTCCTGTGTTGTGACTGTTTGAAGTTTAGATGTGTTGACGGTGTTGGCGTTGCAGGTGTGTGGCTGGAGGGCTCTGACGGCACGGACATCAACGCTCTGTGCCGCTCTCACAGTGAGAGGATGGTGGCTGTGGCCGACGACTTCTGTAAGGTCCACCTCTTCCAGTACCCCTGCCCCAAACCCAAGGTACTATCACACAGCCGCTCTGTCTGCTTGTAGAGAACACATAAATACATTGTATTATAGGGCTGCGCACAGGGTTGGGAGGGTTACTTTAAAAATGTAATCCTTTACAATGATTAGTTACCTGTAAAAAATGTAATCAGTAACCTTATCTGAGCATCACAATATAAAAGTTGTCTAACCTGATTACTTGAAGTTACTTTCAGATTCCAATAATGTCAAATGCAAAAAAATACATTAGAAAATAAATAACAATGAGACGTTTTATACTAAAGTGTGTTATGTAAGACAACAGAACAATGTGACCTTAGTAATGAAGAAAACAAGATATTTAGGATAAAAGGTGTGTCCTCTTAAACTACAGAATATTCATTTATAAAGGTTTTAGTTTAATAGAATAATTAAAAGCAAACACAGGATTTAAAAAAGAAATGATACTTAAATTAAAGTAGCCTAAATTAAAACCAAAAAGAACATTCCGGCTGTACGTCTCCCTATAATATACTGATCTTTTATTTATTTTAAAATGAATTGTAACACTGTAATCCTGCTTGTTACCACCATTAGTTCTTTGTGTATGTAACTGTAAGGGAATACAGTTACCTTCTGTTGTATCCTTCCTGATTACGTAATCTATTACTCCACAAGCTCGGCTGCCAATACATCGATTTTATATATCAATATTGTGAAACAAATGTAGATATCATCCTACTGTAAATGTTGAATTATCTTAACTGTTGTCTTTTCGTGATTTTAAAGGCTGCATTACAAAAAGTGACGTCATTTTCTGAATTGACCAGACTAACAGCTTATTTTTGTTTGTCTATATCCACAATAAATTCACATTACTGATGATTTTGTATCAAAATGTTCATACCGTGAATATGTTGTAAATTGCTATATTTTTCCTGAAGTTTTACTAATAGCACAACAACACACATACCAAAAAACAATCATTCTCACTAATGCAAATAGTCACAATTAATATTATTTTAAAATGTCAGCAAGCTGAGGGTAAAGAATGTTTATTTCAGAAAACCACAGCCAGACTACAGCTGAAAACCTCTGTTATTTCTTTCCTCTCCAGGCACCGAGCCACAAGTACCGGGGCCACGGCAGCCACGTCACCAACGTGTGCTTCACCCACAACGATTCCCACCTCCTCTCCATGGGCGGGAAGGACACCTGCATCCTCCAGTGGAGGGTGACGGGGGTCGAGAGCAGGGAGAGACTGGCCTCGGTCTCGTCCACCTCCCCCTACACCAGCTCTCCGGAGCCCGGCACCAGCTAGGACGGCTATGGGCTGTTAACAGTGACGGACGGACGGGGTGTTTACACAGCCAGAGAGGCGTGAGAGTCAGCGGACAGCAGCCACACTCAGGGGCCTCCGCGGGGCCACAGCTGCCTCAGTTTCATACAGAACATGTAGAGCAGGGGTGTCCAAACTTCTTTCACTGAGGGCCACACGCAGAAAAATATACCAAGAGCTGAGAGGTGAGGTAATTGCCTCATAAGTTATAAGTGAGCAAAACCAATCAAATGTAGGTCAATTATTCTTATTAATTGAACATGCTTAGAGAAAAAAAATCAGCCTATATCACAGCTTTCTATTAATTATTACCATTTTGTTACAAAAAGGTTTGGCAGGTCTGAAGCCTCACATTGATCTCCCTGCACAGCCCTGTATTGAAGGGGGGACAATAAGGGAAAATATGAAGGGTATTTTTCAAGCTTGTTAGTCAAATAACTTATTGGGGCTGCTTTTCTATCAACTAAGATTTGTTAGAACAATTGATCAACTTTAAATGACTGAATTTATTGAGAAATTGGGCTAATTAACACATAAAAAGTGTGTTATATTTGTTTACAGATATTTAAGAAGTATCAGGTAGGGGCCATATTCCATTAGAATGAGCTGAGGGCCAATTAGAAATGGACCCAGGGCCACAGTTGGGCCCCGGGCTGTAGTTTGGACACCCCTGATGTAGAGGAATCCTCTCCAGGAGGAATGTTCACATCACATTTACACTCACTCCATAATCATGTAAATCCTTGTGAAACTGGACGGTGTGACTCCTCCCTGAACACAGAGTCTGTGGGGAGGATCATCACGTGTGTTATAGAACACGGCTTCTACGGTGACAAACACTTTGGTTTCAGTGAACATTCCTGCATTTTAGTCCATCTCATTTATCAAACTTACCAAAGTGCTGCATCGTTTCCTACACAATCGTGCCTTAAAGATGTTTGCATAATGATTTTACATATTTTGTAATATTTCAAGCAGTGTTTGGTTGACATCTCAGCTAAGCTAATATTGAAGACGCTTGCATAAACAGACTGTGACAAACACCATACCAATCCTGACTAATTCATATCTCTAACAGTAGATCAGTACACTTGACAAATGATTACTTAAGTACAGTTTTATATATTTAAGAGAACATTGGGAATACTGTGATGTTGTACCTGCCAAGCTCCCAATAAATAACTGAAGATTGGTGTGTATTGTCTGTGAGGAACCACTAGGGGGCAGTGCTGCTCCAGGAATCATGTGCTGCGTGTTCACAGAACCTGGCTGAACTCCACATGTACAGCAGGATCAGTTCAGATTCTACAAATCTTGTTGATAAAATACATTGTATAGAAGAAGAAAACAGGTAAACAAGACATTGGTCTCAAATCTCATGGTCAGAGGTAAATACCAACATCGTAAAGTAAAAAAATCATGAATGAATGGTTTTATAAAAAATGACATTTCACCCCAAAAAACGATTCAAGTCAAATGAATAGTATTGATACCGTCCAATTTAAAGTAAAAGAAGGGCCACTTTTTTTTTTAGCAGTATTAGGCTTTTAAAAAATGGCCTCTAAACATAAAACCAACAATCTGAGTGAGAAGCAACAATATCTCTTACAGCTCATACATATCAAAACTGCTCAATCATTGTGAAGTTGGTGATAAAACATTATAACTGTAATCCTCTAACATAACTCTTATGGTAATTAAGATTCTAACAATTCCCTTCTTCTTCGTCTTCTTTCGTGTAACGTCAGAGGTCCAACTCGGTGTCGCATGCACAAATGCCCGCATCTCTGGTCCTACGTCGAAGAGGCTGGCTTCCGAGGGTGGTCTATATAAAGGGCAGGTGGTTATTATATGTTCGGCAGTCTGTTCCCTTGATGCTATTTTTCTAAATAAGTTCCCAACTTAACTCTTTTTACTTTTGCTTGTGTAATATATTTAAATAGCCCTTAGGATTCCAATGACACTTTTTGACACTTAAACATTAAAAAAACTTTACACCTTAACTCCTGTGTGTTTATATTTCATATTATATAAAGAGTTTGTTTATCAAACCAGGGCCATTGAAAAAGTTAATTGTGATTCCGGAGAATCACGATAATCTCCGAAGATGACGATTTGAGCACGAGCGAAGGGGGCCAGTGAGTGTGTGTTTCTGTGTGTGTGCTGAACTGAGCGGAGGTGAAGAAGAGGAGGATGAAGCTGGGATCGGAGGATGGGAGGAAGAGTGGAGTAAGAGACAGGCTAGCTGTGTGTGAATGAGTGAGTGAGGAAGAGGAGAGGAAGGTCGTCGGAGGGACCAAAAACAAAGACTTGGATATTTTGGGGATAACCTCCGGAACGTTACTAACGGAAACTTTCAACTTTTTACCCGCCACATCTCGGCTTGTTGTGTCCGGAGCCGGCTTTGTTTCACGGCGGGGGAGTCTACGATAAATGAAGGAATAAAATAGATCCCCATCGACCTTTTTCTACCGGAGCGGGGAATACCCTGGGACTGCTTTTGATAAAGGTTACGATAGAATGGCGGCCAACATGTACCGAGTGGGAGGTAAGAAATGTTTTACATTTTGAAGACACCCCCCACAACGTGATTGTTCGTTTCGACAGTAAGGTGGCTAGCTAGTCGCTAGCTGTCTGTTTGGTTAGCGGCTAACTAATGCTAGCTTTTCCTAGCATCTGTACGTGCTTCCACTCTAGCATGGAAGAACGTCAGATCTATTAAAACCACCAACAATGTAATGTGACTTAGCTAATGAGCAAATGTCAATAACTGCTACACTATGACTTAGTTTTTACTCAGTTGTAATAAGACAGACACACTCAGACATTCGGCATGGATACAATTCACCAAGCAGTGTTCATTTTTTACATTTTAACTTTAAAAAAGCTTGATATCCAGACTAGTTTTCAACCAAAATACGTTACCTCAGGGCGGGCTGCTGCCAAGTAGCATGAACCGGTTGTAAAAGTTGATACACCATTTAAAATAAATGCATCCTAGTGAAACAATACTTGGTATAATTGTATTTATAGTTGCAAATAAGAGAATGCACTCTTATGTGTCCATGTTTGGACGTTGGAATCTGTCCATATGGTAACCTATTGGAAGTTAACAAAATGCTAGTTAGCATGAACTGCTAACTTAGCCGATGGGAGGTCAGCCCCATCCAAAAAATGCTGGGGACGACTGTTGTAACGTTAGCTAGCTTTTTCGTTGGGGTGGGTTAATTACATTATTGCCTCCACCATATCACTTCACATTCAATGGATAGAATCAGCCGGGCTAGCTAACTTTGATTGCTAAGTTTTGTTAGCTTAGCCCGTAGCTTAGTATTTGTTAGCCGGTGTGGCTTATTTTTGAAATATTAGCAGATGGCGTGAAGTTGTTGGGTTATTATGAGAAATATCGATCCCTTATACCGTGTATCGGTAGTAACTACGAAACACCGGCTTGTGAAACACGTAGCGTTAACGAAGTTGGATAACACTAACTTGCTACCACTTTTTGTGTAGGTGAGACTTCCCGTTTCATTATTTACCGCTACTCTGCCCCTGGAAAACGTAGCATCTCCATACAATATAAAGGAGAATATATTATAATGTCGGGTGTGTTTATGCTACTGTTAACTGTTGCAGGTTTACTTTATTCGTTTGCTAACCCCGGGTTTCCAAACGTCACCATCATTATAGAGAGAAACGCCGGTAGACACGGCTTGCTGCTAGCTACATTGCTGCTAGCTAAACTGTCTCTCTCCCCCCGTTTCAGTGATCCCACGATATGGACAAGAGTGCCTGTACTCTACTGTGGATGTTGATTTGGCGAATCATCCTTTCAGTCTTTGCGATTATTGTCTTTATTATTTAATAACAATGTTAGGACTTGGTGTTCTGTCTTTAAGTTTAATTTAGTGGCGGTCGCGGTGGTTGAATTGACAGAGACAGTGCGACACTGACAGTCTTATTGCTGTGTAAGGTCTTGTCACTGTGGTCTATTTAGGTCACGCTGACTATTCTGCAACATGTGCTGGCTGCACTATATTATAGGCTTAATGTTCACAGCCGGTTCTTGTCGATTGTCATAAAAATAATGGCACAATGTTCATTTCTGTGTCATATGGATGCATGGTTTCTCTTTGCATTGTGATTTAAGTTTCAGTTTTCACGCAGGAAAAAGCACATAATGTATCGATAGTGACAGACTGGTAAAATAATCTGATATGTGTATTGTTATGAATCACCAGGTGTGGATTTTCAGACAATGGCTCGGCTTTTAATTTTGACTTCCTTCAAGGTTTTATGTAGGTATGACATAAACAAAAAAAACCATTGGTAGTTTTCAGTCTTTCTGAAGCGTAACTGTATATGTGTGTACATTGACATCTTGTATGCTTTGTTCCCTATCCCACCTTATGATCATCTCTGGTATGGTTCCTGATATCATTGTCCAGTGAACAAGTTCAATTACTGGCGTGAATGAAACCTATAGAGATGGACAGATACAAATGCTTGCTGAGAGCTGTTATTACAACCTTATATTATTTGTTGTTGTTTACAGTCAACAGGCATTCTGAGGAAACTTGGCATTATATAATAATAATAATACATTACATTTATATAGCGCTTTTTCTTTTATATGCATTGTTATCCATTCTGGGGAGAGCTGAACTGCTCAATCTCTTAGGCAAAATGGTTATTTTTGCCAGCTTTCTCGATCATGGAATGTCCACAGCAGGAGTGTGGTGTGGCAAATGAAATGTTACAGTGTAATGCTAAGTCTAGCCCATAACACATTGCAGTAAGCAACAAGCATGTGATTATGTAACGACTCAGAAGTTGTTTGACTGCACAAATATATAAATGTGTTTTGTTAAACATTACTTACAATATTGTTAGATGTCAGAATGGGTTTATATTCTATGTAGTAAAAGTGTTCATGGGTTTTGAGTTCCATAAGGATTCCTCTGGATGGTGCACGCAGGTCTGTGTGAGCATCGCCTGTATTACCAGTCCCCTAGAAGGCTGAGCACACAGTGTTCAGCCCGCATATAAGATCATTATCTTCCCCTGAGATTAGTCAAAGGGCTTCCTCCTCTTCATTCACCCTCAAGCACCGGCATACTGCGCCAGCCGCATACGTCCACAACAAACACTCACAGCTCCTCAGCAGACACTTGCTTTTTTTAGATCGTTTCTTCTACCATTAAATACATACATTAACATAAAACCAGCCGACACTCTGAAGTCCAGGGTGGATCATTGATCCACCTGCTCCACGTCCATTGATACACTAAGCTGGCGTCTGTGCTGGTGGAACAGGATCATTCTTTAATAAAACCCTCTAGGCGAAAGGTAGAGACGGAAGACTGGAGTATAAATGAGAAACCCCTCATGTTCACAATGTCTTTAGAGCTGAAATCAGACACATATGAGACTGCTGATAACCCTTTGGTGCTTCAGCCAGTGTTATGTAATGAGGTGCTGTTTTGTTCCTTCACTGTGAACAAGAAGGTGATTCTTTTCTGGTCGGGCTCCTCATCAGTGTGCTAAGTAGAGCAAGAAATCCTCTCCCTGTCTGAATCCGTCCTTCTCCATCTCCGCTTGTGATGATGCATCAGAAAGCCACTGATATCCTCCCGAGGCTCCCTGTCCCTGCTAGTGGGAGGACCAGATGGAGCTTGACGTGAAGCCACACTGCTGTGCAAGAACTGCATCAAACATTACAAGGAAGCGCTGAGTTGTTGGGTGAATAAATGGGAGGCTTGATTAATATTTTAAAGGCTGAAAACTCTCAGCTGTCAGCAAGTGTTACAATCTGGTAGCGTGAGCCCATGTTCATCATTAAGTCCAATTATATTTCCAAAAATCGAGCATTCAAAGTCATTTAGAAAGAACAATGACTGATTTTCTGCACCAATCACTTATTCATGTGCACCAAATTGCAAAAAGTTCCATGTTCCTGCAATGGTACATGAAGGTCAGGGCTCGACATTATAAATGGCCCGCTGGCCCGGAAGCACTATTTAGACACCCCGGGCAGCATAACGTACTTTCCACTTGCCCGCTCGGGCCACTAAAAATATTGCTTTAAAAAAAAAAATATTGTCCTGTGGTATTGGTATTTTGACTAGCAATTTAGTTAAATTGTTTCGTTTATCAACGCTACAACATAGCGTTTCGTGAGTCGGTTGTCGTTGTTGGGTGAAAAGCAAACAGCTGTTTGCTGCTGTGTGCAGCGCGAGCAGGCTCCCGTGAGCGGGAGCGCGCTCCTTCACTACAGACTATCGCGCCACCTCACCATTCGCCAAAATGTTTTTAATACCAGCGGTAACCGGCCAAGCGCCGGGCAAAAAAACAATCTTCAAATAAAAGAAAGTCACCGGAGGAGTTAAAGGAGAGTGACAGGGAGCATGAGAAGAAGAGGGAGAGAAAGTTTCAGCTTGATCGATGGAGTTGGCTTCTAGTGGTGCAGTGACGCGTCCTAAAACCCTTTTATAATCTATCGATTAGATTTATGATTCGAAAATTATAAAAGTAGGGTAGACATGTGGAGATTATCCGGCTGAACAAAACGTGCATTTATCAAACAGGTTTGTTTTCCACAGACCTTATTTCCAGCTATTTTCCAAAACCCTGTGGAGAAATCCCATTGCTTTTTGTCGAGGGAACCAGCAGCTTACTTCCTGGTTTTATGATGCGTCACTGGCTGCACCTCTCAATATGATGCCAATATAAACAAGGTCTTCTGTCGGCTCTGTACATCAATGCCGACCTATGCTGACAAGTAAGTGAAGAGTAGAAAATATAAAGGTATTGGCTAGAGGGGAAATGTCCCAGCAGTTTAGGATAATGAAGGATCTAATCTAATCTATTACATAGCCATTACATTTCTAACTCCTAATGACAGGAAGGCAGAAAGTGCATTATACAAATAATAATACTCATAATAATAGCAGACATTTTTTAACAATGACCACAATATCATTATTTTAATAAACCAAATATGAACAATTGAGGGAAATGAGGAAGAACTGATGATTCAAATGTTGTAGTACTAGTAGTAATGTAGTTAGTGCATCAATTACTATAGCGACAAATGTGTTAATTTTCCTCATTATTAGTCGATGTTTTGGACGAATGCTCCGGGCCAGTGGTTACAATGGTGGGGCCAGTGACAATACAATTCCACCGGACCAGAGGGCCAGTGGCTTTTTACCCTTAATGTCTACCCCTGAAGGTGTTACATGGCTAATTCAACGCGCTTTTTTAAATATATTTGTATAGGGGCATTGTGGCTAATATGTGTCTTGACTACATTTTTCATTTAAATAGAATATATTTGCTTAGTAAATATATGTACATTTGTGTTAAAGGTCACCTATCATGCAACATCCACTTGTGTCATGTCTCTTCTACATAAACTCTGTGTAAAGAGATTCTGAAAGTTTCAGGAAAAAATATTCTCTCTCTTTTTGTCCTGATCCATTTCTATTAGGGATGCACGATAATTATCGGCCCGATAATTATCGGTCCGATATTAGGAATTATGACGTCATCCGATAAACCCGATAACAGTATTAATAGCCCCGATAATATACAATATATTTTTTGGGTAAAAAAAAAGAAAAAAATACTGCGGTGTGGGTGGATTGGGATGAGGGGCGCTTGTTTTTCACTCGGCTCCTCCCGTTTTGCCAGCACTGTGGTATTAGTGGTTTAGGAAGAGGGGAGTTTTTCACAAATCCAGCGCTCCCTAACTCGTGAAGCCAGGACAGTAAACAAACATGTCGTCGGTGGTATGGGCGTTGGAGCTATGTGCAACTCAAGGCATATGCTCGAACGGGAGCTGCCTGGACGCTGCAATCATGTTGCGCACTATCCGTGCTGAGTGTGCTGACTTTTCGTACAATGTCCCACTGTCTGGCTTCCTGCATAAAGTCAAGTGCTCGGCGCAGTTGTGGCGAAATGTCGCTCCTCTGTTTTCATTTAAACAGCTCCATATATCCGTTAGCGCAGCTAGCTAGCACCAGATGCTAACAACAACAATGCACGTAAGGTCTCTCTCTCTCGCTCGCTCGGGCCACACATACACACCCTCCCGGTCCTCCAGATGGCCAGTCGGTGCCTGCCGGTGAGCGTGGAAGTGTGGTCTGCCACAAGCAGGCGACAGGAGCGGGGCTGTCAGCATCAGCTTGTAGATGGTATTTTAAACTTGATGCACTCTGAAACTACGGGGCAGCCGAGGAAAAATAATACACATGCGTTAATCGCGTTAAAATAATTAGTGGCGTACCTTTTTTTTATTATCGGTCTTGAGAAGCAGGAAGTTATCGGTATCGGTTTCAAAAACCCAATATCGTGCATCCATAATTTCTATAAACACCTGTCTGAAAATGAGCTGATCAGGTTTTGGCCACTTTATGATGTCATAACGATTTTTTGGCCTGTGTAACCATTAGCCCCCCCCCCCCCACCTTATCACCTGAATCTCCCCCTAGAGCATAATTGTGTTCTTTGTAACCAAATATCTCTCAGAGGAAGTGTTTCCGCCAGGGGGGCATCTTGCCGTCATTTGATGCCCTTATTCAGCTCGGGACGCCCTGAACTCGAGTCGAGGGCGTCCAAAAATATTAATAATTCGAGAGAAGGCCGAGAGTTTTTATCGCTTGAAATAACGCAAAGGAAAAAGGACAAGGACATCCCACTGTTAGAGGGGCAAAAGAGTCTGGTGGGATTCTTTTCGGAGTATTGAGGATCGTTTCCCCGACATCAGCGGTGCCTAGGGTGGCCATCCGTCCGGTTTTAGGTCGGACAGTCCGGTTTTCAATGTCTGTGCCCGTCTGCCGGTGCAGCCTTGAGCCGGACGCTCATTTGTCCTCCTTTTGAGGTCATCCCTATTTTATACTTTTAGGGTATACATTTTTTTTGACAATTATACAAAAAATAAGTTATGTGTAAGTATATACCCCCGTAAGACTTGTATGACGACTTGAATGCGATGTCAAATAAATATCTTTTATTTCATTGGTTAATAAACGTAAACAATTAGCCATGTGCTTCTTGACATCACCTTCAAAGCAGGGCACTGTGGCACAGAGTGATGTTAGCGCTAGCCGACTAGCTCATGAGCCAACTCCACCTAGTTAGCGGTAGGGTTAAACCGCAGAAATGCCGAAACGAAAGACTTCATTTAATCCTGAATGGTCGAAAGAGCATGGATTCCTCACAAAAAGCCGAAAGGACGACTTCCATGCTTTTTGCACGTTGTGTCGTTGCGATGTGGACGTAAGCAGCAAAGGAAAAGGTGCTGTCGACAGACATGCTAACACAGATAAGCACAAAAGCAACGATCAAAGCGCAGGTGCATCTTCACTTTTATCGTTTTTCCGTGAAGCTTCATCGCCTCAAGATGACAAAATCTCTGCTGCAGAGCTTTGTAAAGTTTATCATGCCGTCAAGCATCACCAGTCATACAGGAGTGTACACTGTGGAATAAAAGTTGATCGCACAATCTACAACGAGTCATCAATAGCAGAAGGGATGACCTGTGGAAAAACAAAAGCCAAAGCTTTGTGCGAAAATGTCCTAGCACCCTACTCTGTCCAGACGCATGTGGATTATATAAAAGAAAATGAACTGCATTATTCAGTGGCAAGTGATGCATCAAACAAAGGTACGATCAAGTGTTTCCCCATTGTACTGAGATATGTTCACTTTGAGGAGGGTGTGCAACATGCACTGTTGGATTTTTACAGTGATAGCAACAAAAAGTCAGAAGCTATAACAAATCAGCTGCTATCTAAACTGGAGATGTCTGGACTAGATGTGATAAAAATGTCAGCATATGCAGCAGACAACGCCAGCGTTAACTATGGAAAACACCACGGTGTTTATCAGAAACTGAAACTGGCTCAAAAAGACGTGCTCGCTGCAAACTGTTTAGCCCATATTCTGCACAATGCAACTCATCTCTAGTATAATAGGAGACCTTTAAGTTTATATGCAGAATATGTCAACATTGTGGAAACGTATTGTTGTGTGCATGAGATGAAGGCTTTTCTTATGTTCTAGTCTTGGTTTGGTTTTACTTTGTCAAGAAACAACCAAAAACAAAAATAGTCTTAATGTTTTTTTTAATGTATTCCTTTGTTTTTGCCATTTTAATATTTGCCATATTTATAATCTCAGCCCTAGATTAATTCCTTGTTTGCCCAGTTTAATTTTTATTAAGAGCATTTTCTGTGGAATATAACTTCTGATCAAAGCCGTTTACATTTACACACATGCAAATGAGTTAGGCAGAGCTGGTGGACTGTCAGTAAGAATGGTGTGTCCCTAGTCAAAAGAAGTGATACTGCTGTATGTGTTCGACTTATTTGTGGATTTGATTATCAACAAATGAGTGTGTTGGCAGACAGCTCGAGACAGCAGGACGAGGTGGAGTTTGTTGACCAGCGTAATTCAGATGTCATTTACACCTCACTAGGACATGGTCCCAGACCGTCTTTAGGGGTGGTAGTAGTATGGCTTATTGGATGGCTTTCTTGTTTGGGTGAAAATATAAGCATTAAGAGGTTCTTTAACTGACGCTCCTCATACCAGTCTTTGGAGCTGTGATGCCAGTATATTAGCTGCGTTCTATGGAGTGGAGGTTTAGTGCGCTGCAGACTGCTTGCTCATCTGAGCGTCATGCTGCTCTTGGCTAGCCTACTGGCTTCATGACCTTTGTGATATGACTTGGAGAAGACTTCTAAACTGGCACACAAGCCTCTCTACATAACAAACACATTTACACCAGTAGCCTGAACCAGTAAAACAGGAATATAATTGTAGCTGCTGGATTTGATCCAATTGGGCTTCTGGATTTATTAATATTATTGTTGTTATGTCGAATTACGAGCAGCAGGTATAAGTTAGAAACGTTTTCTTTGTCCATTACGTTTTGACCCGTTTGCTCTTTCGGTTCCCCCTCCTTCGCAACATTGAATAAAGTATAAGCTGGGTCGGTGCTGTGTGTGTGGGAAGGATTGCCTGTGGTTATCAGAGAGGGCTGTGAAGAGCTCTGGATTAGATGGAGGAGGGTGAGGCCAGCACACATTTGTACATACTGACTGATTCTGAATGAATAGAACCCACTACAGTAGGACTCATCTCTCAATGATCTTCAAACTTCCAGTCAACAGACGGATTGCCTTCAAATCTGTTGCCAATATTCATGGTCCTAGGAAAAGATTCTGGTGATAACATTTGAATATTCAAATCTTGACTTATGTAGCATACATTGCAGGGTTCTGTCTAAACAGGTGCACAGCGCCATTTTACTTTTGGCGTGCGCCCTCATACAAAAATCCCAATTTTCCCTGTAAAATCTTAGTGATGCCAGAAATGATTATTTCTGTTCAAATATGAAAATCTTACCGCCAGGTAGCATAGACAGCTTTGTTTTTTAGGGAGCTCCGTCGTTGCACTATTTTTTACGTCTGCGGCGCAATCTTGTATACGGGCGCCATGTTCTTGAGAGAATTAATATATCTTATATACAAGATCAGCACCCTCATATTATATTTTTCTAGAAAAAAACCCTGTATTGAATGGGATTTGTGGATAAAAGTCAACATGAACATTTTAAATGAAAACAGAAAAAGGGGGGGGGGGGGTTGTTACATTGTGGTGCTATTTAAAATTCAAACTGGAGTACAACCACTGCTACACACTTTGGGTAACGCCCTGCAGTAATTACATACAGTGTGTACGCGATTCTAACCCTAACCTCTAATCCTAGTTTACATTTAAAATTAGGGATGCCAGCGATTATTCGATTTTTCAAATATTCGTTACAGTCTCCATAATCGAATATTATTTTTAAAATTCGATTTTATTTATATATATTTTTATTATTATTTATGTTTTTCTTTTTTTTCCTGGCTTAGTTTCAACCAAAATATAGACTAATGTTAACAATAGTAATAGTATTGATAATTGTAAATGGCCATTGGTCACACCACCAGTTTGTTTTATTGTAAACTTGGAGGAAGCTGTGCAGACTGCTGCTGCCTGCTGCAGCCTGCTACACACCGACCCCGCCCCCCCTTCTCTCCGTCACACGTGCGGTTGATTTATTGGCGATATACAGAACAGTGAGAACAACACAACTAAAGATGAACAAAGCGGCACGTTCAAAGAAGAGTTCCTCGTGGAACTACTTCGAACTGACAAGTGCAAATGAAGTAAGATGCAAGCTCTGCGAAAAGACTTTGGTCTACCACAGCTCAACAACATCAACAATGCGTTCGCATTTGAGTGCGAAGCATGCCAAAGTTGTGATGACAGGTCAAACTGATCAGGTTTGACCTGGTCAGATGGTCAGGTTAAAACAACGGAATTCCATTTGTCTGTTTTTTTTTTTTCTCCTGCGGGGGGGGGGGGGCAAATAATCGATTAATATTCGCCAGGGCTGTTCGAATTTGATCACGGTCAGTTTCTGGCATCCCTACTTAAAATCAGTCGATCATGTATCATGAAGTCAGTACTCACTGGAAAGCCTCAACTGTTTACTGCCAAATCTGACGCTGATTTGGACTAACATATTTTCCTGAGTCTAACCTTTTTATTTCTGTCTTTTCCAGATTACGTGTACTTCGAGAACTCCTCCAGCAACCCTTACCTGATCCGTAGAATAGAAGAGCTCAATAAGGTTGGTTATCTCTTTCTTCTTTTAGCCTCATGTATTCATTTCAGCGTTTTTTTCTGTAATGCTGCACAGGGTTCTGTCCTTTCGTATACCCTTACCAGGCTGTGTTTCATACAATGTTAAGATTGGTACATCAGGACTCTAATATGGTTTGAATCAACATCCTTTTCATTTCTTATTGTCTTTCCGACACACTTCTCATCCTAAAGCTTAGCTACTGTAGTCACAGGACACTGTTACAGGAGCCACTTATATAACAGCAGCAGCATATGACACAGGCTCGTTTCCCAGTCAAAGGATTAAGCTCATTTATGTAACACTCTTACATTGAAGGGCCTGTGCTGAGCACCAGGAGGACTGCAGCGTCCTGAGTGCTAATGGCTGCTCAGCACAATGAATGGATAGTAAGCTAGAGAGAGGACCGCTGGAGCTGGACTGTGGATGGAAGCTCTGTCTGTCTGTCCATGCTTCTCTCCTCTTAAGATCACAGCCCCCCCCCCAGGGACAATGATCCCCTGATCATCTTTCCAACCTGAAGTGCTACCACTATATCATAGCCCTCAGGATAATACAGTGTTCCCGTTCCCCTAGGATTTATTCCAGCAGTGGTGCTGAAGCACGTTAGTTTTATGTTGCGCTCCGGAAGATATTTAGTAGGGCTGCCCACTAATAGACTATTGACTATCACTAGTCGACTAATAAAGTCTAAATCGAGCAATTTTTCATTAGTTGGAAAAAAAAGAAAGTTGTATAAAAAGCTCCGTGCGCTGCATGTGCTATGACGCGTCAGCTGGAAAACAGAATTCATTCAGAGCGGAGCCTGGTCTTTAAGTTAATTTGGTCGTGCAGGAAATCCAAAGTGTGGATCCTTGTGAGCGAGTAAAGGACATGCAAACTATGACGGTAAAAAGTCTCCTCCATATCCACACGATCAGAGCGCAGCTTCCTGAATGCCAGCTTCATAACAAAACACGGAGCTTAATTATCCCGACAACGTGTGTTGCTTTCTCAGACTCTGAGGAAAAGAAGCAGAAGCAGCGAGTCAGGCAGCAGCCTAGCTTTGTATCGACATATATATAGACCTATAAGATTCATTCTGACCTCAGAAAAAGATAACGCTTTCATTTCATGACGAGGGCGTAATGCGCGGAGGGATTTTTGCAGAGGCTCATATTTTCAGTGTTTACGTTTCCTCTGTAGTATTTATTGAATAATAGAAACTAGAACCAACTGTTCTGTGTGTCCTCGCTGCTTGTTCACACACACAATAAGAATCCTTACCGGAGCTTCTGCTGTTTACACCGCTGCGTCCGTGCGCTGTGACTCTCATGCGCTCTCTACATTTCATTTATATTTCAAAGGTTCAGTGTTATTTTATATTTGATGTGAAGCACAATGTACCATGCTGTTATAATGCTCTTTACCAGCCTTTGAAACTAAAACCATATGGGAGGGGACAAAAGAATGAAAAAGAATATATATATTTATAATCATAATGTATCATAAACGTGCGATGATTATTCAACTAATCGCCTAAATTGACGACTATTGGTCGTCTAGAAAAATCTTTAGTCGAGTGCAGCCCTAATATTTAGCGCCTTGGCTAGCAGTAGAAAAGTGTCTGGAGGCGGACTCCGTGGAACACCGACACAGTGAGTGATGAGAGTAAAATATAGCACTGTTTTTATATTCTGTTCAATAGCTTGAGGTTCCAATATTCCTAAATGCTTGTAATGGTAGGGAAAAGTCAGGTTATTTTAGAAATCGCATCCACATCTTTGTGCTTTTTACAATTGAGTAAAGTGTTGCAAACTGTGGAGAAATGGGTTCTATAAAAGGAAACAACTTCAGCATTGTGGAAGTGTTTTTTATTAGTTTGAGCTCCACGAAGCTACATCACACAACATCAAGGCCACCTGCTGTATGCTGTCATCTACACTGGCTTGTGTGAGGAAACCTGATGACACAAGCAGAAGAGAGCAGAAACTCAAACAGCAGGCAGAAGTTAGGTTCCCAATCACAGGCTGGACAGTGGACACCCAATGCTGAAGGCTTCCAGTTGAAGTCAGTTCAATGAAAGTATTGACCAGACTATTTAAACCTTTAGGTTGTACAGACTTTACCTGCTGCTGAACATTTAAAAAAAACACTGAGTTGGTGTTATTTATGTATACTATTTGTAAAAATTCTATTTTGAACAAAGGACATGTATGTACAACAATGAATTAAAAAGTAAAAAAACATAATACAAACCTATAACTTTCATTGTCCACCCCCAATATTTTGAAAGTGATCCACAAACAAAAATCGCTTTTTTTATGTAGCCCCATATTTTACATAACGCCAGTTTCCAGTCTAAGCACTCAATACAATTGGTGACAGTGGTTTCAGAAAGCTGTTGCTGCTCACATTGAAAGCCTCTCTGGTTAGCGAAAAAAGCAACACTAAGCCACTAAGTGCAACAAAGTTGTCTGCACGTGACAGGGGAGAAAACATACTTTGCTACCTGTACGAATTGTTGATTGTGATAAGTGTGTGGTTGGTATAGATACCATGAGCAAAACACCCTGTGGCAGTGTACAGCTTTTGATTATTAAAGTGGCTTTTACCTGCATTTTATTCCTGGCACGCTCTAAAAAGATTCCAAGAATCAGAACTGAAAAACAAAACAGAATTTGGTCAACATTGTTTAAGACACAGGAAAATAGGTCGTAGGTACAAAGTAGGGGTGTTAATTGTTTCTAAGATGCATTGCAATGCGGACGATTCTGCATCAATGCAGTGACGGAACATAATTGATCATAGCGTAGTAGGGCTGTGCGATTATGGCAAAAATCATAATCACGATTATTTGGGTCAATAATTTATATCACGATTATTTTGACGATTATTCATTGACCATTTATTGAACTTTAAAACAAATAATATTTTACCAATAAACAAGAACAAATATGTTGGAGCGCACTTCCAAAACCATACTAAACATAAATTATTAATATGATAAATAAAAATAAATTGGACCAAAATAAATGAAATCAAACATGTTGCAGTGCACTGTCACAACCTACTGAACACTCCTTAACATATAGCCAACATTTTGGTAAAACATATTCAACATATTCAACATATTCAACAGGCTGGCCAACCGTCATGGTCCAGAAGTAACAGGAAATAAATGTTGAACTACAATTTAAGACCAAATAAAAATGTTTAGGCCACCATGGCAAATGCTGGTAGGGCTGCTCATGTCATCTCTTAAAGATTGTTTGCAAGAAACAACAGCCTGTTTACATGGTCTGGTTTCAGAGATGAGCGCAGGCAGGTGACAATATTACCACCTGTACTGAAGACCCTCAGCCACACCCCGACACATGGGGTGACGCTGGCCAATCACAAAGCTTTGATGCGTTCAAGTGCATTATTCTGGCACAGGAAGATTATGTTACAGGACATTAACGATAAAACAGAATATTGTTGTTCTATTTGTAGACACATCTCGCGATCGACTGGTTGGGCACCCCTGGGCTAGACCATAGGTCTGTTGTGGTAGCAAAGTAGTCAGCTGAAGCCACATCTCTCTCAACTTCCCTACGGCATTTGTCATATAGTGCAGGCAGCGCAGACCTGCTGAAATAATACCGAGACGGCATCGCGTAACGCTTGTCCAATGTGTTGACAAGTTGCTTAAAGCCCTGGTTGCTAACAGTGCTAACTGGGCACATATCTTTAGCGATGTGGAATGTAATGGCAAAGTACTTGCAAATAGTGGAAATAGTTTTACCCTTCTTTTTAACGAGTTGCTGCTCTTGTTCTGACATCTTCGCTCTCGCTGAACACTCACAACACATGTCACTCCCACGTGGCCGAGTGGGCTTTTAGGGAGGGGCGAAAGCGCACCCAGCTAAGTAATCGTATTTTGTCAATTATGCTGTTTTCATAATCGTCGCAAGCCATAATCGTAATCGCGATTTAAAATACGATGAATTGCACAGCCCTATAGCGTAGTGACGTTGCCTCTTTAGTTTCTGGCTGCGGCTGGACAATAACCTTTTTTCTTTTCTTTTGTATTGAATAATGATATCAATACATTATAACAAGGCAGATAAACATCAAGGTTGATTCCTTAATTCAAAAACTGAGGGCTTGACAATAAAGTTCTATCGTTCAAAATAACTTCCTGGTAGCAACGTCGCATTCAATTGTCGGAAACCAGGGCTAGCGCAAATATGGTGGACAGGCGGAAATCACAAGCAAGTCGAATTGGTCGGTGACAGAGGTCAATGAACAGAAGTTACAGCGACACAAAACACAGAGCTTTTTCATCTTCTCGCTGCGCAGGTTACTACTTTTTCAGTAGAAGCCAAGCTAGCTTATTGAAAATTAAGATTCTAGCTCATCGCTACCTGTAGCCTTGTGATCATCTCGATCGGAGCTGCGGTCTAGGAAAACGCTCGCCCTCCAAAGGCTGCGACGAGCTAGCTGTCCGCCCTCCCAAGGGAGCGGACTGTGGTGTTCACCGCTCGGACCCTAGGAGCTCCGGACCGGTAAAGAGCGGACGCTCCTGCACGACAGCCGGTGAGATCGCTACCATTTATCGCTGATTGTACTATCTATTCTCAAGCTAATGAGATAACTGTGTACAAGTTAGCCGGGGGCTCTCGCTTATTTGTTACTCCGCCCCCCTCTCACTACATACATTTGGTTCCTCCAGTTAACTGTGTGCTCTCGCTCAAAGTTAAAGGTGACCTATCATGCAAAATGCACTTTTGTACGTCTTTTATACATGAATATGTGTCCCCGGTGTTCCAGGGAACTCACCAAGTGTCAGAAAACACAACCCTCTCTATTTTTCCTCTATACCCAAATCTCTTAAAAAGGGGCTGCAACGGATCTGATACAGACTGATCCAGATTTGAACACTTCTATGACATCACAGAAGTGGCGCTACGGCTATTGGGCCAACTCCACCAATCAGGAGGAGACAGCCACGGACATTGCCGTTCGAAAGCGCTGGAGACGCTGTAGTACATATGCCAGGCCTGTAGATGGTGCTGTTCTCACAGAATCAGCCCATCAGCATGATCTGTTTGGTATTTTGAAAAATAAAGAGTATAAATATGCCTTATATAGGTATGGTCCTACACTATATTATTCAAATATAGCATGATAGGTCCACTTTAACTTGCGACAGAGCTAGTGAAGAGTGTTTCCGCTCCCGTCTCACTGCACACAGTTGGTTTAATGCCCGTTCCATCCTTCAGTTAGCAGAGTGCTCTCGCTTAGGCTAACTTGCTACGGCGCTAGTGGAGAGAGTATTCTCGCTCTCCTCTCACGGCATAAAACCATTAACTGACTTAATTGTTCTCACCCCAGTTAGCAGAGTGCTCACGCTCAAGCTAACTACTATTGTGCTCACTCCCCTCCACTGCATATTTGTTTCCTGGCCCAGTTATTTACAGTCAGCTGAGTGCTCTAGCTATCGCTAGGTCTAACGGCTCTAACACCTGTATGGCTCCTCTTTAACCAGAGGATGGCCATGACCTTTGCCCCTCTTGTCTTGGCCTCGAGCATCTGAGGGAGGGCCTTTCGGAGGACCCGTGCATGAATTGCACCATCATGCCTTGTGCGGTAGGAGCTGCTAGACTAGCCGAGGTTGAACTACTGACTGAGGGTGGCCTTCCCCCTGCACAGTCGACTCTGCACAGCCCAACCTACCCATCCTAGGCGTTGGGCCGCAGAGGCTGCGGGTGCACCGCCCAAGAAGAGGCCTGATAGGCTGTCCTCCAGGGTGGACCTACTCACTACTGAGCTAGCTCAGATGAAGTCACTCCTCTTGGCTCTCCATTCTGGTGCCGCTGCCCACCCGTGTCTGAGCTGGTTCTAGATGACGATGTGTTCTCGTCGATGGCAGCTTCAGCCACTCAATTTGATGAGTATGATGGGGAGAGCCCATCCCATGCTTCTGGGCCTGGCTCCTGTACCTCAGCTCATGGTCCCTCGGAGGAGGCAGATGACGGCTCCATGGGTACCGTCATTCGCATGGCACTGGCTCACCAGCAGCTGGATGTGCAGCAGCCCGAAACAGCACCTGCCAGTGTGTTCTTTAGGCGCACTCTTCACAACCTTTACTGTTCCTCCCTCTTGTGAGTATCTGAGGGAGTTACATGCATGCTGGAGGACACTAAGGCTCTTTACAGTCTTACGTCCGATGGCCGAGCCCTGGCAGCCATGCAGGATGCGGCAAGAGTTGGCCTTGACCACACGCCGGCTGTTGAGCCTACCATTGCTTCCTTCATAGTTTCCCCTGACGAAGCTCTGAGGTCGGAGGCCAGGTGCCCTCGACTCCAATGTCAGGTCACTGATGACCTGCTCACTAAGGCTTACGATGCAGCGGCGCGCATTGGCCGTATAGGCAATTCCCTCTCTCACCTCATGCTCGCCCTCTCAGCTTCCCCGCAGCAGGATGGTCTTAGCGCTTCCTCTACCAGCCTCAGTGACGCCTCATTACAGGCGTTCGCTCTGATGTCTAGAGAGCTTGGGCGCCTGATGTCCACTCTCGTCCAGACTTGTCGCCAGGTTTGGCTGACACAGTCACCCTTATCAGAGACATGTAGGACTCTCCGTCCACCGGCTCACCCCGGTGCCCGCCATGGGCCTCAGCACCCCACAAGGGGGCTGGCCCGCTACGGTCCTGTTAACTCGCCCCCAAGGCAGCCTCGGTATCCGGTGCCTAACCGTCGCCCCGCCAGAGGCCGGGGGGCAGGGTACTGAGGGTCTGGGGCCGGCTGTTCGTTATCTCTCCCAGCAGCAGCTCAACTACCGGGTAGCTCAAGCTTCAGACCCCTGGGTGGTTTCCACCTAACCCAAGGGTACAAGCTTCAGTTCCGACGCTGGCCCCCAGTCTTCAGCCGGGTCAAGATGACCACCATAAGCAACCTGGCAAAAGAAATCGGCCTAAACCAGGAGCTGTCAGTCCTCCTTGCCAAGGGTGCAATCGAGCCTGTGGACCCCATCTCACAGCCTTCTACTCGACCTACTTCCTGGTAAGGAAGAAAGGCGGTGGACTTCGCCCAATCCTCGATCTGAGGGGACTCAACAAGTTCCTAAAGATTTTACCTTTCCATGTGCTGAGCACAGCGGACGTTCTTCGTACCGTGGCCAGGGGGGAATGGTTCACGTCCGTCGACTTGAAGGACGCTTATTTTCATGTGCCTATTGTGCCTCATCACAGGCAGTTTCTTCGCTTTGCCTTCAGAGGCCGTCATTTCCAGTTCAGGGTGTTCCATTCGGACTCTCCCTCTCCTTAGACGACTGGTTAATCTGTGCACCATCCCGGTTACAGACGATCAGGACACAGCTCTCCTTCTTTCTCATGTCGCCCGGCTAGGCCTCATGGTGAACATGGAGAAGAGTTGTCTGAACCCCTCTCGGAGCCTAACCTTCATGGGGGTGGCTCTGGACACAGTCACTCAACCAGCGAAAGCAGTGTTCTCGCCCCCACTCCTGGTAGACGTGATGCTGGATAGTAGGGCTGTAGCGATACACTAATCATACGATACAATACACGATATTCAGCTCACAATACGATATATATCACGATATTCAGCCAACGATACGATTCGATAGGATTCGATATAATTCGATACACTTATATCATTTTCTGAAAGATTTTAAAGGGACAGTGTGATTTTGGTGACATCTTGAGTGTTCCATTGACTTGGATTGAATTAATTCAACTGAAAACTGAAAGCATCAATTATACAATATATGGCTCTGACAGAGAGTCTACAGCTTGCAAATGCTGGACAAAATGAATCAAAAGATGTGGTGAGAAAATTAGTTTCATTTATTGAAACAGTGCAAACTGTAGCTTACAAGCCTTTAAAACGTAAGTACATAAAGTGCAGTATCACAATGGAGAATTAAAAGGTGCAGCAGGTGGCGGAACACGGGGGATTTGAATGGGACTTGTTAGAAATTAAAATCAATGTTTTGATGGCATAAAGTACCTTAAACATACCATCAGTTTAAATACTGTTTTATACTGAAAAACCAGAAGTTCTTGTGCACAACCAGTTGTTAAGCTTTTATTCTGAAAATCCTTCATCTCCGGTTAGCATTTAGCATGTGGCTAATATACCATTTACTATAGACGTGAATTTAGTAGCGATATGACACGGAGTGTTGCACACCGAAACCTACTGATTTCAACACTACAACTATAGACGTCGAGATATTATTATTGCTGAATATTAAATGAAGGTACAGTTTATTTGAATACGTTTGTTTACAGACGTGGGTAGCATGAGACAACATCCGGAACTACCGGAAATGATACCAGCCGTGAGGTATTATTGGAGTATTGATTACAGCGTTTAAAATGTATTAAATGAAAAGTCATGAAAGAGATATGGAGGAGAAAAGGCGTGTTTAGTTATATATTTAATGTACAATGTCTGAATCCTCTGTAATGCGCAACAACGAACATTGGAGACGTGGAGGGCCGGCCCCCAGCAGCGCCAACCGGCCCACAGGGAGGAGCCAGCAGAGGATATTTAACAGCTGGAAAGATGGAGCTCGCTCTCTTCCCTTCACTCAAGAGCCAGAACACAGCTGTTTTTCTGACTGAACCATCTTCTGCTTGTAACATTACCGTGCTTTTTATTAATTAAAGTATACATTTGAACCTTCTCAGAGACTCAATTAGTCTCCTTTTTAAAGCTTCTCTCCTGGACGCGAGAATAACGAACACAGTTATCAGACTTAATGTATCGATACCTGTGGCTGAAATATCGATACTTTCTCGGAAAACTAAATATCGATATATATCACAGGATCGATTAAATTGCACAGCCCTACTGGATAGGCTGTCCTGCTGAAACTTCTTATTTTTTCCAGCTAGGTGAAGACAGTGCTCTCGCTCCCGCTCCCTCTGCTGGTAACTAGGGATGCCAGCGATTATTCGATTATTCGATTAATCGTTACAGTCTCCATAATCGAATATTATTTTTAAAAATCGATTTTATTTATATATTTTTTTATTATTATTTATGTTTTTTTTTTTTTTTTCTGGCTTAGTTTCAACAAAAATATAGACTAATGCTAATAATAGTAATAGTATTAATTGTAAGTGGCCATTGGTCACACCACCAGTTTGTTTTACTGTAAACTTGGAGGACGCCTGCGTGCAGAGCAGACTGCTGCTGCAGCACGCTACACACCGCCCCCACTCTCCCTCACACGTGCGACTAAAGATGAACAAAGCGGCAGATAAAAAGAGTTCCTCCTCGTGGAACAATAGGCTAATTATTGAATGTATTTCAATGCTGCTATTATTAATACAGGCTACATGATGGTGGTTTATTTTTTGTTATTGTCTAAAGTGCCTGCCATTGCCTTTATTTGAAGATGCGCGATGCGAGCACAATTTATTTATTGCAATGCTGCTATTATTAATAATACAGGCTACAGCCTGTATTAATAATAACATTGCAATAAATAAATTGCTATAATAATATTTATTGCAATGCTGCTATTATTAATACAAGCTGTAGCCTGTATTTAATAATGGCAGCATTGCAATAAATACATTGTGCGCGCATAGCGCATCTCCAAATAAAGGCAATGGCAGGCACTTTAGAAAATAACAAAAAATAAACCCACATCATGTTGATGTTGGTTTATTTGTCGTTTATTTTATTTGTACTGTTAAACATGTTCCAGTAAAGAAAACAACGGAATTCCTTTTGTCTGAGTTTTTTTTTCTTCGGTCGGTCGTCGGTCGATTAATCGATTATTATTCGCCAGGGCTGCCGAATAATCGATTTTGATCATGGTAAGTTTCTGGCAACCCTACTGGTAACATGGGTGTAGTTACATCCCTTTTGTGTTCGGCGAGTAGGAGCGTTGCTCTACTCTTTCCGTTCAGCAGGTAGCTGGTGAAGGCTGTGTTCTCGCACCCTGCTCCCGCCTACGCTGCATCTGGCATTCGTTATTAACTCAACCAGTGAGCGCGGTGTTCTCGCCCCTGCTCCTGGTAGACGCGCTGCTTCATTCTAGCAGCAGCTGCCTGGCTAAACTGCCCTGTTAAATTTCCTTATCTAATCCACCTAGGTGAATGCAGTGCTCGCTCCCGCTCTCTCTGCTGGTAACGTGGTGTAGGACATTTACATCCCTCTCTGTGTTTGGCGTGTAGGAGCATTGCTCTACTCTTTACGTTCAGCAGGTAGCTAGTGGAGGCTGTGTTCTTGCACCCGCTCCCGGTTACGCTGCATCTGGAATTCGTTATCAACTCAACCAGTGAAGGCAGTGTTCTCGCCCCCGCTCCTGGTAGGCGTGTTGCTTGATTCTAGCAGGAGCCGCCTGGCTAGGCTGTCCTGTTAAACTTCCTTGTTTAACCCAGCTAGGTGCGGGCCTGTCCATCTGCTGCACAGACTCTGCTGTGGGACGCCTTGTCGTCTCCCCAACAGGAAGGACCTCTTGTCTCAGTTGGAGGGTCGGATGTGGCACCCCGACCCCTGCCGCCTCCAGCTGTGGGTCTGGCCACGGGAGGGCCCGACCCACAGCTGAGCGACTGCATGGAGTCTGTCAGGAAGACTATTCTCAAATGCCAGGGCATCCTCTACTCGTAGGCAGTACGAAAACAGGTGGAAACTGTTTTGTTTTTTTGACTGGTGCCAAGGGCGAAATGAGGACCCAGTATATTGCTCGGTGCCTACGACCCTTGAGTTCCTGCAGTCCCTCCTGAACGATGGCCGGTGTCCCGCTACCGTCAGGGTGTATGTGGCTGCTATATCAGCTCAACACACAAGGGCTGACAACAGCACAGTGGGAGCCATAGGTTGGTATCCCTCTTTGTATGGGGGAGCTCTGAGGCTTCGCCCCCCCGAATATCCAAGGACCCCTACATGGGAACTGCCATTGGTGCTGGATGCCCTATGCTCGCCTCCTGTTGAACCTTTGTTACAGGCAGAACTGGAGTGGCTCTCAGCTAAGACTGCTTTCCTTCTTGCCATCACCTCAGCAAAGCGTGTAAGCGAGCTTCAGGCCTTATCCGTGAACAGCTCGTGTCTGAGGTGGAACTCAGATGGCTCAGGTGTCACCTTATGGCCGAACACAGCGTTCCTCCCTAAGGTGCAAGGACATATGTGACCCGCTCTATCGAAATCAGTCGGAAGTCGCAACGGCTCATTTCAAAATAAAAGTGGATTTGCGTAAAAAACTATTTTTTCGGGGTTCGGGTGTTTTGTTTGATTTTAAATAAACAAAGTCTTGGCTTTCAGAATATGAAACTTTTATTTCCAAAATCACACGATAAATACATTTTTGAAGCTTGTAAAGGGAAGATGACAGGCACCTCTCACTCGCAATCTGCTCTTCAGCAGCGCCGCCCCCCCTCCCTCCGGCTGAAATTATGAATGTACGTGTATAGTAATCATAAATAACACGGCAGGGTCCGTTACAGTTTGTTTTCATCTGATTTCAATTAAACAAAGTCTTGGCTTTCAGAATATTAAACTTGTTTCGGCAAATTCAGATGATAAATACAACTTTGAAGCTTTTAACGGCATAATTACAAGCGGAGAACGGAGTAACTTAACGTCACAGCAGGCATAACAACAGCAGGTGTTTCTCGTGAGGGTTTTCCCCGGGAAACAAACACAATACACACAAACGCAAAATTACACAAACACACACACGTATACACAAACACTCGCGAGCTTCCCCCAGACCAGTAATCCAAACGGAAATATCTTCCCTCCGTAGTATTTTGATAACTTGCTCCGCTAATAATCAATCAGATCGATGGATTCCAGAGAAGAGGAAACTTTGGCCTTTTTCTCAAAAATGATGACTCGGTGACAGTCATTATATAATGTGACATATTTTGCTTAATATTTGGAGTACAAAAACAATCCTGATATCATTAGAAAGCTAGGAATCTCCTCTTTCCAACAGTGTATACAACTCAAAATGTGTCTTCGGGTCAATGCGACTGATTTCGATAGAGCAGGTCACATATGTGCTGCGGCCACATGGGCATCCCAGAGCACACTGGGTGTGGTCCTCCTGCAGAGTCAGCCTAGGCCATCCTTATAGCAGGGGGAGTATTCAGACTTCCTCGTGACTCTGTTGGTATATGTCATCCAGTGCTAAAGCACCGCCTCTGGCGGTCAGTAAGGATGAAATAGAACAATAGTTACGTATGTAACTACGGTTCTATGAATACTGGATGACCGCCAAAGTTTCTTGGTCACTCGGAATCTCGTGTTTCCGCGAGAAGATTCCATAGGACTGAACTCGTTGACAACACCGGAACTTATGCCTTCCGGGGTCATACGAGGTCACACGTGACTTTGTTGATATACATATTCGACCTACGCATGCGCAAGACGGAAGATATCCAGTGCTAAAGCACCGCCTCTGGCGGTCATCCAGTATTCATAGAACCGTAGTTACATACGTAACTATCGTTTTATCTACCAAAACATGCTAAACAAGTTCCCGAACCAAAAGACAGACCCCCCCCCCCCCCACTACTGAATATAATGACACGACAGGGTCCGGAACAGGGGTTTTTCAAAGTCTTGGCTTTCAGACTATTCAAATATTATCGCAGACTTCAAATTATAAATACTTAAATAGTGCTTGATCTAAAAAAAAATAACTTCATTATACACTTAAAACATTTTTTAAATCTCTGATTGATGAGATATGATGATGACTTAATCTCATAAATTCATGAGATTTATGAGATTGGGGTAACAGTAAGACAGAGAAATGTAAGTGTGCACCCACATGCAGTATTTTAGTTTTGAAATGCTGTTATAAATACTCCTGTTGTCTGCTGTGTTCAGACTCAAGTCATGTTTGTGATGTTTCCCACATTCAGGACCTTCAGTGTCCTTTTTTTGAGCAGAAGACAGTTGCTAGAAGCTGCAGCTAGCCTGCAGAAGTATTAGTTTTGTTTTGAGGATGGAACAATTTCACACATAAAATATAGGGAGGCTAGACCTATACAATTTATTTATTTAGCTTTTCTCAATAATAGAAAAGGGACTTCATATTTATCTGACTGCTTGTATTCATTGATGAAAAAGTAGCCATGTGCAGTTATAGAAACTTGAGAATGGAACACATTGCTCAAATCGTTGACAGGATAATCGAATTGTGAGACCAGTGAAGATGCACAGCCCTAGTACAAAGGCTCACACTTTTAACAGAATTTATAACATGAGTATTCAAACCGGTGCTGTATCATGAAGCCAGCTTGTAACCACTAACTCTCCCCTTACAGACAGCCAATGGGAACGTGGAAGCAAAGGTGGTTTGTCTGTTCAGGAGGCGAGACATCTCAGGCAACCTCAACACTCTGGCTGACAGCAATGCACGTGAGTACTAACCACGGAGCCCCGCCTCCTCCCAGCACCCCTTTTCCGAGCAGCTCTTCAGCTCTTATGTTGTAAACTGCTCCAAGGCCTCCTTCTGGGGTTAAAGTCACACCTCCACTTTCTGTGTAAGGCTTTGCTGTAGGCTGGTTTGGAGAAGTCATCGTTTTCTGAACAGTTGTGTTTGGGCCGCACCATTTGGAAAAAATAACTTCTTGATGATGATTTGCGCTAAAACAGGGAATGACCATTTTTAAAACATTCCTATTATTATTTTCAAAAATGCAATAAAAATGTACCAAACATGTTTTTCTTTTAATGAAGTCTATGTTTAATCAATTCAGAATAATATTTTCACAATTGTAACCTTTACCAACTATTGCAACTCCTGCAATGTTAATATTGCAGAAGTCCAAAAATAATGGTCCTGCCTAAACCTGCAAGGTTTGAACAATACATTTAGATATTGCGATAGGATTTACAGTATCGGTGGCATTGATCAGTTTTATTTATAATAAACTTATCATCATTGACAAATGTATAATGATAATCGTGTGATTTTTTTATTTGTATTTATTTAGATCTGTACCAAACGATAGAAGAATGCTATTTCTTTATTCCAAATGGTATTTTAACACACATTTAGCCTTCAACAAATATTGCATTTCCTGCAATTTGAATATTGTCCTAGTCTATTATGCAATGGAGATTTGATTGTGATTGGTGGTTCGCTGTCACTCACTCAAGTACCCCTGACATGAGAGTGACATGGCAAGTTTTCCTTTTGTAGCAAGCAGCAAAATAATTGTAACATGACGTGTTTGAGTTAATTTGCCTACTTAACGTCGATGTGAATATCTTGCATGCGCATATCGCGATTATCGTCACGACACGATATATCGTGCAGCCCTAGTCAGCCTTATCCAATTTTAGTACACGAGTCACGACTTTGTCAAAGAAAGGCATTCAAATATTAATCTAGTTTTAGTCGATAAAAGCACTTTACATTTTAGCATCAGAAGATCAGTTGACAAACATGTTGTCAGCGTCTGCCTCCGGATCTTAATCTGGCCCGCGCCCTCTCGTAGGCTGGCAGGGAAAGGCTCGGGATAAAGGGGACTCCCTGCAGGGAGGGGGGAGGGGGGGGGGGGGGGGGGCACAGAGTGCCAGTGGTCTTGGTGTTCACTTCCTCCTTGTACTGTTGTAGAGCAACTCTCCATTAGACCTTCACTATAAATGTTTCAATCATTTTGAATCAGGATCTCCACTATTTGGAATACAAATCCTGTGAAAAATAAGGTGTTGTAATATACATATTTTTACATATTTATTGTTGTAATATATTAAAGGGGCCCTATTATGCTTTTGGGGGCTCTCCCTTTCCTGAAGTGGGTTATATATGTTTTGTGCATGCAAAGGCTAAAATCCCTGAGTTCCTCCAGAGGGAGTTTCTCTCCCACACTGAACTTGGTGATGCTTGTATAAGTATTTTGGTCTAATTTCATTCTTAAATGGAGCGACTTTAACAAATTCCAATTTCCCCCTGGGATCCAGTATTGTGATTCTAATTCTAAATTCGCTAGTAAACAGCTGTTATTTATATACATGTCACATACATTTATTCAATATAACATTTTTCAAGCTCAATTCAAGGATGTTGGGAACCATATAATCACATTTTAAGGGAGTAAAATATTCCTGCAGTAATTTCCTCGGTGAAACATACCACTGCTAATTAAAATAATATCTAACTATAATTGTCAGGAGTATTGTGTCAGGATGTTGCTGCTGGTGCAACACCTCGGAGCCCAGCCTCTGTCTTGTGTGTGATCAGAGAGCCAAGGAGGTGGTGGGCTGGTGATAATGGCATGCAGACTACTGAAGCCTGATCACATTCACTCATTACCCCGACACCAACCCCCCCCCCACACACACACACACACACACACACACACACACACACACACACACACACACACACACACACACACACACCCCTCCCTCTTCCTGGGCCGCAGTGCTCCAGACAAAGACATCCACACACACACCTCAAAATGGATGCATTAAAGCCGCTTTTCTTTTTTCATCTACTTGGCACCGCACACACATGGCTCCACACACAGATGCTAATATTCGTTCACTGATCATGTGTGGACAAGTCTGAGATGCGACTGAATGCAATGATGGCAATTTCATCATGTCTTCGGTCCGCTGGCATCTTGCAATCTTTTGAAGATTTTTAAGGCACCATGCTTCCAAACATGGCTTTGCCTGATTAGATTTTACAGGTGATGTAGTGACATGGATAAACCACAACCGCACAAAATTAACTTAACTGCCACATGTATGGTGTTTGTCCCTCTTTCTATGCAGATTTTTTAATAATGCAAAGCATGAAGTCTCCAAGAATACAAAATGCCCTGTACCAGGTGGTTACAATAAAAACAATGTTGTGGTTCCTTGAATCCTTGATAATCGTTTACTTTTCCTTCTCTCCATATCTAATAACTGAGAGCATCTTCAGTCTTATTACTTGGTTTAACTTGACATGAAAAAGGATACAAAAAGTCCAGTAACAGTTCTATGAGTTCAAAAACCTAAAAGCCATCGAAATGCCTTTTTATAATCAGCTTCTCAGTAAATGCAATAGGGTTGTACGGTATTACGTCATGCACCGTGTGTTGTTAGAAATGTGTCCACGGTTAGTTATTTGGCGATACTGTTTGCACAGATGCAGCTTTTGCAATGCTGCCATATCGCAAATCTAGGCATCCCAGCCAACCAAAGATGGTAGCATGATGAGGAAGGCTCTGGTCACATCATGGGGAAGAACTTGAACATTGACAGTGTTTTATCAACTTTTCTTTTAATGTAGTGCAATTTTTAACACGGCACTATGTATAGAACAGTGGTGAACCGTCAGGGCCTTCAAGGTATTCAGAGAATACCCTGGAACACTCAGATAAAACAAACAAAAAAATCGATTTAATTATATAAATAAAATGTATATAAAATGAATACATGAGAATGGTATCTGTGTTGATGATCTGTAATATTACAGTGTTACGTTGATTTGTTTGTCCTTCTCGGACCATGCACTACGCATTTCAGTGGTTTTGTGTTAGAAAAGAAAGCAACCAATCAGATCTTGTTCTGGGTCTCTGGGTAGAATATCCTTCAACAAGGTATTCTACATCCTTGATCGAATGCCCTGGCCGTTACACTGAATGAGAGTGTACGTTTGGACTGACAGTTTGATCAACCAATCATATATTGATTTGTAGCCAATGGGCGTATTCTTTCAGAGTTTCCCTCGGTTCCAGGGTGTTCTAGAAGGCCCGCTAGTTCACTTGCTCGAGACAGAGGATCTAGAACGAATGCGACGAAGCAATTCATGCCGTTTTATTGTTTTTAACGTTGAAATGACAAGTGCAACAGGTGAAGATGAAGTTGTTACGGAATTGTTGTGAGTACCCTTTTCAAGACGACAATTCAGTGAAAAGACGGACATTATAATGCCGTGGCGGGGGGTTTGTGTGTCTACAGAAGGTCCAGTTGTGATAGACACGGTTCGCCACTGGTATAGAATGATGAAGGAACGAGTCCTAAAACCCTGAAACGAGTAAGCAACTTCTGGTTCCCTTGTCTCGAAGTCAGTGGTTTTTTTTAACGAGTTTTTCGTTAGACAGGGGGATAGGTGGGGAAATCCCATTGGATTTTATCGAGGGACCCCTGCGATGCTAACTTATGGGTTGGCCTAAGAACGTACCTTACATTTTTTTTTTTTTTTGGAGTTATAAAAAAGGTATTTTGTTATTAATTAATTGTACTGTAAATCCAAATAAACAGGGCTATCCGCACATCTGCAAATGCAAAAAAACGTTATCAGTGGGCTATAGGCTTAATCATCATTGGGCCTTTCTTATTTCTCTAATTTCCCCTCCTCGACTCCTTGAATCCTCGGTCCTCCGTGAGTGACCCGGAAATGGATTTCAGCGCGCCATGTTGAAGGACATCTAATTTCTCTAAATGCACTTCGAGGACCGAAGATCGAGCATCGAGGAGGCTCTCTGGAGGAGCTCTAACCGAGGATACACTGACGGCTCCTCCGCGGATGCATTTCCGGCAACAGTGCTTTAGTTTAGTAGATATCTACAAACAAAGAGTCCAGATGTTTCTAAGACCATTTAGTGCTTCACATAATAAAATACACAACGGCTGTAGCCTGATGGTGTGTGTGTGTGGTGTGTGTGTGTGTGTGTGTGTGTGTGTGTGTGTGTGTGTGTGTGTGTGTGTGTGTGTGTGTGTGTGTGTGTGTGTGTGTGTGTGTGTGTGTGTGTGTGTGTGTGTGTGTGTGTGTGTGTGTGTGTGTGTGTGTGTGTGTGTGTGTGTGTGTGTGTGTGTGTGTGTGTGTGTGTGTGTGTGTGTGTGTGTGTGTGTGTGTGTGTGTGTGTGTGTGTGTGTGTGTGTGGGTGTAGTGTGTGTGGGGGTACGGTGTGTAGGTGTGTGGTGTGTACGGTGTGTAGGTGCGTGGGGGGTACAGTGCGTAGGTGCAGTGTTTCCCACAGAATTTGATTCTATTTGTGGGGGCACCTCACAAAAAAAGAAAAGTGCCACACGGGATAGGAGTCTAGGAGGGGAATTAGAGAAATGAGAAAGGCCCATTGTGTTAACTTTAATATATTGTTAAATGGGTAATTGAAAGAGAAAAGAAAAGAAAATCTTTCACGGCCACACAGCCCCAGTCTTGTGTGGGTTGTTTCCAACATTCAGATTCTACCCATCCAGGCTAACCCTTGTCTGCTTAATAAAATATACTTGTGTTAATATAGTCAATCCAACACACGAACGCACGCACGCGCACACACACACACACACACACACACACACACACACACACACACACACACACACACACACACACACATTCTCACACACAGACAGACACAGACAGACAGTGTGTCTGTTGCCTGTTGTGATGTAACGGTCATGAAGAAGTGTACCAGCTCCTCTGCTGCTGCTCATATGCTAAACCTTTTTTTATCTACCTCACTTTTTTCATCACTCCTCTTCCTCGTCATTCCACACACACACACACTAATTATTTGTGGAGAACAAAAGGCCCTTGATCTGTCCCCGAGGGCCACAGCGTGGAACGGGTTAATTCTGACTTGCCTTGTGTCTTTGTCAGAGCCAAGAAAATGTGTGTTTGTCTTTAGGAGTGTAATGCTGCGTGTGTTTTAAGAATATGTTGCTGTGTGTGTGTGTGGCTTCTTATTTGTGTGTGTGAAGGGAGTTGGGGATACATGTTGGGGGGGGGATGGGCGCCTCAGGTTTGGTACACAGGGTTTCCTACTTTGTCTGGCAGGGACTAGCCGGACAGGAGGAGGAGGGGGAGGGTTGAGAGGTTAACAGAAAAGGGGTGTGGCTTAAGGTAACGTCCCTCTCGCTCACTATCTCTCCAGTGTCTCTCTCTTGCCCTCACTGACAGGGTTTCCTGTGGCTGAGTGCAGGGGCGGAGTCCACGGAGATGGAGCGATATAGTCCCTCCCCTCGAGCTTGCAACAAATTACTCACCCGCCTGAAATTAGGAATGGCAATCTAGTGGCCAAACACACACACACACACACACACACACACAGCTGCCTATGGCTTCATTTTGTGGGTGTCACATGGGTTTGATCATGTGAAAGTCTTATTGTTTTTACAGTAAGTCCATTAATAACCATGTCTCTAGGCCTCTGCATTGTATTGGGTGGCAAAGATCAATTACATAGCTTAAAATGTCTCTATTTCTCAAATGAGTCTCAATTTAAGACCGAGCACCATCGAGCACACAGAACCAATTTTCTTTTTTTTACCGGATAATTTGCCACCTTTGAACTCTTATAAAGTGCTTAACAGAGGATGAATACAATCTTAACTGCTGCAATAGGAAGCAAGTGCAATAAAAGCAAAGTAAGATATTAACTTGGATCAAAACATAAAGGGGCATTACATCAAAGTGTCTATATGCATAGCAGCTTGAGGTATAAGCTCGGCAGGACTGCTTTGAAACCTAAACTTCCGTATTCTTGTCAAAATGAATCTTTAACGGTAGACACATTTGTTATCTTGTGCAATATATTGCCACATCATCCAACTCTTATCTTGCAATTGTTTGTGTAGAGAATTTTTTTTTTTTTTGTTACTATTTCCAGAGTCCTAAAGTCTAGATTTGGAGTTAATACACCTTAATTAAACTTTCGAAATCATGAATCTATATCTTAAACTGGACTGCATCGATCATGTTTGGTCTTTCTTGCACATGATGCAGCCCCTTCATTTTTGTTTGTTTAAACACATGGCTGTTTTTTGGTTCTTAAAGAGGCCCTATTCCCTCTCCTGTAGTGTGTTCTATAGGTTTAAGGCGAGACACGGCAGGCAAAAACATCGTTTTTCAAGTACTGGTCAATTTTGAGATTTTGTGCTATTTTGATTCCATAACATGTTTTCTTTCAGGCTTTTGGAAGGAAAACGTACAAAATACACATTTAAGTGTTTATTTTACTATAGTTTGTCTATTTGCGTCTGTAGATTTCTCCTAAATTCACCAAAAGTTAGCATTCTAACGTAACATAAAGTACCGTGACCGCTGTGTGCACCATGTCAACAGAGATATCGCTGGAAAGCTGTGTCTCTCCTGCACAATCTCATCGGATCCAAATATGGTCATTTCCTTTGTATCAGCAACCAATCGTGAAAGCACAAAGGGGTATTAAACCAAGAAACTAAATCTCATTGGCTGGTGTCAATTTCTGACAACGTGATTCGTTCAGATGCGTCACGTGGTGTGCTAAAACACTTCCTGGTTAGCTTTCAGCTAGAAATTGAAATCTCAAAATGCCAAAAAGAACGGCGAAAAAAACGTTCACAGAGAAGACGACAACAATTGTCACTTGCACGAAGCAAGGTTATACAAAACACAAATGACCCCGAACATGAAATACCTTCACGGAGTGCGTCGATGCGCAAGCTGTCATCCAAAGAACAGGAAGGTTTAGCTAGCGCCTCACTGCTATCTTTAAAGGTCGTTTTCTCAAAATGAGTTTTTTCTCCTACTCTGAGTTCGAAATTTCAACTTCAGTAGCACGTACATACACCAAACCTTCCAGTTATATTCCTATCAATATTATGAAGGCTTTTACTGAAGGGTTTGTTCATATATCATTCATAGCCTGAATTATATAAGATGTTATACCTAGAAACATGGCGAAAATGGATATTTTAGGGCTGTTGACAGTATTTTCTGATTTATGGAGTGATAAAAAGAGATATCCAATATCCCTTCTGTAAAAGCCTTAGATACTAATATGACTACAAAATTAAACAAGAATTTTGAACCTGGCTTTATCCAAAGTTCAGATTTCGATTCCTGAAATGTGTTAAAATATGTGCATATTTAATGAGGTAATCGATCATTTGCATATTTAAACATGCTATTTCAGAAAACTTGTAATACAAAAGACAATTGCCTTATTGTAAGTAGTTAACTGGAGAAATGTATAGCTGATACCTTTAAGTTAAAAAAATTACCCTATTCACCTGGGGGGTCTCGCCTTAAGTGCAAGTAAATGGTCTGCAAAGGATAAAATCTCTCCCACACACACTTCTCAGTTTGTGACGGTGCATTATGTTTGTGTGTTGCAGGAGAGTTTGAGGAGGAGTCGAAGCAGCCGACGCCGTCTGAACAACAGAAGCACCAGCTCAAACACAGAGAACTCTTCCTGTCCCGACAGTTTGAATCTCTACCTGCTACTCACATACGGTACGTGTTCACCAACAGGAGTTACCGACAGAGCTGCAGTCAGACTGAATCCAGACACCTGCCATGCACAGTTAGAAGGAACCTACTATCTGCTCCTAACTGCAGGACATTCCCAGCTGTTATGGCAGTGTTAGGTCCTCTCTCTGCAGAGAAAACGTTCTTTTTAGAAAGTTGAGAGCATCCTGTTCAGCTCTTATTGAATAGATGTTCAAGTCATACTATAGTAACAGATAGGCACAGGTAACAAAATATAAGACTTAGTCCTCTAGGCATATAAATAGACATCCAATGACTGTCACCTCGTCTTCCTAACACCACTGTTATCTTAAACCAAAAACAGCTGTACCAACAACACATGTCCATATTATTCTCATTATTACTTAAATACTTATGATCAGGCTTTCTGTATTTATGATAGTTACATATGGATCAAATGTTATTTTGCACTATGTGCTCTGAAGTTTCCTGAATCTGCCTTTAATCAGAAAAAAAGTTGTTATAATATTGGAATGAGGAAAAACGGATATACGTTTAATAAGCAAACGATGCAGATTAACACAACAGCATTGGCCGTCTCACTAACGTTCATGAATGAAGTGTTGAGCGCCACTCCAGGGAACGGGTATTAACTCTTTTCACAAGTCCAAAACACTTCTTGCTCATTGGCTCATTCTTGTTTGTAAAGTGGCCTCTAGAAATAAATAAACCAATCATTTCATATTGAAATACTAAATGTCATGATCCAGTAAAGCCATCATGACATCATGGAAACGAGTTTTGAACCCCCTGCTGTGCGCTTATTCTTGATTGTTTGGAAACAGAAAATTGTGTCAAAATGATATCAACTTTTTTTTACTTTGAAGCTATACAGAATCTGTGTATTTGTGTCTTAGATCATTTGGTTTTCTGAATGCTCCTCTTTATCTCCACAGGGGGAAATGTAACGTCACCCTGCTGAATGAAACAGACGTGTTGGCAGGATACCTGGACAAAGAGGTACGACCCTCAATTATTTACATACACATACTTTATTTCAATGTCCTTGTCTGTTTTTGTTCTGTGGGTCTTACTATGTTTTGTGGTTTAGTCCTTAATGTTTTCGTATTGTATCACCTTTTAACTGCTGAAAATAAAAAATATTGAAAGACATAAATTGTGATAATAAATGTGTAAGTATATAAGTAAATATCTACATTTTTAAATGTCATCGTTAAGCAACACACGTTTAAACTCTGTAAAGAGTGTATTATGGCGCATTTCCACTGCAGCGCGTAGCCCGGTTTAAGCGTGCCGTGCCAAACCCGGCCCGTTTTCTTTTGCTTTTCCACTAGGGGTAGTTCCGGCTCAGGGCTACTTTTTCACCTTTTTTCTGACCCTCCAAGTAACAACATACTGATACCGGTTAGTAAAAACCATGAGTTAATGCTTTGACAAGTCTGCAGACAGACGGCAGGCGAAACACCCTTTTAAAATGCGTGTTTTCTAAATGGAGATCGGCTAAGCTAACGTTATATATGCTCCGACCGTCCACACTCACAACAACGGCCTACAGACATAAATAAACCAGCGACTGTATTCTCCATGACACAGGCAGTCTGTGGTTTGTACTTGTTTAATTTTTGTCTAGTTTCTGAACAGATATGAGGAGCTGTGAACTCTGAGTGCTAAGAGCTAACGGCTGATGTTGGTGTTGTGGTTCGCATTGAAGATGACGTCACGGCTCTGCCCACACTGCGTTACTATAGTTACTGCCCCAGCTACTAAACTGTAATGGAAACGCAGCATAAAGTGAGCCAGGCCTACCAAGGCCTAACTATACAGCACTAAGCCGTGCAGTGGAAATGCGCCATTAGACTTCATTATCAGTTCTCACAGATACAAACAGTCAATTGGAACATTTGAAAATAGCTGTAATGTGTTTCTGTGTGCTCCATCCAGGACTGTTTCTTCTACTCGTTGGTGTTCGACCCCAACCAGAAGACCCTCCTGGCGGACCAGGGCGAGATCCGAGTGGGCTCCAAGTACCAGGCAGAGATCCCCGACAAGCTGGCAGAGGGTGAGCAGCAGCTAAAGTTAGGATACCTGGGAGGAAATATGTTCAGTCGCTACATGACCTGATTCCACCTGAAACTAAAACAAAGTTCCCTCTGGTCTCAGGGGAAGCAGACACCCGCATCCAGGAGAAGCTGGAGACCAAGGTGTGGGACACCAACAACCAGCTCAAAGACCCCCAGATCGACCAGTTCCTGGTGGTGGCGAGGTAACACTCCCCATCCATCTGTCACTCAGTTGCATCTTCATCACTCAACACTGTTGCCATGCCGACGTCTGACTCTACCATCCACCGAACAGATTTCGTAGAGGGATGTGTGAATTGGCAACAAGTTTGATAATCTCCTAGGGAAATAAGAATATTGTTTGCAGAGCTTAAGATAGGATAGTTAAAGTGTATTGACTGAGTGCAGAATAATATCACTGATGAATTAAATTCAGGGGTTATGCACCATTTGTAAACAGATATTAATTGACACTATTAGAGTGCACTGATAGTACTACACTAGTCTTTAGAGGTGCAGCACAGATTTCTTTTGTTTAAAGGAAGACCTTGGTTAGTTTGGTTTTGGAGGGAATCCTCCTGCTGCCCATACATCTGCTCATGAGCCAAACACTCCCTCTAGTGTTCATTAATGGAACATTCAGCAGCATACTCATCTCCTTATGAACAGCACTAATATTTCCCTATCAGAGATGTATAACACACACATCAGTGTTGGTGAACAGAAAGAGTGTTTGGCTATGGCAAACATCCTAATTATGATTTAATGGTTCAATATTAAGGTCAGCAGTGTTTTACACGATAACTCACAGAGCCCACATTCATTTACTTATTTATTTGAATTGCCTATTTCACAGTGAACTTTCTTGAACTTTGTTTAAACTTCAACTAGGGAAAACATTTATTAAATACATCTAAATAAATAGAATAGTATATAAATTATATATATTCACATTGAAATGAATAATGTTAACATAATGAATAAAATAGATTACAAGGATGTTGTAGTGCACTGGCACAACCTGCTGAAAATCCCAACATATAAGTGCATCATTTGGTTGAATTATATTCAACCAAATCCGGCAAGTAATTGAGTGATAACGGAAGTAAAGGAAAGGCTGGGTGATGGGTTGATAACACGATTGCTTACATCTTATACACACATGAACTCCTGCTTTTTGTCGTAATGTTGTAACATTCAAGCCAACTATACAATAACAGGGGGGACTCTGGCGTCATTGGGAAATGGAATGTGGTACAATAATTGTGTTATCTCCATAATCTTGTTTTCATATTTGTAGGACATTTGAAAATAATAAAATAACATTAGATGAATCAGCAAACCTTATTAATCGGTATGATTTATTTTCAGAGCTGTGGGGACCTTTGCTCGGGCCCTTGACTGCAGCAGCTCCATCCGGCAGCCCAGCCTCCACATGAGCGCCGCGGCAGCCTCCAGAGACATCACACTGGTGAGGACACTCACTCCACTATGATCCATTAGGCCAACACGAGTCATTCATATGTTTTTGTTTACTGTTTGTGAAGATTTTACATTTGATATTAGAATGAATGAATTCAGATGGCAGGAATCTTGTATAATTTGTTGTCAGTACCCAACAGTGGTGTTGCTTTTACTGTGTTAATGTTCATAGCAAGGTTCCCATATCAACCAGCATTTCAAAAGCCCTACACTCGTACTTAGTATGCTACATAACATTTTCTTATTTGTACAATTGTATTGGAAGTACAATATTAACAAGTCACATCCTGAATTATTAGCTACTCTTTTACCGAGGGCTCAGCAGCACAACAAAATTAAATATACTACGTTATAACTATTGTTATATAACTTCAGTCTTCAGCGAGAAATACAGGTGATACAAGAAAACACTTTCCATCTCCTTACATCCTGTAGCCTACAATGTGAAATGTTTATTCCTGGTGCTTCTTTATCGGCACCATTTTTCAGCTAAAAGTTCCTAATTCCTAAAATAGAGGGATATGGGTTCAATTGTTTATTACCTTCCTAGAAAACTAGTCTTGGGTGCAATGGCATGAAGCCTGATGTCTGTGGTGATACCTCTCTAATGCTCCACCCCTGTCTCTCCGCCCTCAGTTCCACGCCATGGACACGCTGCAGAAGAACAGCTACGACCTGGCCAAAGCCATGTCCACGCTGGTCCCTCAGGGGGGGCCGGTGCTGTGCCGCGACGAGATGGAGGAGTGGAGCGCCTCCGAGGCCATGCTGTTCGAGGAGGCTCTTGAGAAATACGGCAAAGACTTCAACGATATCCGCCAGGACTTTGTAAGCTCTCTTTGTTCTCTTACAGTATATTATGTAACAGTGGACATTTTTAAACCACTTATTTTTGGATTAGCTTTTCATTAGCAACATCCCCTTTGGTCCTTTAATCTTTATTATTTATTTATAGCAACAACATTTCTTGTTCTCTGTTTTCATTTGTGATGTGTGCCATGTTGTGAAAGCACTTTGAGCTACACCAGGGCTGAAGTCCAATAGTCCATTTAGCTTAGGAACCTTCCTAACGGAGTGAAATGACCCGGAAGTCCCTCAGTGGCAGCCATGATTAGAGCCGTTTGAATTCTCTAGATCAGGGGTCCATTTTTTTGTATCAATTTATTTATTATTAGTATTAATAATAACGTGTGCATAGACATTTTTCAGGGGCGGACTGGGCATCTGTATAATTTCCCCGCAGCGAGGCTCCCCCTTTGACAATCCACTAGCGCAGTGTTTCTCAAACTTTTTCATACCAAGGACACTTCACCAATAAAAAAACACTCACGGACCACCCAACTCCACAAATATCCAAAAACAATAGGCCTGTTTACCACTCCAACAGTACATAACAGCCTAATAATGACAGCTTAACCTTCTCTATATCGCCTCGTTCACACAATAAATCAACAATACAAATACAACTTCAGATTATATAAGCATTTAGTTCAAATGCGATTTAAAATGCTCACAGGTTTTACACCTCTTTTGAAATGTAGACTACATTTATTACGGAGTTTATGTCCAACAGACTCTCAGATCGTTGGCTACTGAGAGATATGCAAAATACACCGCATGTAGTATGTACGACACAAACCTCCGCTGTGGATTTTCAAAACAAAATACAGTAAAACTATGTTCGCAGGCCCAAGTTTAACTCTCTGAGGTCTAAGCCATTTTCACATGTTAGGCTCGCCTGGGCTTTTTTTGTAAAAATGCTATTAAAACATGAACCTTGGTGACCATTGGGCTGGCCTGCATGGTCTGCCTACAAAACAAAAATAAAAAAACGTTTACGCAGCCCCAACAACAGCCTCTGATCATCAACAGACTTCATGCAATGCTTCATTGGATGCATTAGATAATAATCTCTATCTCACTCCTAAAACATCTAAATCTACTTTCAGTAAGGATAAATGTTCATAAAATACATCCATTGTTTGTTCTATATATGCTTCTTGAAATCTTAAAAAACACAGTTTTTCTAGAACAGATTACAAATCGCCTGAAAATTGTACAAACAAGTGGCAACATGTTTGACGAAGGTGTGGGCTGGGCTATATCATGCAATTGAAAGTGAAACTTAAACTCGCTCCATTGCGGAGATATTCCCGCGAGAGTGCGGAAAACTTAAATTAATTCACTAGCCCCCCCCCCCCCCCGTTAACAGGGGGTCGCCAGTCTCTGGCACTGTTATTTTGGGGGTCGCGGGCTGTACATTTTGGGAACCCCTGCTCTAGATGAAAGGAAAGGAGGTTTCAAACTTCCTTTATAACCTCCTTTAGCTTAGGAACCACTGGACCTCCCTAACCGAGAGGAGAAAATGCTGCCCCACAATGCATTGCGGCCGCAGCATTTGCGTCACACAACAGTCGGCCGTTCACGGAAACAACCGATTGTGACGGATACATGATATCATGAAAGTTACGGTGCTTATTAAGCATTTTAAAACGTATGTGGTAAGTTACCAAAGTGCTTTGTTCTGAACGTTCATCAGTATTATAATCAAAGAGAGAAATATGAACGTTAGTTTTTACTGAAATGATCAAATAAAGTCAACATCTCACAGTCTTTACTGAGCTGTGTGGTTTGTTCAACTTTTAAAAGATGTTTGAATGGTGATAAACACAGTGATAGATCATTTGTATTAATGTGGACCGGAGGGAGAGGGTGACGAGCAGAAGTTTCACTTTCCTTTTTTATTTCAATTCCAACTTTGGTCCTGAAGAATATGTTTCTCTGTTGTCCACGTTCATAAAGCATAAAGCAACAGCGTCAGAGCACGGTGCAGAGTCTCTGGATGAGTTTACAGTAGTCCCTCGTTCTTATTGAACATCCATGTTGTAGTCCGCTGTATAGAAAACTGTAGTTTCCATAGTTTCCCCACAGCAGCAGACGCACATTTATGACGTCCGCTGGCGCATCATAAACACGTCGGATAGTGAAAGTGCAGTCGGATTCTCTAAAGTACCGCAGTCTCTTCTCCTAAGTCCTTTTGAATTCTCCTATCCACTATCCCTTAACCCTGTGACCTTTCACTCAGAGGTCAAGGAATAGACGTTAGGAGCTGATTCTTGGATTATCCGACTGCAACCCTGGTGTTTGAAAAGTGCTATACACATAATTAATTAATTAATACATTAATTACAAGTATTGTGTACCTATTTATGTGGAACCCTATATGAAATGTAACCATCCTGTTTTTGTCCTCTCCCTCAGCTTCCCTGGAAGTCTCTAGCCAGTGTGGTCCAGTTCTACTACATGTGGAAGACTACCGACCGCTACATCCAACAGGTAGGTCTACAGTAAGCCACACAGTATCAAAAGGCACTGTTTGTAAAAAAGCAGTCAAACCAAAAACAAACACATTTTCTTTTTGATTTTCAGAAACGACTAAAGGCAGCAGAGGCAGACAGCAAGCTGAAGCAGGTGTACATCCCCACCTAGTGAGTGTCCCTGAAACTGCTACACTGAGGACTTACTTGAAGTTAGAACTGCTGTGAGAATAACTCCCTTTCCTCTCTGTGCTCTCCCCCCTCACCAGCACCAAGCCCAACCCAAACCAGATCATGGCCCCCGGCAGCAAGCCCGGCATGAACGGGGCCCCTGGCTTCCAGAAAGGACTCAGCTGTGAGAGCTGCCACAGTAAGTACACACTGAGGGGGGGTTTATGGGGACAGTTCCCATGAGTTTTAAGAGGAACAATTACACCAGAATGTATTGTTTGTATCATAGCACTGGTCAGAAAATCTAAGCTAATATAATACCTGGGTTTCAGGACTGATATCAAAACTATAGCTTGAAATGATCCGGTTAAATATCATCTGCATTAACAGGCCTGAAAACAATTGACAAAGAAGGCTTTATAAATAAGGACATCATCAAGGCATTCATATTTACTGACTTTTGATTGAGAAATGTTAGCCTGTATAACCGTGGAGCGCTGTCAGGGCTGAAGAGCCATTTGTGGCGGTGACGCTGACGGCTGGTTTTGAAGGATATGCAACCGCTGCTCATAAACTCTCTCAGGCCAGAATTGCCACAACAGGAAAGTCAGTAACGGTCACCAAGGCGCATCATATCCACTGTAGTATAGCTAAACTATGTGACCATGTATGAGAGACCATAAACAAATGATAATCATAAATGACCGCCTGTTAGCAAAACGTTTTAACCAAACCAGCCACATTTAACATTACAGTAAGTTCCTGGTTTTAAACATGGCCATTTCTGTGGAAAAAGACAAATAACAATTTGAATAAAAAGGATAAGATGAGGAATTAAATTCCTTTCTTTCGTCTGTATTGACAAAGCCTGTGTGCTTTTATGGCCCAAACAGCGACCCTGCAGACTCTTGTCTCATTCAAGACTCCATCTTTAAACCAATATACTCTCAAAAGATGTAAAAGCAAATGTAGAAATCAAACCCTGGGAGCCTGCTATCTTTGACTTTTGGTTCTTTTATAAAGTAGTAGCAGCAGCCCGTTTAGACGCCCTCTCCTAACGTTGGTCCTCCCTCCCACCAGCGGCCCAGTCTCCTCAGTGGTATGCCTGGGGGCCTCCCAACATGCAGTGCAGACTGTGCGCCTCCTGCTGGATCTACTGGAAGAAGTACGGAGGCCTGAAGACCCCTACACAGCTAGAGGGCGCTGCTAGAACTGGCTCTGTGAGTACCATTCAACATTTCAGTCAACAGCAGAGAAGATGTCAATCAAACTGTTACAATGTTAGTGCAGTTATGAGGAAGACATGGCTGTTGACACATTGTCTTCAAGAATGGACCTCTTGAGTTGCGTCCTTATGGTTTGCTCCCTCCCGTCCAGGAGACCGGCCCCCGTGGTCACATGACCCGCCAGGAGGTGCAGGGCTTATCGCCGTTTACTCGCAACGAGGGGCGGGCCAAGCTGCTGGCCAAGAACCGGCAGACGTTCATCCTGCAGACCACCAAGCTGACCCGCATCGCCCGGCGGGTGTGCGAGGACATCCTGCAGCCGCGGAGGGCCGCACGCAGACCCTACGCCTCCATCAACGCCAACGCCGTCAAGGCTGAGTGTACGTAAACACACACACACACGTTATCAATGACGTTAAACATTATTTATGTGCGAACATCAGAGGTGGTGGAAGTACTCAGATCTTGTACTTGAGTAAAAGTAGAAGTACTCAGATCTTGTACTTGAGTAAAAGTAGAAGTACTCAGATCTTGTACTTGAGTAAAAGTAGAAGTACTCAGATCTTGTACTTGAGTAAAAGTAGAAGTACTCAGATCATGTGCTTGAGTAAAAGTAGAAGTACTCAGATCTTGTACTTGAGTAAAAGTAGAAGTACTCAGATCTTGTACTTGAGTAAAAGTAGAAGTACTCAGATCTTGTACTTGAGTAAAAGTAGAAGTACTCAGATCTTGTGCTTAAGTAAAAGTAGAAGTACTCAGGTCTTGTACTTGAGTAAAAGTAGAAGTACTCAGGTCTTGTAATTGAGTAAAAGTAGAAGTAATCAGGTCTTGTACTTGAGTAAAAGTATTAGTACTCAGATCTTGTGCTTAAGTAAAAGTAGAAGTACTCAGGTCTTGTACTTGAGTAAAGTAGAAGTACTCAGGTCTTGTACTTGAGTAAAGTAGAAGTACTCAGGTCTTGTACTTGAGTAAAAGTAGAAGTACTCAGGTCTTGTAATTGAGTAAAAGTAGAAGTACTCAGGTCTTGTACTTGAGTAAAAGTAGAAGTACTCGGATCTTGTTCTTGAGTAAAAGTAGAAGTACTCAGATCTTGTACTTGAGTAACAGTAGAAAGTACTCAAGATCTTGTACTTGAGTAACAGTAGAAGTACTCAGATCTTGTACTTGAGTAAAAGTAGAAGTACTCAGATCTTGTACTTGAGTAAAAGTAGAAGTACTCAGATCTTGTACTTGAGTAAAAGTAGAAGTACTCAGGTCTTGTACTTGAGTAACAGTAGAAGTACTCAGATCTTGTTCTTGAGTAAAAGTAGAAGTACTCGGATCTTGTTCTTGAGTAAAAGTAGAAGTACTCAGATCTTGTACTTGAGTAGAAGTACTCAGATCTTGTTCTTGAGTAAAAGTAGAAGTACTCAGATCTTGTTCTTGAGTAAAAGTAGAAGTACTCAGATCTTGTACTTGAGTAAAAGTAGAAGTACTCAGGTCTTGTACTTGAGTAAAAGTAGAAGTACTCGGATCTTGTTCTTGAGTAAAAGTAGAAGTACTCAGATCTTGTACTTGAGTAGAAGTACTCAGATCTTGTACTTGAGTAGAAGTACTCAGATCTTGTACTTGAGTAAAAGTAGAAGTACTCAGATCTTGTACTTGAGTAGAAGTACTCAGATCTTGTACTTGAGTAAAAGTAGAAGTACTCAGGTCTTGTACTTGAGTAAAAGTAGAAGTACTCAGATCTTGTACTTGAGTAAAAGTACCAGAGTGTAGGAATACTCTGTCACAGTAAAAGTCCTGAATTCAAAATGTTCCTCAAGTAAAAGTAGAAAAGTATTATCATCAAAATATAGTGAAAGTAGCGACAGTAAAAGTAGTCATTGTGCAGATTGGTCCATTTCAGAATAATATATATGATATGTTTTATAATGATTGATCATGAAAGTGTTCTCAAAGCCGGTAAAGGTGCAGCTAGTTTGAATGACTTTGTATTCTGCAGGGTAGCTTGTGGATTTACTCCAGGTGGAACTGAAGTCTGATTCAACACTAGATTAGATTTCACATCATTCATCCAAAGTAGCTCAAGATATTAAATAAACATTATTCACTTTTAAATTGTAGTGGGGTAGAAGTAGCAACAAATTGAAATACTCAAGTAAAGTACAAGTCCCTCAAAATGTTACTATGGTCCAGTACTTGAGTAAATGTACTTAGTTACTTTACACCTCTGGCTACCATCATAAATGTATTATACAATATGTCCTGTAAACTTTTTGGAGCTAATAAAAAGATAACATTAAGTTTGTACAGTTAGTATCACAAAATATGTATTTATGTTGTGGTATTCCTTCTCTGCTAACTATGTCAATTAGCAGAGTTTAATCTAAACCACATTGCACATGTGTTAAAATGAATGATGTGTGTGTTCAGGTATAACCAGGCTGCCCAAAGCCACGAAGACCCCCGTAAAGACGAAGGTGATCCCTCGACCGTCCCTGGCCAACATCGTGAAGGATTTAGGTAAGAGCGGGTCCTGTGGTCTGATCCCCCCCCCCACCACCACCACGGGTTGTTAAGTGTTCTTGTTTCCCCGCAGCCATCACAGCTCCTCTGAAACTGAAGGCGTCCAGAGGCCCCCCCACCCCCATCAACAGGAACCAGGCCAGCACGCCCCGCGTGGGACAAAGCCTGCTGGGAAAGAGAGGCTTTGAAAGCGTAAGTGTAACGCACAAATAAACACACCATACACCGTGTGTTTTACACTCACCTGTAGTGGCTTTGCTTTTGTCTCAAACCCACCTCCTTTCACGAATTCAATCAACTTGTTATGGAACTTTCTGTTATACTACAAAAACATTTTCCAGCGGTTTACTGAAGGAGGGGGTCGATTGGATGCCTCTGGTTTGCACAAAGTAGCCTAGACCAGGGGTTCTCAAACTTTTTGTTTATGCGGACCACTATTTATTATCAAGGGTTTTCGCGGACCACCTCATATGCAAACCATACAAATAAGTACATATATAAACGTAGTGTTAAAACGCCGATATTTTTTTATAGTTAATTATAGACAATCAAAAGTCAATTGAAGCATATCTGATACTTTTGTAACCGGTGTCTGTCTGCGTTGTGTATGTTTCTCAAAGAGGACGGCGGACGGTATTTGAATTAGGTCATCCCAAACAATGCCACAAGTGCGCACGCACGCACGTGCACAAAACGGGCAGACAGGTCTACAAAAAACTACCGGTATGCTTTAGTTACTGTGCTGCAAAAAGCAGACGGCGCTGCGCTCAACACACACAGACTCAAAACCATGGACACACAGGCATATAAGTAACATAAACAATGTATAGGCCTAAGTTGCATAAATGCTTGAGCTACATTATTGCTACTAAGCAGACAGCGCTGTTTCTCTCTCTCTATCTCCACTTTCAAAATAAATCTCAAAACAAACTCCCAAATTCCCAAAGTTGTCCTGAAATTAACTTATTAAACGAAACGAAAAATATAGCCTACTCAGGGGTGGATCTAGAAAAATATTCATGGGGGTGGCAGGAGATTTTGAGGGGTGGCATCCCCTGGCAGAAGTGTATGCTGATTTAGTCGCAGTCATATCCATCCATCCATCTTCTCCCGCTTATCCGTGGTCGGGTCGCGGGGGTAGCAGTTCCAGCAGAGAGCCCCAAACTTTCTTTTCCCTGGCGACATCAACCAGCTCTGACTGGGGGATCCCAAGGCGCTCCCAGGCCAGCGAAGAGATATAATCCCTCCACCTGGTCCTAGGTCTACCCCTTGGTCTCTTCCCAGCTGGACGTGCCTGGAACACCTCCCTAGGGAGGCGCCCAGGTGGCATCCTAACTAGGTGCCCGAACCACCTCAACTGGCTCCTTTCGACGCGAAGGAGGAGCGGCTCAACTCCGAGTCCCTCCCTGATGACCGAACTTCTCACCTTATCCCTAAGGGAGACACCAGCCACCCTGCGGAGAAAACCCATCTCGGCCGCTTGTATCCGCGATCTCGTTCTTTCGGTCATGACCCATCCTTCATGACCATAGGTGAGGGTAGGAACGAAAATGGCCCGGAAGACCGAGAGCTTTGCCTTCTGGCTCAGCTCCCTTTTCGTCACAACGGTGCGGTAAAGCGACTGCAGTACCGCTCCCGCAGTCATATCAATCAATGTTAACTTGGAGAGCCAAAATATTGATATTTTAACTGAATAACATTAGGTGACATTATTGTGGCACATCAGTAAAGCCTTAAATAGAAATATCTAAGATGGCAGACATAATTTAATGCATTTTAACTAGGGATGCACGATATTGTTTTTTTGAAACCGATACCGATAACTTCCTGCTTCTCAAGACCGATACAGATACCGATAACCGATAATAATATAATATATATATATTAGGGCTGTCAAGTTAACACGTTAACGCAAAAAATAATTAACGCCACTAATTATTTTAACGCGATTAACGCATGTGTATTTTTTTTCCTCGGCCGCCCCGTAGTTTCAGAGCGCATCGAGTTTAAAATACCATCTACAAGCTGATGTTGACAGCCCCGCTCCTGTCGCCTGCTTGTTGCAGACCACACTTCCACGCTCACCGGCAGGCACCGACTGGCATGTTGGAGGACCGGGAGGGTGTGTGTATGTGTGGCCCGAGCGAGCGAGAGAGAGACCTTACGTGCATTGTTGTTGTTAGCATCTGGTGCTAGCTAGCTGCGCTAACGGATATGGAGCTGTTTAAATGAAAACAGAGGAGCGACATTTCGCCACAACTGCGCCGAGCACTTGACTTTATGCAGGAAGCCAGACAGTGGGACATTGTACGAAAAGTCAGCACACTCAGCACGGATAGTGCGCAACATGATTGCAGCGTCCAGACAGCTCCCGTTCGAGCATATGCCTTGAGTTGCACATAGCTCCAACGATCCATCACACACACACACACACACACACACACACACACACACACACACACACACACACACACACACACACACACACACACACACACACACACACACACACACACACACACACACACACACACACACACACACACACACACACACACACAAGTTGTATTGTATTATTGTATGAGAGAGGTTCCAGGTTGAATTGAGGCGAATATTTGTAATGTTCAGAGGTTGTTGTGTTTAATATTCATGAGAATATTTGTCATTGTTCAAATGATAATAAACATTAGCATAAAGCATATTTGTCCACTCATATGTTGATAACAGTATTAAAAACTTGAAAAATATTCCTCTAAGGTACATTTAGAACAGATCAAAAATGTGCGATTAATTTGCGATTAATCGCGATTAACTATTTTAATGGACTGACAGCCCTAATATATATATATTAAATGTACCTGTAGTTTTTGCACACCTGGTGGTAAAAAAAGACTAGTAGTGAGCAAATGACATGAGCATTACTACTATGAACAAAACTAACCCTGGGGTCGTCTCTGGCAAACTTCTTGCCTTTTCCAAAAGCCTCGTCGATAGGTAAAAGCCCCGGTGCCTTTGCAGCTGGCTTTGGATTCGCCGCTAGTTTAGCATCGCAGGCGTCTTCGTACGCTTTTAACACGCCATCGTAGCGATGGCGATGTTTCAGGTGACTAATCAGATTGGAAGTATTATAGCTCGTTGCCTTTTTCTCTCCTCGTGGAACTTCTTCATTGCATTTGTTAATACAAATAGCAAGCGAACTATCTAACTCTGAAACTTTGAAATAGTCCCATACTACCGGCGACATGTTTGTTTACTGTCCTGGCTTCACGGCCGCACACCATTTATGTCACAGCCAGGCATGAATTAGGGAGCGCTGGATTTGTGAAGAACTCCCCTCTTCCTAAACCACTAATACCACAGTACTGGCAAAGCGGGAGGAGCCCAGTGAAAAACACGCGCCCCTCATCCCAATCCACCCACACCGCAGTATTTTTTTCTTTTTTTTTACCCAAAAAATAAATTGTATATTATCGGGGCTATTAATACCTTTATCGGGATGCCGTCATAATTCCTATTATCGGCCCGATAATTATCGTGCACCACTAATTTTAACTGGACAATAACTGAATGAGTTTGTTTCACTCTTAGACCAGGGGTACCAAATGTATGCAGACTGCTGCAATAAGTACATTAATTAACTGTCTCATAGATGTTTGTCTGAATTAATATGATACTATTAACAATCATATTATTCCTATCAGCTGTCAATCACTGTTATGATGCAGCGATTACCATTCTGTTCAGCAAAACGCCTCACAAACTGATTAAGATCCAAAGCTTTAGTGCGTTTTGATTCAATGCTGAGTACAGCCAAACTTGACAGTCTCTTCTCTGTCATTGTAGACTACAAATACCTCGTTCCTTCCGTCTACAGTACTTGGGTCCGGATGCTTCTCGTTTTGCACCGTCCTGTTCAAATGAAATCGCCGCCAATCATATTTCCACGCTCACGCCGGGGGAGGGGTTACAAGGCTCGTGTCTTGTGGTGCATTCACTTGCACTCGGACATTAGAGATTTTCTCTCATAAATGTCCGATGAGCCCAACGACCACTACCCCACTGCCTGATATCATTAGAAAGCTAGGAATCTCCTCTTTCCAACAGTGTATACAACTCAAAATGTGTCTTCGGGTCAATGCGACTGATTTTGATAGAGCTAGTCACATATGAGGTGGTCCCCGAAGATCCTTGATGATAAAAAGTGGATTTTATTTAGCTTTTTTCCACGGACCACCTGCAGTACCCTGGTCCGCGGACCACAGTTTGGGAACCGCTGGCCTAGACCTCAGCTTTATGCAAATTCAAATTGGCCAACTTGACACTTAAATACAGAATAAATGGGAAGGTGGTAAATGACGGATTCGATAGACAAGCACTATTACCCATAACACCCTTCCACGTCATTTTTTCTTTTCTTTTTTTTTCAGGTACTTGTGTAAACTTAATGCATTCATGGAAAAGCTGGAATGAAGATGTAAAAGTGCGATCACCTCAGAATCAAACGGAGTCGCCTCTTGTAGCTTCACAGTTAGCAGTCTAACCATGAGGACCCCACAGCTTGCTGTCAGAGTGATCATTATTCAGTAAAACAACAGGGTTTATTCACGGTTTGGTCTTTCATTGGTTCACAGGCTGCAGGCGTGCCTTACCCAGCCAATGGGAGGCCGTACACTTCAGGTATGAGGACCACCTCGCAGTCGGTCATCAAGAGGCAGAAGGTCAGCCAGGGAGAGGCCCCCAACCCTGTGGTGTTCGTGGCTACCAAGGACACCAGGTACGTCTCACCTTATTACATCCTATAACCTCTTCAATAAAGATTGCATGGTAGTAAGGTATCAGAATCCGAATTCCTTTATTTGTCCCACAACGGGGACATTTCCGGTGTTACAACAGCAGAAGTGTAGTGCAGATAAAGTGAAGAGATTAGACTTACATATTGAAAAAGAATAAGAAAGTAGGCAAATGTGATAAGTACACCACGGTAAAAACCTAAGTAGCTATATTTTGTTCTTTTTTTAACAGTGACCTTCTTAAATTAAAGAAGCTGGTACTGTTTACAGATTGTAAATAAATTGAAAAAATATATAAAGTGTAAATTGCACACAGCCTATGTGTGTGTGGTGCTCTGTGTGTGTGGCCAGTTGTTCTGGAAGGTTAAACCATAATAATGATGTGTATATTGTTATTAATGTTATATTGTGCAGGGACGGAAAAAAACATAAGACCTTTTGGAAATTCTAACTTGTTTTTAATGTAAAAGGTTCATAAAATAAAAACACAACACTGTGACACTCAGTTGACTTTTATGTCCAACTGCTAAATTCGTTATTCAGGCACATTTTTTGTTTTGCGGTCCATATCTCATGTTAGTAACTATTAAAGATCAAATGGGGACAATTCTGTTTGAATGTAGTTTGACCTTTGTAACTGCTGTGCAGACATTTTGATAAAATAGGGCTTCTAACTAATTACCTTAAACTCACTGAGTGAAACCAGTTCAATACGCATTATTCTTATTCTTATCATTCTTTATGAGCGCAGTAACGGTAAGGTATCTAATTACTTATTTATAACAGAGATGGTCAAACTAAAGTGGTGGAGACATGGCAGAAATCCTACAATGAAGCGGGACAGTAAAGGGTTCTCCCGTGAGAGGGCGATCAAGAAAAGAGGGTGAGGGAGTTTACAGATGAAAAGACACAGAAAGACAGAAGCACAATAACAACAAGTAGGCTATATTTAGGTGTTATTTTGTGTAAATAACCGACGGTGTCAAGAGGAAGTAAAGTCCCCTGGTGTGTCCCCTATACTCTAACGCCAGGCAGGCATTTGGTGTGATCACCATAGTCATATGAGGCCGGAGGGCTGTCCTTTGCTTTCCAGCTGTCAGATTGTAAACAAAGTCACGTGACTGGGGGCAGATGACAGCGCGGACAAGGTGTGTTTCCTGCAGCGAGACGCTACAATAATAATTGTGGGCTTATGTTGATTCGGCCACAATCGAAAAAGAAAAAAAGCTCTCGCTCTCTCCAGAGGGGCAGGTCAGACAAAAAGGGAAACGGGCTAACCCTAACCCGGGCAACATTAGCCCGTACCTGAGCACGTCCCTCATATTGTGTACTGTGGGACTCGTAAAGGATTTCCGATTCTGACAGACAGAATAGTGTTTCATGGCTATATGAATGACTTCACTGCACTACCTACCTAAATGTTTCTAAACCGATGTAGCCAAAAATGAAAGGAATAAAGGATGACAGAACATTGAATAAAAAAGTTATTTGTTAAAAGAAGTGACAAATAACTAAAAAAGTAAGGTGATGCATTTAAATATCCAACAGGCTTTTATTGTGAAAGGTCAGAAGTAGTGAATGTATTTATTTGTTTCTGATATTCTGTGCTCCCCCCCCAGGGCTCTGAGGAAACACCTGACTCAGTCCGAGATGCGCCGGGCGGCGAGGAAACCCCACCTCATGGTCCGGATTAAACTGCCCCCACCCCCCCGCTCCCTGGTCATGCCCCTGCTCCCCTCCAGCACCAGTGAACCCATCGTCCTGGAGGACTGAAGGGGCACACAGGGGGGGGGGGGTCTTTTAACAGGACACAGGGGTCGGGTGGGAGTGGGGGGGGTCTGTGCTCAGGCCGTCACTTAACAGGCAGCACAGGACGCCATACAGTAGTCTTTTCTTTTCCTCTTTCTGTGTCATTATTCTTTAGTCCTCTGTTACTCCCCAAAAGTTGATGTGTCCGAAACACACACACACACACACGCACTTATACGACTGTACATTTCATTACATGAAACACACACACTCACACAACACCCTGGGCTTTGTAGTATTTAATTCCAGCTCCAGAGTTCTTTTTGCTCCCTTTTCGATGCCGCCTGTTTTTAAAATGTGTAATTTAAATCAAGATATTTCTCATCCTGATACAATGGTGATAAAGCACACTTTGTTGTTCCTCCACGTCTCTATCCTTGTGTAAATATATGCACCTATAAGGGGGGGGGGGGGCACAGTATAACAGGAGTGGGACAAATGAACAGGACGAAGGTTTAATTGAATAACTAACTAAATAGATCCTGACAGGTCCTTCCCATCTGCACATCCAAATGACTGAGTGAGCACAAAGCCAGAGTCTCACATGTCTGTGCAGACAAAATGTCATTTCATATCAGTAACGGGCTGAAATGACCATTATTTAATCATAAATTGACTCGCTAAAAAAATCCTCTTCATACATTATTTTTAAAAATGCAGATTTTCACTGCTCATCTAGAAAGAACAATAGTCCATAATGAAATATTCCTTTTTATTATGATAAGCAATGTCATCACATTTTTAATGGAGGTTCTGAAAAATGCATGAACTTAATCCTGTTTTAAAAATACTGACATGTTGATCCTGACTTGCTCAAATTGGTTTTGTGGTCACTCAATAGTTTTGCTTTTATTAAACCCTCCGTACCGTCTCCAGGCGTCACAGAAGCCATTACAAAAAAAATTGTAATTTTTCAACCGAGCAAAATGTTGTCTTTATTCTCTCGTCATGCTTTTATAGCTTTTAGCTGGTTTGAAGGGAGCAGTTCACTGGCACCTGTTCTCTTGCCCTCATCTAATACATTAGAACAGGCTGACTGGAATCAAAGGGGGGGGGGGGGGGCATTGCTTAAAGGAGGGATCATAGTGTTGGGGGGAATCTAAGGATTGTGGTCAGCATGGATTTGGAGTTACTGTGTGACTTTCCATGATGAGACGACACATGTGGCTTTGAGGTACTATGTTTGAGTCTGCAAAGGTCCAAAATGAAGCCATAATGTGCAAAAAGAGAACAGAAAAAAGACGACGGTTTGACACTTTTAATCGAGGGGTCATGGTCAATTAAAGCCACAGCATTTCTGACAATGTACTGTTTGGTTGGTTTGAAGGAAACTGACGCGATTATGTTACTGGTCAGTTGATGAAAGTCTGTTTTTAGAAAAGGAAAAGAAAAAAGCAGCGATATGTAAATGAACGGAAGACAATTGGGGCCAAAAGTGAAGTTCTGAAAAAAAAAAGAGATCAAAGTTCAACTTTTCTCCAATATGAATTCATCCGGAACTTTTTGTTCATAGGCCTTTTATCCTCTTCTGTAAATGTTTTGATGCAGAACGGTGTTTTTGATTGTGATTGGGTATGATAACAATGCGAAAGAAATCTTCAGCTGTCTCGACGTGCTTTCCTTTCCTTTGTTTATTTTCTTCCCCTTGTTTGTACCGTTATGAAAGAGTGAGTAGTGAAAGCAAGTTGTTAATTGGGTGATTATAATTCCTGTGAATCCCCACAGCAGTGAGGGCTTCCACTGGTTTTATACGCAAGTTTGGTCCCAATGTGGGCTTTGTAATATTTCTCAAAAAAAGAAAATAAATTTGAAGTGTTGAGTTTGTAGCAAATACTAATCTGTGTAAAGACAAGTGGAAAACTGGCATATTTTAAACTTTTTTACATCTGAAGTGTGTAATTCTGCTCCATTGTTGTGGAGATGGCTCTAATAGGCTACTGTACATGTGAAACATTGCTCTCCTTCATAGGGTGGGTGGGGGGTGGCCATTTGAACCGGGGGCGACATTCAAAAGGGACAGGGTGCTGATTTTTGTATGATGGAGAGACAAACATGCTACAACTGAAACCTTTTCTCAAGTGTTTTTTATTCCGATGTCTCTGTATCCTTTAATGTATCTTGATAAGAAAAGAAATAAAGAATTTGTTTTTCTTCGTGGTCAGTCATGGGCTCTTTCTCCACTGTGTTCACGGGTCGCTTCAAAAGGTTACTGAACATCCATTACAGAGAGTTCATAGCTAATGCTAATCTGTTTCTGTCTTAATAAATACTCCTTCATGGAAATCAGCTTGATTTAGCTTACTTTGCTTATTGCTTATCTAATGCTGCTTTATTTTTAGGTCAAATTAAAAGAACAGTTCATTTAAGGATTTAAGACGAAAACAATTCTCAATGGGAGGTATTAAAAAGTAGCATTATTGCAACATAAGGGACTGTATTTTGGTAGAGATTCAGTTGACTACTTTTGTTTCAAAATGGAAATGAGTGAATTAAAGAGCCTGTGACAGCATCCCAACAACTGTTGTGCAATGAAATATTGGGCTACTAGTAATCTCGAACCGTCAGTTTAAAAAAGAAAAAGCGATACCGTTCCGTTAAATATCAATAATTTCGAACATCGCGGGGAAATTCCTTCGACTCATTTTGAAGTTTTGGGGGAAGCCGGAAGTGACGTCAATGCGGGAACGCTTCACTGTGCGGCGAGAGAGCTAAACACGGACAAAGTGTGTTGTCATGCGTAGAAATGGTGAATTACTGAGTTTAGGCACGTTAATAAAGTTTTAATGAAGTTGACTACAGTATATTCATATTTGTCAGTGCTTTCATGTCAATTCGGTGAACATAAACATAAATGATCGTGGTGAAGATGATGATTACATTAGGATTAAAAGTCGGTAGTGAGAGCTGCTGAATTTCCTCCCGTAGGATGTGATATAAAAACAAATCGATTATTTTTGTAGTTGTAAACTCAAGTGGATGAAACTACATTTATTAGTGCTTTCATGTCAATTCGGCGAACATATGATACATTAAATGATCGTGAGGATGATGATTGAAAATCGTTTGTTTGAGCCGGTCTGCATTTCCTGATGAGAAAACAAACCGATGCTTTTTGTAGTTGTAGTACACCAACATGGATTAAACGTGTGTTTTTTTCACCACAATGTTGGGGAAATTAATGGATAAAATGCACGGAGTTATTATTATTATTATTATTCCCAGCTCCGATCGGGACACTAGGTCCACCGTTTCCCCGCAGCGAGGCTCCCCCCGTTGACAGTTTACGTGGGCTGGGTGCAGTGGCGGACTGGCCATCGGGACGAATCCCGATGGGCCGGGTACCGAAGTGGGCCGGTCGGATAAGTCACTAGCACATCCCCCATAGGCGGCGCGTGAGGCTCAGGTTTGGGAAGGCTAAATAACTTTTTTTACCTGACGCTGCCCGCCTCCGGCGTCTATAGAAAAGAGATCAACTCAGTGTGCAGAGTTTAAATCTCTCAAGTCATATTACAGGATAAAGGAAATAGAGTTTAAACTGCCGTATGCAGAGAAGACGCCGACGTGTCGCACTTATCATTCATATTACATCATCAATCAGATCATCGATCATATAATATCATAATATATCATATATTTCCTTATCTGCCGTGTCTGGCCGTGCAACACTCACAGTGTCACACACTGTATGCAGAAGTATTATTTTAAGCAACACATTATGTTGACGAAACACTCGAGTCAAATGTAATTAAAGTCAGATCCACTCGTGTCTTAGACGTGAACGCTCTCTCAGCTGGAGAGAGAAACCCTGGCTTGATTTACCGAGTTGATAACCAGCGTCGTAGGACCGCTTAGCGAGATCTCGTTTGTTAGTTTTGTTGTTGTTAGTTTGTTTGTTACTCAAACATATCAAGGGTCTGTTGAAATGGCTTCGTAGTACAGGGCACAGGTGGCTGGCAGCGCTAATGTCAAAGACACAGACATTGCATTATATTTGTATTTTACCAGGATGCAGTGACACAAATATTTACATATTTACATGTACTATCTACAGCACCCGCCGCCCCTGACATCCCCCACTCCCCCCGTTGACAACTTACTAGCGGTACCGAAGTGGGCCGGTCGAGAGTCCCGGGATGATTTTAGTCCCAGTCCACCACCACTGGCAACATGACCGTATGATCGCCCATATTGACGCACCTCATTCCTAAACTTCTAATAGATACAACATAAAGCGATCCTTCAGCCTCATATGAGCTCTCAGACACGTTCAAAATTAAACTGTCATCGCTGTCTGAGCTTGCTGCTGTGTGAGCCATCGTGCGTTTACATGCAGATGCTGGGATCCTGAACGGTGCAGCTGGAGCGCTGTGCCCGCAATGACGTCACACGTAATTTGGCGGGACTTGAAGAATCCCTGAGCAGATCCAGGAAATGGTCAACATTGAAGGGCAGATTAATGGTTATCAAAGTACAAATATCCTAAATCAGTTCAGTAACGATTTTCAAGGGGACAATATTTACTCAAATTGATGGGTTTCGATGATGGGGGAAACTCGTGTCACAGGCTCTTTAAATATAAAGTAAAAACATTAGGAATTATGCTTTGATGGAAAATGATCTAAGAGATAAGATAACATACAAAACCATCAACTGTTTCCATACGAACAATTACTATAATCATTTTAATTTAGACCCTTGGTAAAAATGTTAACCCTCAAATGTCCTCCAAAAAGGACTGTGCAGAAAACCAAAACAATGAGCTAAAACAGCTGGGAGAATTATTAGTCATTTGTACATTACACAGTTGATTTTATAAATATTTAAATGTTACCACTATCACCTTTTCACAGCTCTATAGTTCAACATTCTGGTTCAATTTGAGTCTCCCTATAGTTTTAGGTTTTTATAGCTGATGTCAATAAGAGTTGTTGGGGCTTGTTTTCTTGTCGAAGAAACAAGCCCCAACAACTTCATCAGTGGTGGAAGAAGTACTCGGAGTCTTTCCACTACTTTTATGTTCACATACTTATTTGATTATTCAAATGTAAACCGATCTTTTTCATATGGGCGTTTTAGAGTTGTACGATAGATCTGGGTTGCGTTCCGATAATCCAAAAATCAGCTCCTAAATTCTAACCCTATCGTCTATCCCTTGACCTCTGAGTGAAACGTCACGGGGTTAAGGGATAGTGGATAGGAGAATTCAAAAGGACTTAGGAGAAGAGACTGCACTTTCACTATCCGACGTGTTTATGATGCGCCAGCGGACGTCATGAATGTGCGTCTGCTGCTGTGGGGAAACTATGGAAACTACAGTTCTCTACACAGCGGACTACAACATGGATGTTCAATAAGAACGAGGGACTACTGTAAACTCATCCAGAGACTCTGCACCGTGCTCTGACGCTGTTGCTTTATGCTTTATGAACGTGGACAACAGAGAAACATATTCTTCAGGACCAAAGTTGGAATTGAAATAAAAAAGGAAAGTGAAACTTCTGCTCGTCACCCTCTCCCTCCGGTCCACATTAATACAAATGATCCCAATACGTATGATTGTATGAAAAGATCTTAAAATCAATACAGATGTATTTATTATAAACGTTAGTCCTTAACATCTATCACTGTGTATATCACCATTCAAACATCTTTTAAAAGTTGAACAAACCCCACACAGCTCAGTGAAATGTTGACTTTATTTGATCATTTCAGTAAAAAGTAACGTTCATATTTCTCTCTTTGATTATAATACTGATGAACGTTCAGAACAAAGCACTTTGGCAACTTACCACATATGTTTTAAAATGCTTAATAAGCACCGTAACTTTCATGATATCATTTCTCGGTCATAATCGTTTGTTGACTGTTGTGTCACGGCAAATGCTGCGGCGGCAATGCATTGTGGGGCAGCATTTTCTCCTCTCCTTTCGGTAAGGGAGGTCCAGTGGTTCCTAAGCTAAAGGAGGTTATAAAGGAAGTTTGAAACCTCCTTTCCTTTCATTTAGAGAATTGGAACGGCACTTATCATGGCTGCCACTGAGGGACTTCCGGGTCATTTCACTTGGTTAGGAAGGTTCCTAAGCTAAATGGACTATTGGAACGCAACCCTGGTCTCTAGTAATTCTGCTCCAAGTGCACCAGATTGAAGTATTTTATTTAAAAAATGTTAAAACAAATCTTTCCGGGGGGGGGCGGAGTGGATGTGACGTCCACCCCCCAATTAAAACATGTTCATACAATAATGAATACATTTGAAACCTTCTTTATGTACATAACCAACATGTCAATACGTTTCAGTTTTTGTAGTGTATTGGTTTTTTTGTAGAGATTTTTCATTTATTCTTTATATATTCTATTGAGTATTGCTTGGGGGAGGGGGGCATCAAATCATAATCTCGCCTAGGGCACCAAAATGTCTAGGGCCGGCCCTAAGTGTTAAATACATGTACTTGTGTAAAAAGTACACTATTTGCTTCCAAAATGTAGTGGAGTACAAGTATATGTAGAATAAAATACAATTGCTCCAGTAAGTGCAGGTAGGCCTATGTGAATATTGTACACTTGAGTACATGTACTTAGTAACTTTACACCACTGTTCATTGGATATAGATATGTATTTCACCCTTCCACTGATTTTCTTCTATAATATAAAAGGCTTTCTGCTTTGGGTCTGATAAAGAAAAGCTTAAACAAATAGCTAAAGGAAATATTAGTCTGTACTCAGCTGTGTTATACCAGACGGCTTTTAATTAGAAGCTTTGTTTGATCTACTTCCGACTGCATGAGGTGTTAATTTCGACAAACCTAAATTAATGTGAGGCATTCACCTTCAACAGTGGAGGATGTTGATTGAGTCATGTGATAAACTAATTAGCTATTTCTCTGTCAAGGACAGGAAACACACTTTTGAAAATCAGTCAAATGAAAGTACGTGCATAGAACAGTAACATATGAAGTATTAACCGACGACCAATGTCATAAATCACGTGTTTTCCCATAAATGCATACACATTGATTGAATGTATTCACCTTAATGTAAAATACCTACCTCACTGGGTCATCAGCTCGTGTCCCGCGCCCGGACGTGATTGGTCGCTCGGCTCGTGACGTACAGCTCGAGCACACCTGATGCTTATTTGATGTGGAAGGCGGGAGCTGAGGCCGGTTTAAAAGACGCACGGAGAACACTCATTCGTTGCTTGTGACTCCATAACAACCCAGCAGTGTTAGGTCCAGTGCCATTCCTCTAACAACACCCAGGCCTTCTGTTTCTCAGTCCGGTTTTGAGGCTCTGTTCTGCCGCCGTTTACCTCCCAAATCCTCCGAGCAACTCCATCCGTCTGCAGCCATGTTTGAGGTAAGTCAAGCTACTATTGCAATGCTGTCTAGACTTTTGACTTAATTGGCTTAGGTTGGTAGACTTGAGTAACATTTTGAATCAAAATACCTTTATTAGTCCCACAGAGAGGACATTTACATTGTTACAGCAAAAGTATAGAGGTACAAATGGAAAACATATTTATTTGAATGTTTATGGCTTTTTATAAAAATTGATGTAATAACCATATTCATGCAATGCAGCCTCAATGAAAGTAGATGTAAGGTAACAGCTGACAGTATATTGTGTTTTTTCCATTCTGCTGGGCTGGTTAAACATTGAGGAGCTGTAATCTTCACACTATAGAGTTTTGATTTTAAAAGCAAGTACTCTACTAATATATTAAAATATGGCTATAAAATGCCAGCAACACATAAAACAGAAATGAAGAGAAACTCTAAATTGGCGAGCTTCAAAGGCAAGCCCAGACGTAACACCAGAGATGTATCAAACATATTTGTTTTCTTCACCCCTGCCTAACAGCCTTAATTAGTTGCTTTATAGAGTATTGGATGTTGGGCCTCTGGGTCATCTTACCCATTGCATTGTGATATTGTTTACTCAAACCATGTACAGGCCATGGGCACCATTTTGTTTTCAATTGTGAGCTAATTTCCCATACTGAAATGTTGTTGTCTAAAAGAGCAGCAGATTGAGGTTTTTCCTGAACTTGGACCATATGGTCTACACTAGCAAACTGTCTCTACAACTACATGAAGTTTAAGAAGCCATGGGAACAGATTCCTGTACGTAGACAGAGCAGGTATTTTTTATACCATGCTAACCCAATCTCCGCTCTTTATCTTTCTTGCAGACCAGTAGTGACGCCCTGTTCCTGCCTACCTACCAAGACGAGGAGATGGTGGACAACCTGCTGTCCAGCGAGGATTCTGATGGAGACTCTGGTGTAGAAGGCCTCTCCCTGGCTAAGGCCCTGCTCCCCCTGGTGGACTCCTCCTCCCCGCCCCTCATCCCCTGGGTGTGCTCCACTCGCTACAAGACGGAGCTCTGCACCAGCTACTCGTCCAACGGCTTCTGCAAGTACGCCGAGTGCTGCCCAATTCGCCCACGGCCTCCACGAGCTCCACGTGCCCTTCCGCCACCCAAAGTACAAGACTGAGTTGTGCCGCAGCTTCCACACCACCAGCCACTGTTACTACGGCAACCGCTGCCTGTTCGTCCACAGCTCCACCGAGCAGCGGCCCTCCCTGCGCCACCGCAGGAACGTCGCCTGCCGCACCTTCTGCTCCTTTGGTGTCTGTCCCTTTGGAACCCGCTGTAACTTCTTGCATGTAGAGAGTGGAGATGTCGGCAGTGGTCTGGAGTCTCCTGACGTCGTGGAGAAGACTCCACCTCCAGCGCCATCTGTCTCCAGCCCCCAGCTCCACCCCCAGGCCAAGGAGTGGAAGCCTCGGGGAGCTCTGTGCCGCACCTTCAGCTCCTTCGGGTTCTGCCTGTACGGAACGCGCTGCCGCTACCAGCACGGCCTCCCCCAACAAGATCAAGACCCCCGAGCAGACCTTCTTCCCCCAGCTGTCCCCTGGTTTAGACTCCCCCACCTCCTTCTTCCCCTCTTGCTCATCCATTCCTTCCACCTCCTCCTCTCCACCATCAGCCTCCTCTGTCAACACCCCCACTGCAGAGGTCACAGCCCACAACGCCTTCACCTTCTCCAGCCAGCACCTGAGCGACCTGCTGCTGCCGCTGGTCCTCCACCTGCAGCAGCTGGAGAGCAGCAAGGTGCAGGAGATCTGGGAAAACAGGGCGCTCTGACAGGAAGTGGTCGTAGTTAGAATCCAGCATCAGCACTGACCAACACAGCTCCATTAAACCTTATGGAAACATTTTTTATTTATTTTTTAAATCCTTCCCCTTTCCATAGGGAATGTATTATATTTTTTAATTAAGGTTGTTTGACTTGAGAGCTTGTGTGTCAGCAGTTTAGATGGGACAAGAACTTTTCAATTGCAGATCAAGTGGTCTGTGGAAAATCTAAAGTTGATGCTATGAATGTATATTTTTTAAACTATTGTAAATACTTATTAATGAACTGAGTAAATGAGATGTCTGAGCTCAGAATCATGAATAAACTAATTTTAATCTAACTTTCATGTTGTGGTTTTCTCTATGGTTTCCAGATTTTAAACCTTTTCACATGCCAAATATGTAACTGAATGCAGCTGTATTTTTTTTTTTGTATGAGAACGGAGTAGTTATACATCAGTTGTCTGATCAGTAGAATAACAGGAAATCTTACTGCTACTTCTAATATTTCAGACAGTAATGTTTCTATTTAGCCCTTCCAGTTTGACTGACAATGGCCTGCACATCCCTAGGGTATAGGACATTTTAATTTTAAAAAATGGTCAAGCTGTTTTACATGTTAAATAAATATGCTCATAGCATGGTTGTCACAAGTAGGGGTTATTTTGCACCTGAAATGTAGGCATGAAAGTCTGAGCACAATTTTACTCTTAGGATTCTTGTGGACAACAAATTGCATGGTTGCTCCTTCCTTTCATCACACACTGTACATCCCTGGATCCAGGTTCCAACATCAAGAGGAAGGCCTGGGACCAGAACAGCAAAGACAGAAGCCCAGCTTTTAACATCAGATGCCAGATTCATACAGTTAAAATGCGAGTCTTACTGGCGCTTATATATATATATATATATATATATAATATTCGTGTTCTCATTTGACCCATGTGAGCCCTCAATTCAACAGGATCAGCTGCCTGTCTAACTGCTTTTCAATTAACCAATCTGCAGCTCAGTGCGTTTCAATTCACCAATCACAAGCCTTTAACTCAAGCGCGTCACTAGTATACGGAAGGATGTCAGCACCCAAGCAGAGTCAAGTTACCTATATTAAACCGGATGTTGCACTTAGGTCAAATATATTCAGTTAATTCAAGAAAACGTTTGAAATGCATTACCTCAACGTTGACGCTGTACAACCTCATCCGTAGTAGATTAGGTTATGTGATCCCTATGCGTCACACTCATGCGTCACACTATTCAGAAACCGACGGAATGGGCTCCCCAGGCTTGTCTTATTTTGAAGGGTCTGACGGATGTACATATGTTTTGCTTTCTAACTTTACACTGTTAATGGAGTGGCTAATGTTTACAGTCTGAGGTGTATAGCTACGCTGATGTAAAACGTTCCCTCTTAAGATATTCAGCCGTTCTAGATAAGAAGGTAAAGTATTGTTAAAATACCAAGATTTTGCATGGCGTTTTCTTTATCCGTAGACAGCTAACTTTAGTTATTAGCATCTCGAATGATTGTAGCTAGCTACAGCCGGTACTGTTATGGGCTCCGGCTAGTAACGTGATTGTTGCCTCACTGTATTTTACTCTGATATAACCCAAATGATGCAGTTACAGACATGTACACACCGGACTAGTGTAGTTGTATCGGTGTCACATTAACTTTGACTAATGTTCACAATAGTCACATAAAATAGTTTGTTCCAGCTGATAGATGGAACCCTGATTTCATGTTGTGAGCATGATGTGAAGAGACCCCAACACTTGTGTGCCCATTAAAACATTTGGTGATTTTCAATGTTTGAACTAATATCATTAATACATTACGGGTACATGAAGGGTAAATACCTGCAACAAATCTGTTATGTGCTTTAGTAAATTCGGGACATAGCTTATTCACCAATAACGACTCAATGTTCATAATCTAAATCTAAACTTTTTAACACTAGTTGTAGAAGTGCTTTGTACGGAGGCCCGGAGGTTCCAAAAATACCTGTCGCTCTCCGCTTTTTGTTCGTGTCCAAGGAGATGTAGAGGGCTTATAAACGGCCAACGGTAGCTCTTAACGTTAACGTAGGTGCTGTTTCCTTTCAGTTTCTGAGTGGTCGCCGTGAGCATGGCGGACCGGGAGGAGCGACGCTTCGCCGAGGTTTCTCGGGACTCCGTCAAACTCATGGCCGAGAGTTCAGGCGTGGAGCTCGGCGACGATGTGGCCACACTGCTGGCGGAGGATGTGTGTTACCGGCTGAGGGAGGCGACTCAGGTCGGTGCAGCCCGGGTGCATGGACAGATCACTGCAGCAGTGCAAACATGTGATACCCTACACTAAATGTATCTTTACACGCTATGATTGTAACCAGCCTGTTTATGAAGTATTGACACATATGAACAAATATGTGGGAGAGGTGGGAGAAGTACTTAGATGTTATACTTGAGTAAAAGTAGAAGTACCAGAGTGTAGGAATATTTGTGTACTTACAAGTAAAAGTCCTGCATTCAAATGTTACTCAAGTAAAAGTAAAACAAGTATTGACATTAAAATATAGTGAAAGTAGCGACAGTAAAAGTAGTCGTTGTGCAGATTGGTCCATTTCAGAATAATATATATGATATGTTTTATAATGATTGATCATGAAAGTGTTCTCAAAGCTGGTAAAGGTGCAGCTAGTTTGAATGACTTTGTATACTGCAGGGTAGCTTGTGGATTTACTCCAGGTGGAACTAAAGTCTGATTCAACACTTGATTATATTTCACATCATTCATCCAGATCTGTGAAGTAACTGAAGGTATTACATACATGCAGTGGAGTAAAAGTACACCATTTACCTCTGAACTGTAGAGGAGTACAACGTAGCAAAAAAAGTACAGTACTTGAGTAAATCTATTTAGTTACTTTACACCACTGCTTGACTCAAAATGAGTCTTTTGAGTCGGAAGCAATCATCACATTTATGCTTAAAAGGCTATTCTTGTTTCATACTCTGGAGGTGGATGTTGGGTGGGTTATCACGTACGTGGAGGGAAATATACACACACATATTGACAAATACAGTATGTATCACATCATTGTCTGATATGCAGTGGATGTGTTTTGTGGCCACACAGAGCAGCTCATCAGTTTATGAGACATGCCAAGAGGAGGAAGCTGACGGTGGAGGACTTCAACAGAGCTCTGCGCTGGAGCAACGTGGAGGTGAGGATGCTGTTCACACCACCGTCTGTCTCCAGTAATGTCTACAGGGTCAGTTTTACACGAGTCTCTGTGTGTTCATCAGGCTGTATGTGGCTACGGCGCCCAGGATGCTCTTCCTTTCCGCTCAGCTAAAGAAGGAGAGCTTTTCTTCATCGAGGACCGGGACATCAACCTGGTGGAGCTGGCTCTGGCCACCAACATTCCCAAAGGCTGTGCGGAGACCCTGGTGCGAGGTAAGACCCACAGAACAGATGCTTCTTTGATGCTGAACATCTGGAGGAATGTGCTCCTGGTCAGTTCTCCTGTTCTCTTCTCCTGACAGTAAATGTGTCTTACCTGGATGGGAAAGGAAACCTGGAGCCTCAGGGGACAGGTGAGACTGAGACCCTTTCTTATTAACATGCTCCACACGGTAGGGGATGTTGCCTCTCCTCTCAACACTATAATCACTGTTGGCAGGTGAAAGTCACTTGCTTTGTAGTAATACCAGGTTTCAATCTGAAAATTACACTCTTGTGCCCGATCACGTAAAACAACTGCAACTCAGGATTGGATGATATCGGATATTGCACTCCTGCAATAAAAGAAACACTCACCATTACAGAATAATCATGAATATCCTCGAAGAAGTGACCCATCATGTTAGAGAAGTAAAAGAAAGCGCCTGATTTATAAACATGCAGAGATTAGTACGTCAAAGAGGACAGACTTGTATAATGTGTATGACTTTATAATCAATTCCAGTGTTTTCAGATCCATTTGAGTTTCAAGTCATTTCGGAGGATTATGTGGAATCGAGTGAATCGCAATTATTTTGGACAGGATAATCATGATATGCATTGTTCACATTGCCCCATGCCAAAACGCTAGGTAGTGATATAGAACCCTTTTTGAGGTTGTTAGCCTGGCGTTGATCCGTGAATTGAATGTAAATATATAACATAACGCAAACAAAGAGCTGAGTCACTGGCAGGCTGCAACACACAACATGGAGGGAGGGGTTACATTTGGAGCCTTTTGTAGGTTGATCCCTGTATTACACTCTACCAGTGAACTGAGGGTTTTATTGTGCATCAGGTGTTTGACCTCACTGTTGAATTGTCCCAGTTCCCTCAGCGGTGCAGACTCTATCAGAGGACCTGTTGAAGTACTACCAGCAGATCACACGGGCCATCCTGGGCGAGGACCCCCACCTCATGAAGGTAAAGCTCTGCTGAACACTGATGTAGGGTTGAGCTCAGGGGGGTCAAACGATCGTGGGCCAAAACCAGGCCTCCAGAGGGTCCAATCCGGCCGCATTGTGACTTTCCAAATGTGGAAATTAGAAAGAAGACATTAACTGCAATTTTCACAACTTTATTATATTTTGTCATAGGCAGGGGATACTGAACCTTCTTCCTTAATAGTTCCCCCTTTAGTCTGTATGCTTGTGTGTCAGGATTACTACACAGATGGAAATGAATGTCAAATAATTTCTAGATCTTGACTTTTGACCAATAAAGTAAATGACTATATTGATCAGTTCCAGATACCGGTGACTACATGTTTCTGTGAGACCCTGTGATCTGTGAGTTGTAATGCACATGTGTAAATGATCAACTGAGGCAGATAATTGTAGAATTGTACTTATTTTCTTAATGTTTTGTAAAAATATAGTTCATTAAATGTGAACATTTTTACAATGTACTTTTTGCACTAAAACAAAGGAAAGGAGTTGTTGTTATTTATAGGTTATTATGCCGGCCCACTTGAGATCAAACATGGCTGTATGTGGCCCCTGAACTAAACTGAGTTTGAGGCCCCTGGTCCAGCTAAACATCTCTCCTGTTTCAGGTGGCTCTGCTGGACCTCCAGTCCAACTCCAAGATCGCCGCCCTCCTGCCATACTTGTTTACGTCATCAGTGGGGTAGGTCCATCCCATCAGCTCGTAGGTGATCTCACTGTTATCCGGTTGTTGACTGTGTGTGTGTGTGTGTGTGTGGTGTGTGTGTGTGTGTGTGTGTGTGTGTGGTGTGTGTGTGTGTGGTGTGTGTGTGTGTGTGGTGTGTGTGTGTGTGGTGGTGTGTGTGTGTGTGTGTGTGTGTGTGTGTGTGTGTGTGTGTGTGTGTGTGTGTGTGGTGTGTGTGGGTGTGTGTGTGTGTGTGTGTGGTGTGTGTGTGTGTGTGTGTGTGTGTGTGTGTGTGTTGTGTGTGGTGTGTGTGTGTGTGTGGTGTGTGTGTGTGTGTGTGTGTGTTGTTGTGTGGTGTGGTGTGTGTGTGTTGTGTGTGTGTGTGTGTGGGTGGTGTGTGTGTGTGTGGTGTGTGTGTGTGTGTGTGTGTGTGTGTGTGTGTGTGTGTGTGTGTGGTGTGTGTGTGTGTGTGTGTGTGTGTGTGTGTGTGTGTGTGTGTGTCCAGGTGAAGTCGGTGAGCCACGACCTGGAGCAGCTGAACCGGCTCCTCCACATGGTGAAGAGCCTGGTCCAGAACCCCAACCTGTACCTGGGCTCGTACGTGCGCAGCCTGGTGTCCAGCGTCATGTACTGCATCCTGGAGCCCCTCGCCGCCTCCATCAACCCGCTCAACGACCACTGGACCCTCCGGGACTACGCCGCGCTGCTGCTCAGCCACATCTTCTGGTGAGGGGTCCACCAGGCTGCTGTTCACCATTCAAAGGGCTTCATTTTCATATGCACAGTGGCTACAGGGGAGATATGGCAAACCTGAAGTCCCAGGCTCCTCAAACAAAGCAACATAAATATAAGAAATAAAACAATTAGACTTAACATTTTAAAATAGTGCAAGAAGAAACGGTAGAATAAAATGGCACAGACTATGTTGCTAGACCAGTGTGCAAGTAATGCAGATGAAATAAACAATAGATGTGAAAATAAAAGATAAATAGCCAAATAATGTGGAGAATGTTGTAAGTGACCAATGCAGGAGTCTATCTACATGTAAATAGAATAGGATAAACAATCATCTAAAATGCAATACTGCACAGTGAAATAAAGTACTGTTTTCATTGTTTACAGAGGTTGAAAAGACCACATAAATAACATGCATATAAATGCAGGGGTTAGTACAAAACTCCATAATCATTAGTATTACAGATCACATACTTTACAACACACAGCATGCAGTTTACCATTTATTTTTGGCTTTGTAGTACATTGTTATGGAGATTTCTACTATTTTGTTACCACAAATGATTCAGCACCTCATGGAATCATTTCTAATTGAATAGCTGCACTTCTTGCGGGCCACCTGCACAGATGAGCAAGCTGCACAAACAAATAATGACATTTTGACTATCTAAAGTTGTAAGGGCGAACCTGTTCCCAAACTGTGGCCACATTCAGAGCTGAGTGTGTGTCAGCCAGTGTTGGGCAAGTTACTTCCAAAATGTAATACAGTACATGACTTATTACTGTCTTTTGAAAGTAATAAGTTACATTACAATGTTACTGTCTCTGAAATGTAATGAGTTACACTACTTTAGTTACTTTTGAGTTACTTTACCAAAATCACCGCAAAAGAATGGCTACTAACAACTTGTATTACACGGCTTGGTTGAATACTCGATTCTGATTGTAAATTCTTAACATGTGACACGTTGTTAATCCAGTACAGTCCACTGTCAAGGACTATAATGAAGGTTGCTAAGGAGGATCCAGAAAGAGAAAGGAAAAGAGGTTAAAAGACGTCAGATAAATCACCAGAAGAAGGCAGACAGGAAAGTAAACACTAACAGGACACGGAATGGGCTCTGTAGTGTGTTAGTATATGGGCCGTGTAGCGGGGTAATGTGCAGCGAGGCGGTCCTCATGGGGAAAAGAACACCCGACAGGCGGATCAGGGACCCGACGTGAAGCGGAGGGATCCTGATGAGCCTGAAGGGTAAACACCAGGTTTACTAATCTACCCGCACAGTTTGTCTCTGGTGTCGAAATGTCTCGCTATGTTTGTAAATTCTTAAAAAACAAAACACCATTTAATTTGGGGTTAAAATGTGTTGTAACTGCGTTACTGAGCATTGTGACGGGTAATATATTACCCACATGTCATTAGTAATGCGTTACATTACTTCGTTACAGCAAAAAGTCATACATTATGTAACTCCGTTACTTTTGTAACACCCAACACTGGTGTCAGCCAGTCTGGTGAACGGCCAATCAAAGTCCTTTCTCTGTTAATGTGTTTCCCTCAGGACTCACGGTGACCTGGTGAGCGGTCTGTACCATCAGATCCTCCTGTCCCTGCAGAAGGTTCTGTCGGACCCGGTGCGGCCCCTCTGCTCCCACTACGGGGCCGTGGTGGGGCTCCACGCTCTGGGCTGGAAGGTACGCTCCCTGCTGCCCTCTGGGAACATCAGTCATCTGGTTGTTCTGCATTTACCTGATGGACTCTGTGTGTTTCCTGGCAGGCTGTAGAGAGGGTGCTGTTCCCTCACCTCCCTGCGTACTGGGCCAACCTGCAGGCGGTGCTGGACGATTACTCTGTGTCCAACGCACAGGTCAAAGCCGACGGACACAAGGTGTACGGAGCCATCCTGGTTAGTACCGCAGGGGTCCAGCCCGGCTGGTTGGTTTATCGTCCAATGTACATGTGACATTTTGTACTCTTACTACTCCTAGAGAAATGCTTAAAGTAATGTTTTTCACACCATTGATATTTCAATGTCACAGTCTATAGCAATGTAGCATTACACTGACGCCCATCCCTGAAGAGTTCCCTGTGTGTCCTGCAGGTGGCGGTGGAGCGGCTGCTGAAGATGAAGGCTCTGTCTCTGAGTCAGCCTGCAGAGGGGGGGTCTGGGGGTCCACAGGTCTCTGTGGGGGGTGCCATGGGGTACAGGATGAGCTCCCCTGGCCTCAGCCCCCCCCCAGAGCCTCTGTCAGACGCCGCCTGGGCATCGCCAGCCACCTGCAGGCGGGGGGGGGCCGGTTGCCCCTGGGAGGAGTGGACCCCCGTCCCCCTGCCCGCCATGTACTCCGAGCTGTACTCCTTCTTCGGGGACAGCCTGGCGGTCCGGTTCAGCACGGGGCCCGGGTGGGGCAGCCCCCCCTGCACCCTGTCTCAGCACAGTGACACCAAGAAGGAGCCTGCTGGCCCCGCCTCCAACCCAGACACCACCCGAAAGATGCCCCAGCTGACGGCCAACCTCAACATCAGCCCCAGGCAGGACGGGAGCCCTCGCACCGACCCCCCCCCACCCAGCCTGGCAGCCACCGGACCAGGAAGGTGAGAGAACTAATGACGTGTTTTGGGTCTCCCTCTCCTGTAGTGTGTTCTATAGGTCGATGCATGTAAATGGTCTGCAGAGGCTGAGGTCCCTGAGTCCCTCCAGAGGGAGGTCCTCTCCCTCCTCTAGTCTATTAAATGTAGTTTAATGAATCTGTAAAACTGAATTTGTGTTCGTTTAAAGTGGTTCTGAGAAAGGGATGAAAGACCTTTTTTATTATAAAGATGTATCGGTTTCCTTGACATAAAAGACGAATAAATCACAACAGAAAGAACCATCAGTATTCGTACGTCCCTTTCATGACTGAATGATGCTAACTCTCTTCTCTCTCCTCAGGTCCCTGGCTCGCTCCTCTTCCTCCTCCTCTTCCTCCTCGGTGCAGCGCTCCAGATCCTCCTCGTCCCGTCCCGGCCAGCGTTCAGCCGGTCTGTCCCGAGACGTTTTTCCCCAAAGCTCGCTTCACCCCCCTCCCACAGGACTGCCGGTGTTCACCTTCTGATTGGCGGGCGGCAGATGGGCCGGCGCTGCAGGGCCGCCGCCCCTTCCAGACCAACTTCGCCCCGCCCCCGCCTCTTCCTGCCGTCCCGCCACGTGCCTACGCCCACAAACTGCCCGTCATCGGCAGGGTGGGCAAACCTGTCCGCCGGGGGGCCGGCTCCCATTACTCCCTTCACCTGCCTCTCTAGAGGGGGGGGGGCAGAGATGAGCTGGAGCACTATTCAACACGCCTAGAATCACTTTCTTTTTTTGAAAGGATTCTGTTTTCTCATCAAGATGGAGAACAATGTTTGGCCTGGAGGGTCTCTCCACCAACGTATCCCACCTGACACAAACTGCAGACATTCTCACCACGACATTTTTCCAAACAAATACGTGCATCATTTGAAACATGCTTTAATCACGTAAATGATGAGTGTTTATTGAAGTTTTGATATACTGCAAATCCGGAAAACCCCAAAATGAATAACAACTTTTCCAATGTGACATGAGTCAGCATTTAAATAAAACATTGCAAACACAACAAATATGAAGCACTTCAGGTGGATGATCAGATTAGTGCAAATCGAATTTAAGTATGAAAACGTTATTGTTTATGTCCCATTAACAAGTGGTCCACATTGCTCTGTTTTTAGTTCCCCGCTTTTGTTTATATGTGACCTCAAATTGGTGTATTTCTTAATGAGCGATTAGAAATGATATTATAATATTATTTTGGGAACACGAGATCAATATATATTGTCACTTTTTCAGTTGATATTTGAAACTGTAACTAACAGTTATTCTTATTTTTTGAACCAAAAGTGAAAATGTGCAAAATATGTTTAAATAACAATGATATAAAAAAATGGAGCGAAGAGAAGCTGATCCAGAGATGTTTTGCTGTGTTTAAATAACTCTTTCGGAAAAAACGTTTTTGTTTGTTTGTATTGGTTAATGTCGTCATGTTGTTTGAGCACTAAATCTTGTGAACGTACCCTTCTGCAGCACCACTAGACGTAATGTGCTGAAGCTGGAGCTCAGACCCGAGTCATGAACCCCACAAAGGACAGAGAACAAGCGAGAACAACATGGAGTCATAGTAAGAGTGCCAATTTCTCCCGGAAGCCCTGAAACCTGAAAACATGTATTTATACAGAGCTGTAGTTTTCACAGAATAAACCTTTCTCTTATTCCTCTGAGTCCAATATGCCTTGTCTGTATACAAACAATTAGTTTGGGGCTGGGTGTAAAGTAACTAAGTACATTTACTCACGTACACTATTGAGACACTTGTACTTTTTCAGACTTTTTTATTTTGTTGTTAATTTGTACTTCTACTCCACTACAGTTCAGAGGTACATGGTGTACTTCTACTCCACTACAGTTCAGAGGTACATGGTGTACTTCTACTCCACTACAGTTCAGAGGTACATGGTGTACTTCTACTCCACTACAGTTCAGAGGTACATGGTGTACTTCTACTCCACTGCATGTATTTAATACTTTAGTTACTTCACAGATCTGGATGAATGATGTGAAATATAATCAAGTGTTGAATCAGACTTTAGTTCCACCTGGAGTAAATCCACAAGCTACCCTGCAGTATACAAAGTCATTCAGACTAGCTGCACCTTTACCAGCTTTGAGAACACTTTCATGATCAATCATTATAAAACATATCATATATATTATTCTGAAATGGACCAATCTGCACAACGACTACTTTTACTTTAGTACTGGTACTTGAAGGATATTTTCGATGCTGATACATTGAGTGACATTTTGATTGCAGGACTTCTATTTGTAACAGAGTATTCCTACAGGCTCTCCCTCTCTAAATATTTAAACCTGCTCTCAGTGTCTGGTTTCAGGTCGTAGTCAGAGCCCGTGATGGCCCGGCTCCTCTCCTCTCTGGCCCTGTTCTGCCGGATCCAGGCCTTCCCCTGCCTGCTGCTCTGCTACCTGCTCTTCATCCTGCTGGGGGGTCTGGTGTTCTGGGCGGTGGAGGGGCCGGTGGAGCAGCAGCTGAGGGTGGAGGTGGACGAGCTGCGGCGCTCCTTCTTGCAGGAGAACCCCTGTGTGCGGGGGGGCCGTCTGGTGGAGCTGCTGGACAAAGCTCTCTCGGCTCACCAGAGGGATGTAGCCGTCCTGAAGGCAGACGCTGGGGACAGAGGATATGATTTCACTTCTTCACTTTACTTTGTTATCGTCACCCTGACAACCATGGGTAAATCCAACCTGTAGGAAATGAAAATAGAACCTGCTCATATTTTCATATCTTTCCAAATGTCTAACCCTTCACACAGATTTAAGTCAGTGCACCCGGGGTCCAGCTGATCTTTTGGAATATTTGCTGGTTGCTTTTTGCTTTTCATGCTATAATTGCAGTTCTACACTTGATGGGGTCAATGTGTCCCCAGAGACATGTCATGACTTTTGTATTACCAGCTAGCTTTAACATAACCTCCTTCAGACTATCGCTCCTGATATTCTACCGTTTCTCACCCATTTCATCAACACTTCTCTAACTTCTGGTCACTTTCCAAACAGTCTCAAGGAGGCAAGAGTAAACCCTCTCCTAAAGAAACCCACTCTCAACCCGTCTGATGTTATAAACTACAGGCCTGTCTCTCTCCTCCCGTTCCTGTCTAAAACACTTGAACGCGCTGTCTTTAAACAACTCTCCTGTTATCTCAATCAGAACAACCTTCTGGATCCGCACCAGTCTGGTTTCAAGGCAGGTCACTCCACAGAAACTGCCCTCATTGCTATCACTGAGGAACTGCACACTGCCAAAACTGCATCCCTCTCCTCTGTCATCATCCTGTTGGACCTGTCTGCTGCATTCGACACGGTGAATCATCAGATCCTCCTTCGCACTCTCCAAAAACTTGGAGTTTCAGGCTCTGCACTTTCCCTCATCACCTCATACCTGAAAGACCGTACCTACAGGGTGACTTGGCGAGGGTCTGAGTCCGACCCTTGTCAATTAACTACGGGGGTCCCTCAGGGCTCTGTTCTTGGTCCCCTCCTCTTCTCCCTGTACACAAACTCGCTCGGATCAGTCATTAGCCCGCATGGTCTTTCTTACCACTGCTACGCTGATGACACCCAATTAATTCTGTCCTTTCCCCGCTCAGAGACCCAGGTCGTCGCACGCATCTCTGCTCGTCTAGCTGACATCTCTCAGTGGATGTCTGCTCACCACCTCAAGCTCAACCTTGACAAGACTGAACTGCTTCTCCTTCCGGGAAAAGATTGTCCCACTCTTGACCTAACAATCAACATCGGCACCTCAGTTGTTTCCCTGACTCAGACTGCAAGGAATCTGGGTGTGACCCTAGATAACAACCTGTCCTTCACTGCAAACATCGCTGCTACAACCCGTTGCTGCAGATACACGCTTTACAACATCAGGAAGATACGTCCCCAGCTGACACAGAAAGCGACTCAGGTTCTGGTCCAGGCTCTCGTCATCTCACGCCTAGACTACTGCAACTCCCTCCTGGCTGGTCTACCTGCATGTGCCATCCGACCTCTGCAGCTCATCCAGAATGCAGCGCCTCGTCTGGTCTTCAACCTTCCTAAATTCTCCCACACCACTCCGCTCCTCCGCTCCCTTCACTGGCTTCCGGTAACTGCTAGAATCCACTTCAAGACACTGGTACTTGCTTACCATGCTGCGAATGGATCTGGCCCTTCCTACATCCAGGACATGGTTAAACCGTACACCCCAGCGCGTGCACTACGCTCTGCATCAGCCAAACGACTCGTTGCGCCCTCGCTGCGAGGGGGACCCAAGTTCCCATCGACGAAAACACGTGGGTTTACTATCCTGGCTCCAAGATGGTGGAATGAGCTCCCCATTGACATCAGGACGGCAGATAGCTTGCACATCTTCCGGCGCAAACTGAAAACTCATCTCTTTCGACTCCACTTCGAGCGTTAGAACTATTAACGAAGCACTTTTATACTAATAAAGGACTGGCTTACCTAAAGCCAGTTGAGTAGCACTTGAAATGTTTGGCTCTATGAAACCTGATGTACTTATATGATTCTGTTTTCTTCAAGGTTGTGTCTTCCTGGTCGAATGTACTTATTGTAAGTCGCTTTGGATAAAAGCGTCAGCTAAATGCAATGTAATGTAATGTAACATTCAAAATGTAAAACTCTAACAGTTAAGAAACTGGCATTTACAGGGCACCATTTCTGAACCTTAATGAATATGTGCTACTTGTGATTATCACTGAAGTTGCGTAAAAACCAAAAGTTGGCTCAGTGAAAGAAGGAGAGTTTATTTTGATGAGATAAATAATATTAATGTATCATTTCTAGTGCGGAACGTGTTGTCCTCCGCTGAGCATACTGTCTTCTTTAATGGTAAATGTAATCTTTGCAACTTGGACTGTTGTTTTTTTATGAATTTGGGTAATGGGCCCATTTTGATGGACATTTCTTGACCTTTTTGTGACATTTTTAGTACACAAATAATGTATTCATTCAAAGCTTGAGGTTTCACCCTAACCCTTAGATGGGCACTCAATATTTTGGAAATGTAATTCATTGCTATTTTCTACATTAAACCCATATCACACATGTTTCAATGTTATCACACCCGTATTACAACCATAATACTCTGTTATCACACCGTATTTGACCCATATTACACCCATGTAACAGCAATTATTTATTGCACCCCTGTTACGCACATATGCCTATTACACATTAATACACCCGATCACACCCATGGAACACCATTATTACACCTTTATTAGACATGGACGCAGCCTGTCCAATACATGTTTCCCCAGGACATGAATATCTAATACCTGCTATTTGCTGACCTCCTCACCTTCATCCCTGCCGTCCTCTCCCTCTCTTCCTCTCAGGTTCGGACTCCTACACCCCCACCTCTGATGAAGCCAAGCTCTTCTGTATCTTCTACTGCACCCTGGGGATCCCCCTCACCCTGCTCATCCTCACCCTCCTCTCCCACTTGCTCCTCCCTGTGGTCACCCACGCTCCTGTGCACGTCCTTCAGAGGGTCTGGGGGTCTGTCCTCCAGCCGGGCCGCGGGGGTCCACGCCGGGCTGCTCTCTGTGGGGGTCCTCTGCCTGCTCTTCCCCCCTCCCCGCCCTGCTGGTCTGCATGGTGGAGCCCGCCTGGAGCTTCCTGGACGCTCTCTTCTTCTGCTTCCTCATCCTGAGCACTGTGGGCCAGGGGGGGGACTCTCTGGGGAGGGGCTGGGGCCCGACGGCCAAGGAGACCCTCCAACTCCTCACCACATGTGAGTGCATGTGATCAAATGTCCTTTATAAATGCTTATCTAGCCATTGATGATATCTAATGTTATCATTACTTGATTACACCACACACAGTTGGAAGAAGTCGCTTACTGTCACATGGGTGTGCTTTCAGGTGTTCAGTCCACCTGCTGCGTGCCGGGCTCGTGTGATGGACAAAGAGGGGGATTTGGTTCCAATGTGTTTTGTTGACCGTGTCCACAAAGTCACGCTGTAAAGATTTGTTAGGTTTTCTTGGATCGCACAAAAAAAAGAACTTCAGTATGGAGTGCTTATCGGGAACAAGTCACAAGGAACAACCAAACGTAGCTTCTTGCTGACTCAATTTAGTGTCACACAATACAATTATACAATTCATTTGTTTTTATTATGTTAATATCACAATGGTGCTTACAGTATATTAGAGATTAGTTGTGATATATTGTATCAATTCACAGCATTACCCTCCACAGAGTGTTTGAGCCTCTTTCAGCTCCTTGTTCTGGTGGTGCACTTATTCGCCTGCTTCCAGCAGTAGCAGGAAGCAGTTCTCAGTAGAGAACTCTGACCAACTGATTAACCTTTTGTAAAGCTGCTCAGTAACAATAAGCAGTGATCATTTGCCAAAAAACACTAAAACAAAAAAAGAAATGCAGCTTTGAAGCTAACAAAAGATCAGTGCTAAAACTTTTAATAACAGTTAGCCGTCATGTTAGCATATATGGAAGGAAGGTAACACTGAAAATCAAAAAGTGGAATGGATTACATGACACCTTCTTTCAGGCCTGCAGAGACCTCCAGTCCATATTCCCCCAAATTATTTGTTCCACTCTTCACCAATGGATTTGATATTGTAACCCTAAAAATGCATGTAGTTTGCAAAACAAATTCATTATAAATATGGCTATTTTCTGATTAAAACTGTCATTTCTGATCCTTGAAATATCAGACATGGACTCAGCATCCTCAACAACTGATGCTAACTGTGCAAACAGCCCAACATATGCAGGTTAGCATCCAGCAGTTTCTGTGCTGGGGACCCTGCTATACATCTCTAACATAAAGCTCTGGGTACTAAAGTAACGTGTTATAGCAGAAAGTTTAATACAGCGTATTTCTGGTATATTCATTTTTATGTCACCTGATATATAGGATGTGTGTTAAACTTGAATATTCCTAAAATGATGTCCCATTTTAAGTAGAAGTAGATTAGCGCAAATGGTCTTTTCTTCCACTTTTGTGTTATAATTAGGGCCGGGACTCGATTAAAAAAATTAATCTAATTAATTAGAGGCTTTGTAATTAATTAATCGAAATTAATCGCATTTTTAATCACATATAAATATTTGACCTGAGAACAGTGAGAAGCAATTTTTTTCTTTCAGCATGGATTTTAGTATACCATAGGCGCATTCACACCGCAGTACTTTTCCCCACAAAGGTTCATGAGAACTCTTTGAACCTGGGGGTGGATTAGGCAAATGAAGCCGCTGACGTCACTTCTGCTTCTTCTTCTGCTTTGGGTTTACTGGCAGGCCGCAAACCATTTCACGGCGTATACTGCCACCCAAAGTCCCCGGAGTTGGGGGACTGGCTTCAGTAGAAGCTGCTGGGAGTCCCAGCAGCTTCCGAGTAAATCGCCAGAACGCCAGACACCCTCCTCATCTCCACCGCTCCCATGTTTATTTTGTGTTGCCATAAGTTAGTCTCTCTGCGTTTCTGCGCCGGGCTAATGCTAATAATGCTAATGCGAGGAGAATCAAATGGCGGCTTCACAAACTTTTTGGGAGTTTTACGGGGCTTGGTATTGCAATCCGCCCAGCCAATCAGAAATATAGCTCTTTTCTCACAAGAGAGCCGTACGAAAGTCCACTGCTCTCTAGCAGCTCTCTGCTCTCTAGCAGGGACTTTCGTGGGGGGTAAAAAGGTTCTCATGATACAATTTTAGTACCCGGTTCTTTTTGGTGTGAACGCGATAAAAGAGGCTAACGTCCACGCTAGCTGCTATATGTTTTTGCATTGAGGTGATACTTGAGGCTGATGTGCTGCGTGATGATATGCGAATTCCTTTTTGCATAATTTGCACACAACCGTGCTCTTATCGACGCTTCCATCCGTACCGTCCGTTTTTTAAAACAACATTTCCCACTGTTGTTCTTCACTGTGGTTTGTTGTTGTCTGAAGTCATGAACTTAGTTGGTGCTCCAGTATAATCGGTACGCCTGAAACTCATCCAGTGAGAAACGTTCCGCGGTGCAAAAATAAGTGCGATTAAAATGCGTTAATTTTTTTAACGCGTTAATTTTTGTGTAATTAATTCATCTTAATTAACGCGTTAAAGTCCCGGCCCTAGTTATAATCAAAAGGTGGTTTTTTAGCTATTTGTGAGTAGGTACAACCTGTGATTTCTGCCTTGAGTAAAATGATTACCCGTTAAGTATTTTTCAGAAAGTCAGTAGAAGAGGCCCATGAGTCTCTTTGCTAATTATCAATGGTCTTTGCAATTAACAGCAGATGTACCCATGTTAAGTGAATTGGTAGAGGTCAGAGGAACTCCAAGAGAGGGGCTTCTCAGATATAATACAGTTAAAGTCTTGTTGATTAGTGGTTCATATCCAGCATGTATTAGCATTTGCAGACGTTAGTTAATTGGATAATTCATATCCTGCAAGACTCCTAGAGAGGCCATGAGACGATTGAGTCACACAGTTAGAGTTCTGAATTATCAATAGATGTATTCCTGTTAGTAGAGCTCGACCTTCGAGGTTAGAGGAAGTTCGGAGAAGGCCTTGCTTAGGATATAAGAACATTTAACCTTTGTTAGTTAACTAATCCTAAGGATGTCATGAGACGCAGAGAGAGAAACATGTCACATTTGTGTGGTAGGCTGCAGGATAACATATGTGGTGTTCATGTTGCAGTGGCCGATACATGCTGTGTGATTACTGATCAACTGTACCTGTGTTTGTGTTTTATTTTGATTCCTCTCTGTTTTATTCTTTCATTTTGTGAGTGCTAAATTGCCACAACATTTTGGAGTGGTTGGCTTAAACATATGGTGTGGCTTAATTACTCTGTATGAGTAGGAGCAGTTTGCATGGCAGGAGACATCCTTATTTAGACACCGCGTCAAGCATCTGGAAGGCTACATGTCTAAGATGTGTGTGCGTTAAAGATGTTTAAGGGGATGTGTGTGCGTTCTGTCAAAGAGTCCTGGGGCCTATACTATGAAGCTGGTTCAACCTAACCTGGATATGTTTGAGTTAGCCGGTTGGCCTATTCCAAAACATACGCGCTCTCGCTAAACTGTACTACGACGCGGGTTATCAAGTGGATTGCTCAAGCCAGCCGTTTCCTATCTAGTTAGGTGCGCGTTCACATGAAAGGGGTGGTATCTGGAGCATTCGACCAATCACAAACATGGAGAAGCATACTGACAGCGCAGCGTCATACTTCCTGAATGAAAAGTCAACTATAATATTAGACATCATGGCCGTATCTACCATTGAGGTCACCGAGGTCCGGACCTCGGTAATATTTTCCGAGCTGTGTATTTAACAAAACTTGTGAAATAATTGCACTAAACGGGGTTCTTTGTAGTACTTCCATTTACTGACCATGGGGGCGCTGCATAACTACGTAGCCTCGATTAAAACAAACAGAAGAAGAAGACATGTATCAACAAACCTCCGCAGCCCTGTATCGGAGCAGCGGAGGAGTGATGAGGTATCTAGAGATCTGAGTCCAGAGGAGGAGTGATGAGGTATCTAGAGATCTGAGTCCAGAGGAGGAGTGATGAGGTATCTAGAGATCTGAGTCCAGAGGAGGAGAGATGAGGTATCTAGAGATCTGAGTCCAGAGGAGGAGTGATGAGGTATCTAGAGATCTGAGTCCAGAGGAGGAGTGATGAGGTATCTAGAGATCTGAGTCCAGAGGAGGAGAGATGAGGTATCTAGAGATCTGAGTCCAGAGGAGGAGTGATGAGGTATCTAGAGATCTGAGTCCAGAGGAGGAGTGATGAGGTATCTAGAGCGATCGAGTCCGAGGAGGAGTGATGAGGTATCTAGAGATCTGAGTCCAGAGGAGGAGATGAGAGGGATTATCTAGAGATCTGAGTCCAGAGGAGGAGTGATGAGGTATCTAGAGATCTGAGTCCAGAGGAGGAGTGATGAGGTATCTAGAGATCTGAGTCCAGAGGAGGAGTGATGAGGTATCTAGAGATCTGAGTCCAGAGGAGGAGTGATGAGGTATCTAGAGATCTGAGTCCAGAGAGGAGTGATGAGGTATCTAGAGATCTGAGTCCAGAGGAGGAGAGTGATGAGGTATCTAGAGATCTGAGTCCAGAGGAGGAGAGATGAGGTATCTAGAGATCTGAGTCCAGAGGAGGAGTGATGAGGTATCTAGAGATCTGAGTCCAGAGGAGGAGTGATGAGGTATCTAGAGATCTGAGTCCAGAGGAGGAGAGAGGAAGGTATCTAGAGATCTGAGTCCAGAGGAGGAGTGATGAGGTATCTAGAGATCTGAGTCCAGAGGAGGATATGAGGTATCTAGAGATCTGAGTCCAGAGGAGGAGTGATGAGGTATCTAGAGATCTGAGTCCAGAGAGGAGATGAGGTATCTAGAGATCTGAGTGCAGAGGAGGAGTGATGAGGTATCTAGAGATCTGAGTCCAGAGGAGGAGAGATGAGGTATCTAGAGATCTGAGTCCAGAGGAGGAGTGATGAGGTATCTAGAGATCTGAGTCCAGAGGAGGAGTGATGAGGTATCTAGAGATCTGAGTCCAGAGGAGGAGTGATGAGGTATCTAGAGATCTGAGTCCAGAGGAGGGAGTGGAGGCTAGGAGATCTGAGTCCAGGAGAGGGATGATGAGGTATCTAGAGATCTGAGTCCAGAGGAGGGAGTGATGAGGTATCTAGAGATCTGAGTCCAGAGGCAGGTACGGTGAATGATGGTATCTAAGGAGGATCTGAGTCCAGAGGAGGAGTGGATGAGGTATCTAGAGATCTGAAGTCCCAGAGGAGGAGGAGTGATGAGGTATCCTAGAGATCTGAGTCCAGAGGAGGAGTGATGAGGTATCTAGAGATCTGAGTCCAGAGGGCTGCTTGGGTTTCTGTTCCTCCGGAACATCATATGAGGCAGCAGATCCTGTGCCCCGCTGTACGTTAGTCCAGTGGACGGTCCGACAACATGGCACACTACTTATATTGCTGCTATAGGCTATACTTTGGTTTAAATTGCGTGAATAAACTAGCATAGAGAGCTAAAGTTAATTACATTCATCCAATGTCAAAAGGATTACCTTTTAACAAACGTTTGTAATGGTTTTCTATAACAATAGTGTTCATTTACAATAGGCATCATTTTAAAACATACATCTATTGCAGTTATGATGTCATAACATACAATTGTATAAAACACATTTTTCTTACATCTTTGTTCTCTTTTGAGAATCAAACAAAACAGATTTAAATAAAAAAAGAATGCAAACAAACAAGTGAAATGAACTAAATTGCTGAATTGCTTTTTAATTCACTGGCAGGAGCGACAAGTGAGGAGGAGCAAAAAGTGAACAACGAGGGAGAGATTGAACAAAGAGAAAGAGTAGAGGACAGAGAGAGTAATGAACAGGAAGAATGCATTGAATGCTTTGAAAGGTGCCCTAAAATAAAGTGTATTATTGATCTTATATCTGTGCCTCTATTACGTTACATTTCATTTCTATCACACTATTAATGTTCCTTATTTTAGACTAGGTTCATCCTGGTGTCAATAGGGAAGATCTGCACTGTTCTCTACATAACATGTTCAGCAGGTATTTCTCCTGCCGGATTTGGAACCCCCCCTATATCTTTCTCCAGGATAGTCACAACTTCACCAAAATCACACTAGTGCTTGCTGTCCCCCTCTAGTTTGTGCTCACCAAAGCATTTCACTCTGGGCCCTGCAGGTGAAAAACTAAAGAGGGGCTTCAAAATCCGGCAGATCAGGTGTTGGTGCTGCCGGATTTGGAAGCCCCTCTTTAGTTTTTTTCAAACGTTGAAAATACAACATGAGCGAAATAACAGTGACTTTTTCAGATTCCTTCAGGTACGCCACCACATAAACAGTTCTATGCTAGAGAACCAGAGGGCGTTCGAAAACAACTTACTGAAAGTATTTATTGGTGCATATGGTACAGATTCAGGGCTCAAAGTGATATCAAGAATATATAAGGGACTCCAGGAGATTAAAAAAACAAGTACCATATACATAAAACTAAAATGGGAAAGGGAAACTAACAGTTGTATTCCAGAGGAAATCTGGACCAACTATTGTGAATTCCAATGGAGAATAACAAGCTCCTCCTCATGGAGAGCGTTCGCCTGGAAGAGTCTCACTAGATTCTTTATCACGCCCGCTCAGCAGTCTCACCTTGCTGGTTCTTCCAGCTGCTGGAGAAATTGTGGCTCCCAGGAAGCAAACCATTACCACGTGCTCTGGGATTGCCCAGTAGTAAATACCTTTTGGCATAAGGTTTATAAAGAAATTGTCATCATATTTGGAAAAAACATTTATTTTAATTGGGATGAACTCCTCTTTGGTTTCCTGCACTCAACATCCACAAATATTAAAACAAAATACTTGTTTGGGATGTTGAGTGTAGCCGCCAGGAAAGCAATCACAAAGAATTGGCTCAAACCAAACAGCCCATCTATAGATGATTGGTACGATAGCATTTACGAAATCTTTGTAATGGAAAGAATAACCTTCTCTTTGAGGCTCCAGGAACATAGATTGGAGGACATTTGGGAGAGAAATGGAAAAGTGTATATTACCCCGATATGCAGTGGCGGTTTTTAGACCAATTTGATTGGGGGGGGGCCAGTTATTTTCTGAGTGGTGGCACAATAAATGCAGGACGAAAAAGAGAACTAGACAGTATGAAGTAATAATGCGCATAAGAAAACAATGCAATACAGTTATTGGTATTTGTTTCAGTACACTTATTATTTCAGGATAGATCTTATAGTTATTACTGTTAGCTTCAGCTTAAGTTATAGACAGTGCAATGTTTGCACTAACACCATATTTATATAAAAATAAAGGCAATGAACAGTTACATCTCTACTTTACATAAGGGTGTCTGCACAATCTCACATTACCAGCAACAAAATCCTGCGGTTTTTGGCAACCGAGGTACCAGAAAATATACATTTAAAAAAAAAACTAAAAAAAACTTTCATTGTTAGGGGGGCCACAGGGGGTCAGAGGTCAGTGTTATTTATTTAAGGATCTATACTGTCAATGTTTTATATTGTAAAGAAAACACCTTATTGTGTGCTTATTGTTGTTGTCTTGTCAAGAAAAAGAAAGAAAGACGGACCACTAGGGTTGGGAACCGAAACTCGGTTCCAGATGAGAACCGATAAGAAAATGCCGGGTACCGGGTACCCATACAAAATACACAATTTCGGTTCTGCTTAACGGTTCCTAAACGCGGTAGACCCTGTATTCCAGCGGGTCCGTCTGCACCGCGGTGCTGCGGTGACCCGGTGGAATACAGGGCGGACCTGGAGAATCACAGAACGGCAGGTCGTCAGCGGGCCGTTGACGGCCGGCTCGGTACGCTGACGGCCGGCACCGCCCTTCATTTTTTTAAACGGCATCATATAAATTGCGCTGACAGGCGACAGAGGTCCACAGTTGCCCCGCAGCGATGCTCCCCCGCCCACCCGTAGACATTTCACGAGCTCAGTCACTTCATAACACCAAAGATAGGTCGCGGTAAACACTCTGAAGTGAGGCTCCACTACACTAAAAAAGAAAAAGCACAGTGTAATGCCTGTTAATAGCTTGCCACAGGCATAGCTCAGTTAAAATAAAGCACAGCTATTGTGCAATACATTTGTATTGCATGTATATTTTTTAGTAACAATTTCAGTTAAAGCTTTTAAGAATAAATATATTGTTGTTATCTAAACGTTTGACCTCTTTATTTTACAATTTTGGAATCGAAACGGGGAATCGATAAGAACCGGAATCCATAAGCAGAACCGGAATCGAAATCGGAATCGATAAATGTCAAACGATACCCCATCCCTACGGACCACTCTGTACAACTATTTAACTACATATGTTTATGTATACTGAAGTTGAAATGTGATCCAAATTTATTTTTTTTAAATGTAAAAAAACAAAAAAAAACAGATTATTGTTTAACCTTTATTCTGGTGTTTCAAATTCCTTCTTTTATAATATGATCAGCTCATCAAGGGACGCGCGGAGCAGAGGTGAACCTTCCCACCACCGCCATTGTGTGGTGCTCCAACAGTACTCAACATTTACGGGTTCACAATCTGGCAATTAGGCTATTAATAACAAGTATTTTATTATCCCCTCTTGAAGGAAATGATATTATATATATATTTTTTCCCCCCACTCTGTTGTCTTTGTCACACATTTGATACGTATGCACATGCGTTTCTGGTTGAGAGACGCAGAGTAATGGGTTGTCATGTGTTCTGGTCTGTCCACAGGCTACCTGCTGGGGGGCCTGGTGGTGATCATTACTCTGAAGGACACGCTCCTGCAGGTTCCCCGGGTCTGTGCGGTGATTAGGCTCTTCTCTGGGCCCCAGTATGCAGAGCTGGAAGGACTCCATCTCAGTGAGCTGACCCTGAGCGAGGAGCTCTGTGAGGAGGAGGAGGAGGAGGAGGAGGCGGCTCAGTACTCCCAGTCCATCTGCACCGTCTCCTCCACCCCTCTGGAGCTGATGAGCCCGCCTGCTGTCACACAGAAAGAGCCCTGAGACCACCTGACCTCCACAGCTGGACACCCCCCCCCTCCCCCAACCCCAGCCTGTGACAAAGAGCTGTTTTGTAAGTCAAAATGGTTTCATGTTTTGCTGTTCTCTGCCTTTGAAATGACTCGATGCTGCATTACTGTATTGTTTTTGGCCACAACAAAACAAACTGAAAATTAAACATTAACATATAATAACATGATATGCATGAAAGTGAACATGCTGAATGATTTATCAAACATGTACACATACACACAGCACATGGTCATTCATTTGTACTGGGTTCTGTGTCCATACAAGTCAAATCAAACTTTATTTATACAGCACTTTTCATACACAAAGGTAACTCAAAGTGCTTCACAAACCAAACTCATAGACAATTTACAAACCATACTATCTCCCCCTTCCCAGGTTATAACCAGAGTATAGCTTTGTGATGAAAAAGAACACTGAATACCAACACAGGACTGAATAACATAGGAATAGAACAAACAAAGAATAATAAAAAGAATAAAATGCAATTCAGTTAAGCTAAATTAAAAAGGTGGGTCTTGAGTTTGTCAAATATGTATTCTCTTCTAGCTCTTGGTTGGGTCTCGTGCAAATGATATGTGTGTTGTGTGTTATTAGCGTGTGTGTCTGCAGTTGGGTGCTGACCTGGGGCCTCATGTATAACGCCGTGCGTAGGATTCACGTGGGAAGGTTGCTTACGTAGTAGAAATCCAAAAAATAGGTACAGAAATTTCCCGCCACTTCCCGATTCACCAAACATTGCGCACCGGCGAGGAAAGTGCGTACGGCACTTCCTACGCCGGTTTCCCTTTATAAATCACAACCGACTCGAAATGCGGTGCAGCTTTTGCGGGCTTCACGTAACGCCCATATTTGCCTATAAATAGTCAAAGAAACGCCCATTCAATCATTCTGACTGACTTTATGAAGAAGATCGCAGGAAATGACGACAGAACAGCTAAAAAAGACATCTCACACAGTGGTTGCGTTCCGATAATCCAAAAATCAGCTCCTAAATTCTAACCCTATCTCCTATTCCTTGACCTCTGAGTGAAAGGTCACGGGGTTAAGGGATAGTGGATAGGAGAATTCAAAAGGACTTAGGAGAAGAGACTGCACTTTCACTATCTGACGTGTTTATGATGCTCCAGCGGACGTCCTGAATGTGCGTCTGCTGCTGTGGGGAAACTATGGAAACTACAGTTTTCTATACAGCGGACTACAACATGGATGTTTAATAAGAACGAGGGACTACTGTAAACTCATCTAGAGACTCTGCACCGTGCTCTGATGCTGTTGCTTTATGCTTTATGAACGTGGACAACAGAGAAACATATTCTTCATGACCAAAGTTGGAATTGAAATAAAAAAGGAAAGTGAAACTTATGCTCGTCCCCCTCTCCCTCCGGTCCACATTAATACAAATGATCTATCACTGTGTATATCACCATTCAAACATCTTTTAAAAGTTGAACAAACCCCACACAGCAGTGGTGTAGTGGGGATTTTTTTACTGGGGGGACGCTATTTTAATTAGGTCATCCCAAACAATGCCACACAAGTGCGCATGCGCGCAGTGCACTCACAAACGGGCAGACAGGTCCACAGAAACTACCGGTATGCTTAGTCCTAACTTACTTTAGTTACTGTATTGCAAAAAGCAGACGGCGCTGCGCTCAACACACAGACAGACTCAAAACCATGGACACACTGGCACATAAGTTACATAAACAATTTATAGGCCTAAATTGCATAAGCTACAGTATTGCAACTAAGCAGACAGTGCTGCTTCTCTCTCTATCTCTCCACTTTCAACTTTTAAATCTATTTAAAACTCATAACAAACAAACAAAATGTCCAAAGTTGTCCTGAAATTAACTTATTAAATAAACAAAACGAAAAATATAGCCATACTTATGCAAACAACATTGAATCTGGACTTGACATTATTCTGATTATAATTGCAAATAAGCAGACAGCGCTGCCGCGCTGCCACACACACACACACACACACACACACACACACACACACACACACACACACACACACACACACACACACACACACACACACACACACACACACACACACACACACACACACACACACACACACACACACACACACACACACACACACACACACACACACCTTGGGTTTTGAAGACTGATAAATCCGAAATGGATTAACAAACTTTGCAGCCCAGTTTCCCAGCTTTGCAGTCTATCCACGGGTATGCCTCTTGTTTCCTCCGCCACATCTCCTCCGTCCATACCACTGGGAAAGGTGAGCTTGAGCTAGCTAGAGGAACGTTGCTAGCGCAGCTAACGTGCACGTTAGCTAGCATTATCCACGCCTTTAGGCGGCTCTTCTGATGATGTATTACTCGCAGCTTCACTTGTAGCTTCGGTGCTAGCCTCTTTCTTCTTGTGAATTATATTCTTTTTAGAAAATAAGTCAAGTAAAACATGTTAGCCTGCCATTATAGAGCTTTTTCGTTAGTGTTCTTGAGGGAAGGAGCTGCCGCAAAATCGGCGGGCGCGGCGAGCTGGCTCGCCGTGGGTCACGAGCGTGATGATGATAAATCATACTTTTTTAAGGAAATCGTTTTTATTTTTTATTATAATTACTGTGAAATGTATTATGTTTTCGTCATTATTACAACAAATACACACTTGCAACTGATAACACTGGCAATGATTTTATATTTATTAGACTTAAAAAAAAGATCATGCTCAAAATAAGTGGGGGTACGGCGTACCCCCGCGTCCAACGCCCACTACACCACTGCAGCTCAGTAAAGACTGTGAAATGTTGACTTTATTTGATCATTTCAGTAAAAACTAACGTTCATATTTCTCTTTTATTATAATACTGATGAACGTTCAAAACAAAGCACTTTGGCAAGTTACCACATACGTTTTAAAATGCTTAATAAGCACCGTAACTTTCATGATATCATTTCTCCGTCATAATCGGTTGTTTCCGTGAACGGCCGACTGTTGAGTGACGGCAAATGCTGCGGCCGCAATGCATTGTGGGGCAGCATTTTCTCCTCTCCTTTCGGTAAGGGAGGTCCAGTGGTTCCTAAGCTAAAGGAGGTTATAAAGGAAGTTTGAAACCTCCTTTCCTTTCATTTGGAGAATTGGAACGGCACTTATCATGGCTGCCACTGAGGGACTTCCGGGTCATTTCACTTGGTTAGGAAGGTTCCTAAGCTAAATGGACTATTGGAACGCAACCCGTGTCAGATTTTGGTTATTTTGGGGACATCAAGATAAATCATATTGTTTGGTGGATGCAGTTTGAACCAGAGTAGCAGCATGGAGGTCGGATCATCACCAAAATAAATAAATAAGTGGTCCGAAAAAGGTTAATGACAAAAAAAATACACATATCCTTCCTCAGGCAGTGTGTTTGTACCGGGGACAGGAGACCCCCCCTTGATGAGAGACTGTAAGAAATGATCGGGGAATCCCTCCGGAGTGGAGTCATGACGACTGGATCTGAATTATGTTTTTGTATTTGGTGGTTTGTGTCCCAGCTGTCGATCAGCTGTGCACAGCGTCTCCACTGCAGTCTCACAAGTAAGAAGGAAATTACATACCTAGGATCTATTCTTGAGGCAAACCTCTCCTGTGACAAAATGGCATCCAATGTAATAAAAAAAGTCAATCAAAGAACTAGATTCCTATACCGGATCTCCTCTCTGGTAAACAAAAACACCCTGAAAACTCTGGCAGGAGCACTCATTCAAGGGTACTATGACTATGCTTGCACGTCATGGTACCATAGCACCTCCAAGGCGCTAAAAATAAAACTTCAAACATCGCAAAATAAACTGGTCAGACTACTGCTTGACCTTTCATCTAGAACCCACCTCACCTCTGCCCACTTTGACAACCTAGGATGGCTTAGACGACAGAGTACAGCTACTTGCAATGGGCCTGGTCTACAAGATCCACTACACCTCTATGGTACCCATGTACATGTCAAAATTCTTCCCAAAGGTCAAGGAATACCATGATCATAACACCAGAGGGAGCTCCACAAATCATGTGAAACCCAGATTTGGCACAAAAAAGGGGGAATACACGTTTCGCAATTATGCCACATCAAGGTGGAACGCTCTTCCCACAACTGTAAAGGAAAGTAAAACTATACTTACCTTCAAAACCTCTCTTAAAGAGCACCTTCGGGGGAGAGCATTGCAAAACTGGCCCCGGTAATGGTACAAATCTCAACCTGTCGTTCAATGGACAGCTTCCCCCCCCCCATCTATGTATATACTCGCATTTTAGACTCTGTTACTAACCGTATATCTGTCATGTCTAGGAAACTAATAGTGAAAGTGTATTCTTTATGTTAGTTTTGTCATGTCCCTTTGCCCTGTGCTTTATGTTTATTCCCTTAATTAATCATCCCTCTCATTTCAGGCCTCCACGCTCCCCGCCCCCTTCTGTCTCCTGCGTCCTTGATTGTTTTCCCCGCCCTGATTGTTTCCACCTGTGTCCCCTTTACCTGTGTATATATTGTGGTAGCTTTCCTCCTGTTCATTGTCAGTTCGTTGTCTTACTATGACCCACGTTCCTGATTACCTCACGGACTTCCCACGGATCTACCTCATTGATCACTTGCTAGTTTTCCTCGAAAGAGTATATTTGTTTTCCTTGTTTTGATTACTGTGCAAAATTCCAGTAAAGTCTTTATTTTTTGAGAACACTATCTGTGTCGTGCAATTGAGTTCATGCCTCAGAGTCTCTCCTTGACAATATCTGTAGACTTGGTATGTCTTAAATGTCCGGTTAGGATGTATTAGAACGAAATCTAAAATGAAAATTGTAAACAAGCAATCTGTATGTAAAAAAACCACCTGTATGTAAATTGTAAATAAGCCATCTGTATGTCAAATATGTCTTATATGTCTTAAATGACATGATGAATTGGAAATGGGGGACCCTGATGTAAACAAGACGAAAGTCTTTCTCTGGTCTGCATCCCCTTAACAATTGTATGTTTTGAGCTGTACTGTACTGATGGTATACATGTTTCTGTCATTCCAAAATGTTGAAATAAAGTTTCAGAAATGAGAAGGTGGCAGGTACAGGACCGCCCACAAGGTGTCAGAAGTAGCTCATGTACAGGTGAAGGTCTCTGGAAAGACTCCTTGATCATGTTTGTGCCTCTCAGCAGGTAATAACAACCCCAGTCTCATAAAAAAACGTGTAATAACTACGTTGGTCCACAACGTAGGACGTAGTATTTCTACAAAAACGCCTCTGAAATTGTAAGATCCCTACGTTTTTTTTCACCATTCATTCCAATGGCTGGCCTCTATGTCACGTGATCTTCACATTTCTCCCTGCAGAAAAAAAAAACATGGCCGAACTTCGTTTTATTTTCGGTGGAAAATGCCTATTTTAAAGTTAGTTTGGCCATTAAAATGCGTTTTTATGTCATTTGATGCGAGAAATATGAGTTGTTATTTCAGATTATGTGTGCAGTGGATGTACATGATCTTTAGTTTGCTAGTTATTACGAAGATTACTTCAGGAAATTGTGTCTATACAACGTTTTCATTGTCACCAAGGTGGTTGCTAGGGACGCTGCTATCGATATTATTTCTGTTATGTTGTGTAACTGTTTAATGGTGTTATCTTTATTGGTACCCCCTTCCCCGTCAATGTATAGTGTTGGTCCACAGCGCAAACGTATTAGTTTAACAAAATCCGCATCTAAAATTGTGGCATAGATATACGTTATTTTCCCCTGTGCAATTCCTGTCTCACATCTCACAGCACATCGTCATAAACAAATACCGGAAACAGACCGAAAACACTTTATTCCGAGTGTGCTTGCTTTTCTCTTTGGAGGTCATCACATAACGGCATTGTAATACACGGTTCGGCTGCATTACATATTACATATCTGCCGTAGTTCTCTATTTATCGAGCCCTGATGAGAAGACTTCTAGACAAACATGAGGAACTGCCGCCCACACTGAAAACGTGACGTGGATCATAAATATATCAGCCATTAAACAGCATCTTACATTTCTTTTCACACAATACGTATTTACACCATAAAGGTGCACAGCTGATATAAAGGGACACCTAGTGGTTAAAGCATGTTATTGAATTTCATTATTTTTATTATTAGATATTAATAGGATCCCTATAAAGTATATTAATTACTCGTTATTCTCTACTAATAGTTAATTAAACACTGTATATAATGACTATTTTGCACATCCCTTTCAAGATTTCAAGATTTTCTAAGGTTTATTGACATACACAAACGGTGTAGTTATGCAATGAATGAAAAACTTTGTGTATACCTCCAGCAATGTTAACTATGTTGAAGCACTTATGTTAACTGATATTATACATATGTATTATACTCTTATATAAGATGTATGTAGATAGTTTAAGAAATGTGCAGAATACGACAGTTTAATGGTGGAGGTATACACACATATTGATCAGATGTCTTGTAATGCACTGTTGAGGAATCTGCGACCAAAGTTTTTCATCTCCGGCCTTGTCAGGTATTGAACAATCAATAAATATAGATTAGAATTATTAAATATAAAACACAGAATTTGTGTGATTATACTAAATGATTTACAAATAAACACCACTGCATATTTACAACTGTTACACATGCTGATGTAACGCAAATGTTTCCAACTTGGGATCAATAAAGTATATCTTATCTTAAAATGATCGATGGCTACTGCCATATTTGCAAAATGTGCCTCTGAACCTTGACAAGTGCATGTTTCAGGCTCATCAATAAACAACAGGAGGGGTCACAGACATAAGACCAGCTGTTAAATAAAGCTCTTCTGACCTTAGCTGGCATGTGGGTAATGCTGCCCATTATGGACACAAGCAATTTTCACCCATTTATTAATTATATGTTTTACATTTGAGTGTTTCCTATCCCCTAAACCTCCAGGGATGGACACAGTTGAATACTGGCCACTTCTTATTATGGGACATACGAAAACGTCTTTTAAAACTACAACTCCCAGTAGAGGAGTGCCATAGAGCATGTTGCGAAGGTTGCGAAACACAATAGCCAGCATGTGTAGTTCTGGGGACGGGGTCGGGGTGGGGGAGGGGGGGACGAGGTGGACCCGTTCAAATCCAGTTTTGGACAGTCTGCCGTGGTTCCATCCCATTTCAAGTGCTGTTCGATGCTCGGCACACTCTCCAATCACAGAGCTTGAGGACTATCACAGGGTTTGTCAAGCGAAGAGAATACTTACTTCCGGGTGTAATATTCTGTAAAGCAAATGAGCTGCTCCGACCCTCGGTCCTGAGACTCCTGACCATGGGAGCCTGCCTGTGCCTGCAGACCTCCACTCTCAGGACAGTTAAATAAATAAACACAAGGATAATTATGTGTTATTGTTGAGTAAATGGAGAATTGCACAGGGGAAAATAACGTATAACAGAAATAATATCGATAGCAGCATCTCTAGCAACCACCTTGGTGACAATGAAAACGTTGTTTAGACACAATTTCCTGAAGTAATCTTCGTAATAACTAGCAAACTAAAGATCATGTGCATCCACTGCACACATCATCTGAAATAAAAACTCATATTTCTCGCATCAAATGACATAAAAACGCATTTTAATGGCCAAACTAACTTTAAAATAGGCATTTTACACCGAGAATAAAACGAAGTTCGGCCATGTTTATTTTTTCTGCAGGGAGAAATTTGAAGATCACGTGACATAGAGGCCAGCCATTGGAATGAATGGTGAAAAAAAACGTAGGGATCTTACAATTTCAGAGGCGTTTTTGTAGAAATACTACGTCCTACGTTGTGGACCAACGTAGTTATTACACGTTTTTTTATGAGACTGGGTTGGTAATAACATGTTTAGACAGTTCAAAGCCACTGAGTGACTCGTCAGCCTCAGTGTGGTTTGTAAAGATAAGAAGGGTGCGGAAGATTCCAGAACAAACAGCCTCACACACTGATGCAGCAAGCTTTTCATTTTACTCATCAATTTGTTGTTGTTTACTTTTAGTAGTTATACTTTAATGATATGACTGTGTTCTTCTGTTATACAAGACTTGTTTCACGTATAGAAGCAGAAGTCTTAAGAATTATTCATATATTATTGTGTTTCCACAGTATTAATTGCTGGATCCTCTACTTCCCATGATGCAACTCAATGACGTGACATAAACCAGGCAAGAAGCACACGCAGTCCGACAGTCTAACCAAACAAACCCCCGTGTTAGAAGAGAAATGGAAGGTCAAATGATCAGCATTACCATCATACTTTCCCTGATTGATAATTGGCAACATTTCATTGTTCTTTTTTGTTTGTCCTCCAAATAAAGTCTGGATTCGATGTGTCCAGCCTGTTGATGTCTAAGAGCTTAGGTCACATGAACATCAGTCTCACTTTGTAGAGATCTCAGCACTAAACTATTTTCAATAAAGTACATTTCATCTAATCAAAATACTTTTGTGGTGTTATATATGTTTGAATTAAACATAACTATTCTCTAATTTAGCATTGCACACAAATCGCTAAAGAATAAACATTCTTCTTCCTTGTTGCCTGGCACCTACATTACCCAAGTTTGCAAATCAAATGTTGAGAGTGAATTGAGTTTGTTATGCGGGTAGATGCTATTGCAGCCTGCAGCAGATGCTCACGCTCAATTTGTTCAAACACTTCACCTCCAAATGAAGTTCATTTTCAAACTTGGGGTCTTTGCGTCACCAATTCACAAATAATGACATTTATCAAACCTCACACAGCTCCCTCAGAAGGGAGTCTTTATACAACTCTTTTCCAGTGCTAACAAGTAGCTAAGTACATTTACTCAAGTACTTAATTAAGTTTTTCAATTTTAAAGTATCATACTTCTAATCCACTACAGTTTGGAAGAAAAATATTGTACTTTGCACTCATTACATTTATTTGACAAGATTAGTTAATAATTACTTTAAAGTTCATATCATTAATATTAAATACATGTAATTATTATTATTATTATTATTATTATTATTATTATTATTATAGTATAGATTAAGATACCTGGCAGTATCAAACATACATTTAAATTATCTCCATATATACTAGCTGCAAAATTAAAATGATGTTCACATTAACAAATCATTAATTATAATCCAGTGATATAATAAATAATATTCAGAAAATTGCTATTTGAGTACTTTTATGGCGCATTTCCACTGCAGGGCCTCGCACGGCTTAGTGCTGTATAATAATATAATAATATTGGGAGGGATGAAACCCTCTTTAATGGTCACGCATGCAGAGCACACAGCACATACAGTGATTCTGCATTTAACCCATCCTAGCACCAGGAGTCTAGTACTCCTGGTACCAGGAGTCTAGTACCAGGAGTCTAGAACCAGGAGTCTAGAACCAGGAGTCTAGAAACAGGAGTCTAGTACTAGGAGCAGTGGGCAGCTATTGTACAGCGCCCGGGGAGCAATGGGAGTGAGGGGGGAAGGGGGATGTCCGAAACACAAAACCAACATAGCCGTTAGCTGTTAGCACTCAGAGCTCACAGCTCCTCATATCTGTTCAGAAACTAGACAAAAGTTAAACAAGTACAAACCACAGACTGTCTGTGTCATGGCGAGTACAGTCGCTGGTTTATTTATGTCTGTATAGGCTGTTGTTGTGAGTGTGGACGGTCGGAGCATATACTGCGTTAGCTTAGCCGATCTCCATTCAGAAAACACGCATTTTAAAAGGGTGTTTCGCCTGCCATCTGTCTGCAGACTTGTCAAAGCATTAATTCATGGTTGTTACTAACCGGTATCAGTATGTTGTTACTTCGGCATCATTTTGAAACGTGTATTACAATTAAATCACGGTCAAATATGTTCATTTTGTTGTAGATGCCAGCGATTCTCTCACTAGTTTAGCATACTCAGCCCGGTTGTTGGCGCAGAAAGAACCTCGATTTTGGAGAGCCAGAAAACTGTGAAAAAGTACCCGTTAGCCGGAATTACGCCTAGTGGAAACGCAACCAAAAACGGGCCGGGCACGGCACGGCACGCTTAAACCGTGCTGTAGTGGAAATGCGCCATTAGTTTTAGTACTTTAAAGGTAGGGTAGGTAATTCACTTCAGAAACACTTTTTGTTATATTCCATGGAATGCTCTTAACATCCCGATAGCAATAAATATCTGAAGTGCTTTGACAATAAATCCATAAAAAAATCCATCTGTGGAAGCCGTAGTACTGTAAAAAGCACGACCAATCAACTGAGCCGGCTAAAGTAACTGGATGGCCTACCTGCCTGTCAGCCTTCCATCTGTGCACAAACTTATCTCGTGCCCTCATTGGTCATGTGCGCGTTCGTGTGTGTTGATGACTTCTTCCACCCCTGCTCTTTTAACATAACCAGTACACCCATACACATTAAAAGATCATATTCAGCTTTTCAGAAAACTGATTTGAAGTGATGATCCCACACTCTTCTGCACAGATCCTTTTGAATGGTACACTTAAATAAAATGGTCCTTTAATCAACGTCTAACTGAAGGTTCACACTGCACAGAGGCCTGCTGTGTGTTCTCTACTATGGCTGTGTTTGTACAAGGCACAGAGGACTGGGAGGGGGCCGCCATGAATCTCAGCCTGTGCCCAGCACTGCCCCTCCCTGGCAACACACGCACGCACGCACGCACGCACGCACGCACGCACGCACGCACGCACACACACACACACACACACACACACACACACACACACACACACACACACACACACACACACACACACACACGCTCTCTCGCTTCCTCAAGTGTGATGTCAAGTCTTTCTTAGGTCACCTCCTTGACATTTCAAGTATTTACATCTAGGTTAAAGGCGTGCAATTCTTTATCAACAAACATATGATGTTGATAATGAGACTCGTGGATTTACCTTATTTCACCTCCAAACTCCAAATCGAGATTAAAAGTTCAGAGCACATGGCAAACTACACATGCTAGTTTTTTCATGTGTCCATGCATCCATATTGTCCATATTTTTTGTAAAATGTACAATATGGACAGAAAATAAATATATTAACACTAAGAAACTGCTCTGAGATAAGGCTATGGAAAAAGGTTATTATTATGAAGCTATACAGTACTTACAGTGTTCCCTGCTCCCAGTCTTTATTATCCATGTCTTTAACCAACATGTTTTTAATTACATCTTGGAATTTTGGAAATGAAACCCAGAATTTAGCTTAGCAGGATCACTTCTTTTGCCCTATAATTAGCTATTTTCAAGATATTGTATTGTCATACAATATGTATAACAGGAAGTTGCACTGTACAATGACATTCTTACGTTTCAGCACTCCACATCTAAATATTAAGAAGAATAGAGTATACATAAATATGCATAAGAATAGATAGATGTTCTTTTGGTGAGAAATGGTTGTTTGGGTTTTCGGCTGAGTGCCTCTATTGTCCTCTTCCTCCAGTCATCAGTCTGTGGCTGTGCTAAGGCTAACCGCTCGGCAGAGACACAGAGATGACTGATGGTCATGACAGCCTTGTGATGGCTGGTTATACGGACACATGAGTCTCCTTAGAGCTGGGTCAAACACAGAGACAAATCCCCCCCGACAACTGCTGTCCCCATCACGGCTTCAAAGCTTACAGAGTCACGTGATCAACAGAATGTAGCCCCTAGGGAACGATCTGTTGGCTGGAAGCTGTTGGCTCGGACTGTTAGCCTCCAGCTTACTGCTAGTAATACTACTTTCTCTTAACTTTATAGCTGTACTGATCAATATTTGTATGTGTACAATGGGTCAAATGACATTGACAATTATTTGAACCGATGGATTATGAATATATAATACATAATAATACAGTACTGCAGGGATGACAGGTTTTTTAGGCCAAACTTGGAAGTTAACATTGCACTGGTTCCCTTGGCACAAAAGCCAATGGGATTTTTCCATTGGATGTTTAATCATAGCACACAAGTCTGTGGCATACAAATGTTAATGATACTTAAATATTTAGTTTCAATTAAAAATATCTTCAGAAATGTACCACACTTTTATGATTATTGAGCCGTAATTCAAATGTAAAAAGCTAATGTTAAGCTATTAACAATAAACTATACTGTACTTCACTGTTGCATAGCTCACATCACCACCAGTTAGTTAAAGGCAAACCAGTGTTAACTGTTTAGCCTTGTCATTTAGCCACTTGCTAGCAACTGCATTTTTCCAGACACCTAAAAGCTTCAACAGTGTTCTATGGTAAGACAAAACATTTTCAGAATTACATTTAAATTGTAGAAAAAACTGTACATTAACAATAAATGAACATTAAACTTAGCAACCATTCAGTACCATTTTATAAACTGTCCTGAACCCCATAGAAACAGCATAGTAACCATTATAACATGTTGTAATAACTACCCAAAACATTCATACGGTATCACCACAAATACTTTATCACCACAAGGAAGTATAACCTAGAACAATATTCTATTCCAGGACCACGGTATATGAAAAGAAAATCATTAAAATATATAATGTGGTTTAACGACATATGATATACGTAGTATCATGGTGTGTAGAAGTCTGCTCAAAGGTCATACATGTGACTGTATGGTTGCATCACGGTTGCAGGGACACCACACTATTCAGTGACCTTATTATAAGTGGGGTGCATGCTTTTGCTGCCTGTCGCCCTCTCTGTGCTTCTGACAGACAGCGCACAGGTGTTTGGCTTAGCAAGGCTATTTTTACAAAGGTCATAGATGGATCTGTGGGGCATGATACAAGCAGGGATCTGATTACTCCACCATTGGGATCTCTCACGTACGTATTCACTCATACCTAGAAATGAATAATGTAAGCTCGTTATTTTTTTAAGTGTTTCATTGAGCTTGTGTGGTGGCGGTGGTGGCGAAGTCGATAGGGACTTGGCTTGGCAACTGGAAGGTCACCAGTTCAAGTCCCGGCAAGACCAAGTGCTACCGAGGTGTCCAAGGCACCGTTCCCCACACTGCTCCCCGGGCGCCGTTCAAAATGGCAGCACACTGCTCCTAACACTAGGATGGGTCAAATGCAGAGAAACAATTTCCCCACGAGGGATTAATAAAAGTCCATCTTAATCTTAATCTTAAAAGAAAACCAAAAGTCAATATTGGCATTGTAATACATTGGTCAAAGTGTACACTCAATTTCATTGCAATGCCCTGGACTCCAAAACAGGATGAACACCAACTCGTGGTTTGCCTACAGACAGGAAATGGATTGTTTCGGAATGACTACACTTAATAGTTGCCACCATGGCCCCCTCCACCACTCATGAACCCTGAACTGATCTTTTTTAATTAATCAAACTAAAAAACAGGGCTGTTTTGTAGTCCTTTCAAAGTTAACATTCTTTAAGCACTTACAGTTTCTATATGGAGGGCCAACTGCTGTTTAATGTGACACAATACATTCATTACCAAATTAAACCTGTCACTGAAACACAGGATACAGGAAATGCAATTCCCAGAATAGTTTCTCAGACAACCATAACCTCCCCATGACGGAGCTTTGGCAGAACGCCAAGTTTAAAAAAACTGCTATTCCCACATGAGGAGACTCCCCTCTGCTCTTCCTTCTTTCTTGCTTTATTTTTACTCGCCCAAATGCAGCTGTTTCCCAGCATGTCTGTACAGTAAACTGCTGAGAGACAAGGAGGAAGGACAGTCTGACTGGGAGATTCAGTCACATAACGGAAAACACCAATGGCTAGCGCAGGAGCCAGATAAATCACTTAGCAACAGATGGATACTGGGACAGGACAGCATGTACTGGAATCAAACCATGTGAAAGAACGTCTTTATAACCAATATGGTCCAATCTTGTCCACCTATGGAATCAGTACTATGATAGAACACAGAACATGCTGTTCTATCTTCTTCCTTATCTCATGTGGGGTTCCACAAGGCTCAATACTTAGCCCGATTTGATTTACTATGTGTTTGCTACCTTTGGCGTGTGCTCTGCCCAGCATTCCTAAGGATTACGTAATGAAAATATTGGATGATTCTGTCTAATGTGTAAATATTTCATGCAGATCGCCAGAGGCCTGCAATTAAGGATCACTTTTTTATTAACCTTTTTATCAACCTAAACTGCAATGTTTTTGGTTTATTGCAACATCGACGTTACCATAACCTCACACATACCAAATCTTTCATGCACACATACTGCAGGATTAAAACAATTCGGACATAGGATGAAATATCATGCAGCCGGATGTATTTGCGAAATACACATTTACACAGATGACTAATTTACAGGCAATGGACAAGCAACTTGTTTCGAATTAAAACATGGAGGTCGATTGCGTTCTGACTGTAAATAAACCACTCTAGAATTTAAGTGGAGGACAGCCATCCTGTCTGGGCAATCTCAGCTTGATTTGCCCCGCGTCAGAGTGTGATGGGTGTGCTTACATTTGCCAAAATGAATTTAGCCTGGGGGTGAACACAACATGTTTTGAAAAGAACTGATTCCAACAAGCTAGTTGGCAATATGTCATTGAATTCTTGTTCAGAAGTATTTCCAAACTTTGACCAATCCCGCTTCCCCCAACCCTCCCTCAGACAGGGGAGAATGCAGCAAGACCCCAGGCTCTAACTTCATTTAGGGTAACAGTCTAGATATGACTCTTTTTTCAAATTCAGTTCAACATTCTTTTGATGACACACAAAGCGTTCATTGACATTGGACAAGGAACACTATTTCTTTGATGAGTTTATTTGATTAAAAGGAGCCATAATTCAACATCATTCATTCATTCATTTCTTGTAGACCCCAGACAAGGTGTGTCTTGTGGCTATGGAAATGAATGATGATTGTATTATGTGATACTATCACCATGTATAGAGAGCAAAGTAGGGGACCCAGACAGCTTCCTTATGCAACTCCAAAACAAAAGTCATATTTCTGTGATGCATGATTACAAAGACTAACGTACACATTCCTCCCTTTATTGTATTGAATGTTTGGAATTGGATATAAACACAGAGACTGACCCAGTTCCTAGACCCAAAAATACTGCGTCAGCAGAAACACTTATCCTTCAAAATAGAAAATGATCACCTGCCAGCTTTATATGCAGTAGCTTAACATATTAAAACAACAACCTGTGAAATACAATTCTGCAATGACATGAATGTACTGAAACTGATTACACGTGTGTACTAGAAATAACAAAAATGGCTCTTATTGTAGAAGTGACCAGTGTCCTAGGTATTAAGGTGAGTAATTAAAGATTTAAAAATGGTGCCAATCTATAATGTTGTATCCAATGGTTTAAATGTCTAATGTGACATTTTGAAACTTAAATCAAGCATTTTCTTTAAGATAAGATCAAATTGAACTTTATTTATCCCTGCGAGGAAATTCTTTTATAGCAGCAACAGGGTCAGAGTATGCCAAGAAGTATACATCATTTGCATGAGAGGAAGTCCTCTAATCCTTTAAATACACTTGTATTTATAGATACATAATAAATATGCTGGACGAAATAACTTCAATGCTTGATATGAGATTAAAATGTGTTTCATTCTGGGTGTGAACAGGGTGTGTATTTCTGTTGTGTGTTTGTGTGACATTATATTCCCAGCTGCTCTATGTGTCAGAAGCGACAGATTATATTTAGACCCGGGGCTAAACTGGAAAAGTCCCCCCATCTGAGGTGGACTCATGATGACACAGGGAAACTTTCCCTGACACACTGACTAACGCATGTAATTTGTGTTTTGCAGTCAGGCCTTGATAATACCCTTCAACACAGCTTCTTGGGAACCCACTAATCATTGTTTGGCTCTTCATAGAGTCCTGCATCAGTTACACGTTACAGTGCGCTTTTTAAGTCATCTGCTGGAGTCTGTTGTATCCTTTTATAATGACTGTCATTATTGTTTGTATTACCACCATTCCATTGTTGTTATCAGATAATGCTGCAGAATAAGGTCATAGTAGTGTGACTTGTAAAGTTTAGGGAATTAATTGCCCAATAACCATCTTGGCTCTGTCAAGTCAGCAATGATTAACACTAGCGTAACAGGAAGTATGGGGTGACAAGAATGCCATTTTAAATTAGATTAAATCAAATCAAATAATAAACAAACTCGAGTTAAAGGTTTTCCTACATCAGTTTTATTTTCTACAGAGATAAAGTGCTTGCACACATTGGCTGATTAGAGTCTTTTCAAATGTACTGCTCTTTGCAAATAAGAACAAAATATATAATAATGATATTATAAAAAAGGAGCATTTGACTTTTCGCTGGTCATGTGTAGTTGATTAGATCGAGGACATTGAAATATAAATATTGTATTGCCCTGGGGGGAGAATACATTCCACAATTTAAAAAAGGAACTCTATACTCAGAATCAAGTTTTTTAAATAATATAGTTTTACTGTATCTCATAAGATCTTTATGTTAAACTAGCCCTAGTTGAGGTCTGGTATATAAAAACTCAACGTTGAAAAGTGGACAGCCAGTGACTGTGGAAGCAGATCGGGTTTAATTTTCCATCTCAGTGAAGATGATTTGTTTTCTATTAACCTTTTAAAAGAAATTGAAAATATGCAATAGCCTAGTATGTTAAGTACATTGATATTTAACATTAACAGTATACAAGGCTTAATAAAGGCTTTTATTTCTTGGAATTGTATTTTTGGCAGTGTGGGGAAACCTTTGAAACACCATCTTTGTGTTTGGACATAAAAACAAATCCAGATTTTTTTGCTGCGTCATAAATAATAGCGCAGCTCCGACGACCTGCATTCAACAGGCCCTTTATTTTGAAAGTCATAAACCTGTAATTTCCGCTTCATCTTGTTTAGCTTGATGCTAGCTGGACGGTGGGTGTGTTTGTTTTGTAGCCTGTGCAGCGGAGCCGGTGAGGAGCGGGCACACACCGCTGCGGAGGAGCTGTCAGCGGAGCAGGTGGACTTTCTCTCTCTGGTACCCCCGTTCAGGTCCCGGCGGAGGGACACGGTGGCGACGATAAACCGTGAAATATTAGTAGTTCTTCGTGTCTTTGAGAGGTAATTTGACAATCCTCACCATGACTTCGGTGTGGAAGCGGCTTCAGCGGGTCGGAAAGAGAGCATCCAAGTTCCAGTTTGCTGCTTCATTTCAAGAGCTGACGATAGAATGCACAAAGAAATGGTAAGTAACACTTCTAGCTTGAATAGTTAATATGTGTTGCGTTTTATAACAAAAGGAAACCCTTGGCATGCCGTTTATGGGGAGAGAAAGTGATGCCATAGGCTACTGGCAAAATAGTACAATTTCCAAGTAATATACGCCACAGAACAACAAGGCATTTGAAGGATATATACCCAGTTCATCAGTTTTCAAAAGTACAAATCTGCATGTTTTTTTCAGTTTTTCTTGTTATTCCATCATTATTACCCACCCGCCACTGTTTACACTCAGGGGCGGAAGCAAACATCCATACAAGTTTAAGCTTTTCATAAAAAAACACGTTTTTTAAGGGCTGTTCACGTGTGGACTGCGTGCCCTGCATGGTTTAATATAACAATGCCAGACAAGCGGTGGCTTTTGCCACACAATGTGCTAAGAAGGTTTTTTTAAATAAGGTTTTAGCCTGGTGCTTTATTATCATCTAAATATGGTGACACACCTTCAGATGGCACGCCCCATTACTTCCGCATCTGTTTTTTAAATAAATAAATACTGAGTATATTTAGTTGTTGCCATGTAGGAAGGATCCTGACTATGGCAGCCCTTCATGCTGAATACAGTGGTGGGAGAAATGCTTTACTTCAGTAAAGTAGAAATACTTTGGTCTGAAAATACTTCATTACAAGTGAAAGTCCTGAATTCAAGATGTAGAAGTGTAGAAGTATTACCAGCTAATTGTACTTAAAGTATCCAAAGTAAATTATTATGTACCATGGCTGTTGAAAGTATTATATTATTATGGAATATTAAATTATTCTTTATTTTAATTGCTTATAAATACATGTAAGAGCAGTTACATTTTGTCGTTTGTTAATATTAAGACAATTTAATATTTTGTTTAGTATATTGGTAGTAGTGTACTGCATTATATCATATAAAGATGTCATGTGTTTTCATATGTAAACAGTCGCTGGTAACTACTGGTTAAATAAAAGTAGGGCACTAAGAAGTAGAATAAATGCTTCCAAAATGTAGTGGAGTAGAAGTATAAAGAAGCTAAAATGGAAATAAAGTACAAGTTTGACAAAATAGTGCAGTACTTGAGTAAATGTACTTAGTTACTTTCCCCCACTGCTTGTAGGAAAAAGTGTTTTTTTAAATCTAGTGTCAGGTGGGGAAAGGATGTGGTCATCCACCCCGTCTTAGAACAATGAGAGCATGTAAACCTCCCCTTCAGTGCCATCCCACAACTGATCCAATGTTTCTGACTAGTCACCATTCCCAGAATAACTGGTTGGGGTGGGGGGCTGGGGTTCATATTCCTCCCCCGTACTGAAGAAGAAGAAGAAGAAGAAGAAGAAGAAGAAGAAGAGCCTTTGCTTACCCCCCAGGGGAAACTCAGTTTTTCACTCTGTTATTGTATACTCAAATATGCACACATTAGGTCTAAATACAGATATGCACAAACATGCATTTTTATGGAGAGATGTACATTTTTCCCAGTGCCAAGGAGCAGTTTTTTTTTGTGGGTGGGGGTTCAGTGCCTTGCTCAAGGACTGGCTCCTCCAGCTATCAGTATCACACTGCTTTTGTTGGTCCTATCGGGACTTACCCATGCCCAAGTCCCCACAGACCGAGCTATTTCCCTGAAGACGTACTGTATTTCACTGCTATGGAGCATTATTCTCACCCAGTTTTCATCATTTGTATTTATTTAATTGTTTTGATAGTTCAACTATAACACAAATCTTGAATTGCAATTCAAATCAAGTCCAACTAACCCTTGAGATGTTAGCTTTTTGGGTCCCTGGGGCTATTTTCTAGCTTTGCCCTGTTGGTAGAGACATCACCAATGTGTCTTTTTATATAACTCACACATTGGTCAGTCAGTGTTGTTTGTCTGTCACAAATATTTAGAAAATTAATTAAAGTTATTTAACCAGCAAAAATGGCAACATATTCTTAGCTTGTGAGAATGTTTATTTTTGTATATTTATATAAGTATAAAATGAACATCTTAAGAGTTAAGACTGTTGACAAAACCAAAAACACGGTGTCGGATCAAATCTGTTAGGGGTGCCTGGGGCTAACTAAATGTATTACCCATCCAGGCAAAAACTGTGACATTGTTTGAGACATTTTAGTTTTATTTTGAAATTGTGTGAGCAACAAGAAGATCATATTCAGTGGCACCTTTTAATACTAGACTGTTGTTCATTCATACTATATTTAGTTGGTTACCAAAAAAGATATTGAGGTTCAACCTAACGCTGATTAAAAAAAGGCCTGACCCTAACCCTTGCTTTGTCATTTTGGTCATGCTCACAGTCAGATCAAACACTTGATGATATCCACACCCAATGTAGACCAGAGTCCTGAAGAACAACCATATGTTGTTAGTGTATTAGCTGTTGGCCTGACTGCTTCAGTTTTGGCACTGTAGTTCTTTTAATTCCATTATTATTACTCATGATGCAGTCCGCATGTGTTTCCAATCCTCCAGCCCTGGCTTGTATATTTGCCTCACTTCCTGTGACTCTGTTCTGTACTAGCCAAGAAGTTTCACACACACGACCAGTATCAACATGTCGCTGCTAGATCCCGTCATAGGGTTGTGATCCACAGGATTGACACACTTGTTCTATGCTTTTTCTCTGCTATGCTCTGCCCCATGGCCTACAATAGTACATTATATTACACACACAATGGAAAGGGAAGCAAGATAGTCTATGATATTGAAATTGTGTATTTTTTAAACGAGGTCTGGAGTGATCTTTGAGGTGAGGGTCCTTGATGAGCTTTGTTAGGGTAGGTAGATGTTAGTAATGACATACGTACTCTTGATAAGTCAAATCTATGACTTACTTAGGTATAGTAACCTGAAAATGAACATAAAAGGGCCCTTTTTAATTTATATTTGTATTTGCTGGCTCTACTGTTCCAGTAGCAGTGGTCTTTATTTTTCTCATACTCCAGTGGACACGGTGGCGGGGATAACCCTTCAATATTAGCAATTCTTCGTGTCTCTGAGAGAGCATCCAAGTGTCTTATACCACAAATGTTTTATATCTTAAAGGTGGGGTATGTAATTCACTTCAGATACACTTGTTGTTATATTCCATGGAATGCTCTTAACATCCCGATAGCAATGAATATATTAAATGCTTTGACAATAAATCCATAAACACATTTCATCTATGGAAGCCGTGGTGCTGTAAAAAGCACGACCAATCATTTTGGATGGCCTACCTGCCTGTCAGCCTTCCATCTGTGCACACACTGATCATTTTGATAAATAGAGATACTTGGATAAATATGACAGTTAGCCATAGCAACATTTTGTGAATATTGTGATACTATGATTACTTTTATACAAAGTAGCAATTCTTACTGACCACTTCATAATTGATATCATCATAATAATCATTTTTATAGGAATATAATACTTTTTTATTAATGTATCTTATTATCTAATGATGTTGAGGACAGAGGGACTTTGACTCAATTTCGGACAATAATGACTTAACATAGCATATGTCAGCCTAAACATTGAGAAGTTGTTTTCATCTTTAAAATGTCCTGCCAAAAATATGTATTTATGTTATGTAACAAAAGATTATGTTTGCCAATAATATTTTAAACTCTTATATAACTCTCATTTCACTACATGTCCAATATCGAAGTGGCTATTGGTTGCATACTACCTTATATTGTTTTGTAATTTTGACATAGTTAGTCAAACTTTTTATTAACCTTCTCCTTATTATTACTAGTATATCATCACTTGGATTGATGAAGTCACAGTTTATTTTAAGGTGTCCAATAATTATGATTTAACCCAAGTATTGAATCAGTCCTTACATTTAGTCAGATTGCTTGTCTTGGCAGTATTCCATAATGTTGCAATGTTTAACATGAATAGATAGAGATCACACGGTGTCCCAGTCCTATTGGCTACTGCCAGTCTTGGAAGACTATTTGGTTTGATAACAATAACAAAGGTGTTAAGCAGTGAAATGAGTGAAATACTGTTATTTGCTCATCATCAATAATGGGAAATGGACAACACCAGAGGCCTGTACTACGAAGCTGGTTCAACCTAACCTGGATATGTTTGAGTTAGCCGGTTGGCCTAATCCAAAACATACGCGCTCTCGCTAAACTGTACTACGACGCTGGTTATCAAGTGGATCGCTCAAGCCAGCCGTGTCCTATCTAGTTAGGTGCGCGTTCACATGAAAGGGGTGGTATCTGGAGCATTCGACCAATCACAAACATGGAGAAGCGTACTGACAGCGCAGCGTCATACTTCCTGAATGAAAAGTCAACTATAATATTAGACATATGAAGAAGTTAAACTTTAAACATCCATGACTTAAACACTTGATCCAGGATCAAAGCCACAGAGCTGCACCTGCAAGGTGAATACAGCTGGTAACAGAACAAGTGTTTGAATGCTACATTCAGGGCCGTTTCTTCCTATAGGCCAGTGCTTCTCAAAGTGTGGTCCGCGGACCACTGGTGGTCCGTGAGCGCCCCCTAGTGGTCCGTGAGTATATTGGTAAAATTTCACATTTGAAATAAATAAATAAATGTAAGTTTTCCGCACTCTCGCGGGAATATCTCCGCAATGGAGCGAGCTTAAGTTTCACTTTCGATTGCATGATATAACCCAGATAAACACCTTCATCACACATGTGGCCACTTGTTTGTACCATTTTCAGGCGATATGTAAAAAACGATGTGTTTTTGGATATTTGTGGAGTTAGGTGGTCCGCGAGTGTTTTTTTATTGGTTAAGTGGTCCTTGGTATGAAAAAGTTTGAGAAACACTGCTATAGGCGGACTATGCAGATGCATAGGGCCCCCGCGGCCACTAGGGGGCCCCCAAGCTGAAAGTAATTTTTTTTTTTTTTATTCATCCAAAAAACAAAAACAGTATAATTCATCCACACAAAGATGAACAAAATTAGTAGAAGTGGGAGGGCTGAAGCATAGCTTATGGAAAGTAGCCCTCCCGTGCATCATCCTAATACAACATCGGCATTATTGCGTCAAAAACGTATAGAAATGAAGGAGTACAAAGAAATAAAGAAAACGGGAGAAACAATTAAATAAAAGTTAGGGCAGGAAAACAATAAATGCATATATATATATATATATATATATATATATATATATATATATATATATATATACGAAAACTAGATATAGGGTCATTTTCTGCACATGTCAATAGCAGTTTCAACTATCTTTTTTTGGAAATGAAAATACTATATATAAATATATACATATGTACACATGTACTTGGCAAATTAATAATAATAATAATAATATATGCATAATTGCATATAAACATTGTGAACACTTATTTTCAAGTGACTTTTTTTACATTCATATGTTCACGCTGGGGTTTGGAACTGCTTTTGAATGTTATTAGGCATTTTCTTATGGAAAATGTTGTGCATAATCAGTACTGTTTTAAGCTGTACTATCTCAACACATTTTAATAGATTGAGTTTTTTTAAATATGGGAGTTGTGTGTTCATATTTACCAACACCACAGACTATTCGTAACACTTTTTTTTGGGATGTTATTATTTTTTGTAGATTTGTTGAGTACGTGTTTCCCCATATATCGGAGCAGTAGTAAAGGTAAGGGAGAAATAGACTGTTATAAAGAGTATATTTTCTTCAAGAATGTTCTTAGTATGATACAAAATACCTGTTTTTGACAGTTTAGTCTGTACATAATTTATATGGTGCTTCCAATTTAGTTTTTCGTCAACAAGCAGTCCTAAAAATGTACATGCACCAATTTTTTCTATCTCTGTATTGCAAATCCGTATAATGCAGTCATTTCTACTCTCAGACTTTGTATTGAATAACATGTCATTTGTTTTGGCCACATTAAGGGATCATTTATTAACTGCAAACCAGTTACATAGTATTTTTAATTCTGCATTCACAATTTGAACAAGATTGCCAAGATTATGATGGGAGCAGAGAATTCAAAGTTCAGGTTCAGCCTCAATATATTTGGGGAGAATTAAAATGAGCCGTCTTTATTTGTAGACAGCCAAGCCCCCTCCTGTGAGTGTTCTGTGAAGCATTATATGCTTACAAATCCAATGTAGGATATAAACCCGACTAAACTGCAATGATAGCAAAGCTGTGTCTTGTGTTTTTGGGGTAATAAAGTCAAAATCATCGTTGGGCTGTCAGCCAATGAGTGACATCTGAGGAAGATGAAACATGTAAATTAAACATTGTTGACAAAATGCTGCATCTCTTGCATTTATTGACATAGAGGAGCCTTATTGTTTATCTTTTTAATATCATTTTTTGTAATTTTCAATTGCTTGGTTTTCGTGAAATTAGCCTGTTTTCCTATTAAAGTGTAACATCTCCACAGATCATCTTAAAGGCTTCGGAATCCCCCCATTGTAGTTAAAAAACTGTAAAAACTAGGGCCCCCAAACAGCATCTTGCATAGGGCCCCCAAAAAGCTAGAAACGGCCCTGCCTACATTAACAGGTTTATGATATCACTGCTCGTCTAAGACACGATCTGACTTTCATTACATTTGAATCGAGTGTTTCGTCAACTTAATGTGTTGCTTAAAATAATACTTCTGCATACAGTATGTGACACTGTGAGTGTTGCACGGCCAGATACGGCTCAGCTGACTCAGATAAGAAAATATATGATACATTATGAAGTGATATGCCGCGGACTGTACGTAATGTTACTCTGATCCGGTTACTTATGTTGTGGCAGATATTTAAGTAAGCTTTCTTAACGCTAATGTTATAATAGTCAGATTGCTCTGAAGATGGAGGTGATATTCTATTAATGTTCACGTTCACACAGTCGGTGATTTTTGCCGGCCGTCTTTCCTGCGACGGCAGCTTTTCTGTATTTCCTTTCTCCTGTAATATGACTTGATCGCTTTAAACTCTGCACACTGAGCTCTGATTGGTCAGCAGGCGGTGCTTTCACTGAGTTGAGCTCTTAGCCTGCAACCTAACCTGCTCCGGAGCAGGTTAGCCGTTCAGCATCAGTTACCATGGAGATCTAGCCGGCTAAAAAGAGAACCAGCGTCGTAGGACCGGAAACACCGAGTTTTCCCTGAAGTTAGCCGGCTAAGCCAAAATCCTGCTTCGTACTACGTAGTACAGGCCTCTGGTTCAGGGGGAGTTACACTCTGGATCTATTTCTTAACAACAGTGTATTCATCCACCCAGTGCCTCTGCACAGTGTCTCTGACTAAGTCTTCATTTGCCAGACAGTCTTGTTTTGGCATGATGGTGAAAAACCTGGCACCCTCACAACCCCCTTTTTAAAAAATGACACAAGATACAACATGTTTATCAGGGGTGTTGGGACTTTCTTATGTGCTTCTTTGAACAGAGGCTTGGCCTGTTGTTTCCACCAGATACAGTCTTTGGCCGGCTCTGGTGTGATTGGTCAACTGCTTAGAAATGTTCCGCACCTTAGCGTCACGTACAATGTTTTGGAGCGCTAGCCAATAGTAGTGCGAGTGTTACAAAGTGATGTTATTATTTGTTGTCCTCATTGTTTCATAAGGATATATTTCTTCTTTAAATCAACTCCTGCAGAAGAGTCTAAAATGAATAAACACTACAGTAATCAAACATAATATTATTTTTTACACAATTATTGAAGTATTTTTGAACATTTGGAGTCCGGTGCTCCACCCTCTTTACACTTCCATTTATGCATTCTATACTTTAGTATTTCAACTTCTATGAATATTTAGTGATTCTCTGTATGTACAGCCCTTTAGTCTCTTGCCCTATTATGGGCACTGGTGGGAAGTTGACCTAATTATGATGAAATGGCACACTCACAGTTCGAAACACTTTCTATAGAACACACCTGAATGCAATAGGATGAGATTGGTAAAGGAGGCTCATTCATTGTACAGTGGTGGAAGGTAACTAAGTACATTTACTCAAATACTTGACTTAAGTTATATTTTGTGTGGTTTGTACTTTACTTGAATAAGTTAAACTTCTACTTCACTTCCTCTTAGAGGGAAATATTGTACTTTTAACACTTTTTTCATAAGAAGCATGATGTGTTTTGATGATTTAAACAATACTTATCTACTCAGTAGTAAGTATACATAATTTGCTCCTCACTAACAAATATAAAATATAACTCAGGTGACTCACGATCACAGTCTGTACGTCTGGGTTATCTACGACAAGAATGTGTGAAATGTGGATCAGCTAGTTCCTTTAACTGATAAACAAAAGTCACCTACCTCGAAGTACAAGTATTCAAAACAACTGGATGATAAACAACTCTCATCACACCATACAGCATTCCATCATAGGATAAAGCTTAAACCCCTCATCATTCAAACTGACGGAGACAAACATTGTGTAGCCATCAGGCGAGTGTCAAAATGATATAGGCAGTGGTGTAAAGTAAGTAAGTACATTTACTCAAGTTCTGTTCTTAAGTTCAATTTTGAGAGACTTTTACTGTACTTGAGTATTTCAACATGTTGCTACTTTGTACTTCTACTCCACTACATGTATTTAATACTTTAGTTACTTCACAGATGTGGATGAATGATGTGAAATGTAATCAAGTGTTGAATCAGACTTTAGTTCCACCTGGAGTAAATCCACAAGCTACCCTGCAGTATACAAAGTCATTCAAACTAGCTGCACCTTCACCAGCTTTGAGAACACTTTCATGATCAATCATTATAAAACATATCATATATATTATTCTGAAATGGACCAATCTGCACAATGACTACTTTTACTGTCGCTACTTTCACTATATTTTGATGAGAATACTTTTCTACTTTTACTTGAGGAACATTTTGAATTCAGGACTTTTACTGTGACAGAGTATTCCTACACTCTGGTACTTCTAGTACAAGATCTGAGTACTTCTACTTTTACTCAAGTACAATATCTGAGTACTTCTACTTTTACTCAAGTACAATATCTGAGTACTTCTACTTTTACTCAAGTACAAGTTCTGAGTACTTCTACTTTTACTCAAGTACAAGATCTGAGTACTTCTCCCACCTCTGATATTTATAAAGAACACTTATTTTCTTCACTGCCAACATAACATTAAAACCGTTATGACAGTTAGCATGGCTAGCGTTAGCAACAACTGTTTCGTGATTTTACCGTGAAGTTATGTTTTGTTAGCTAAGTGTCAACTCTAAGAAACTCAAATACTGGGTAGTTGGAAATGAAAGATACCTGGTTAAAGCTTGGTTCTTGCTTTAGTTCCTTGACAAAGCACACTATAACACCTTGGACGAAGGACTTTAGGCAATTTGTGTCCGACTGTTCAATGAGCACTGCACTGGTACTTCTACGTTTACTTAAGTACAAGACCTGATTACTTGTCCCACCTCTGGGGAAAGCTTAAACACACTTATACTTCTAACCAACACTTAAATATGTAGCCACCAGGTCTCTGTGAGGGTTGGTAAATGATATGTGTTCTGTCTTGAGAAGCTGCACCCTGCACACACTCATCTACCCTCTGCTGAGCACTGGAACACTGCACCAGGAGGCCAGCCTGTTGCAGCAGCCCAGGATCAGCTCTGTGATAAATAGAGCAGCAGGTGTAGGATTGATATTAAGCCTGTGTGAAGTTCAGAGAGGCGGACGTTGTCATCTATTTCTGAGCTCTATCTTTCACTGTCACTCTCACTCCTCTCTCTCTCACAACCTCTCTCTCCCATACACACTTTGAGACGTGCAACATGAGAGGAAGGCCCAGGCCCCCAGCTCTTTAAAGGCCAACTGACAACATGGATTCAGTCCTGTTGGGAGTGAAGCTGCCCGTGTTGATCATTCTATATTCTTATTTCTAATTCGGGCTTATGAGGATGTGTCTCTTATTTGGTATTTGTTTCTATCAGTAAGGTTAAGTTGTACTCGCCAAAGAAATAACTATGCATTCAAACAGAATTCTGACTTTAATGTCAGAACAAAAAGAAGTACATGTGGCCCTAATCCTCTTCTGTATTAGTGTAGTATTTTTAAACCTTTATTTAACCAGATGGTCCCATTGAGATTATCGATCTCTTTTTCAAGGGAGACCGGTCCAGCATGGCAGCAAGTAGGTTACAACATGACCATAAAACAACAGATAACACAAAAGGACATGGTATTTACAGGGCTACATGTACACACCTAGAGACATTGACAAGTACCAACAGTATATTTATATCTCTGTCAATAAGCCTCACCTTCTTGGCAAACACTGTATTGTTTTTGAAGTGGCAGAGAGACAATGCACAGTTTGACCCACTGCTGTCACCCATGGCCAAAGCATATCTCTCTCCCAGCAACATCAGTACCAAGCAAGAGAGTTGTTTCCACAGCAGGGGATTTTGTAAACACCCAAACATCCCAGCTTCTACCTGGAAATGTGGACATGCTCATATTCCTAAAAGATAACCTTGATGACGCTGAGTGAGTGAGTGAGTGAGTGAGTGAGTGAGTGAGTGAGTGAGTGAGTGAGTGAGTGAGTGAGTGAGTGAGTTAGAGTTGAGTTACTTGAAAAACTAAAGTGAAATTTGATTTATTCTATTGCAGGGTCTGATTATTATATTGTTGACACTTTAAAATACTACTATCCTACTAAAATGCTGTACAAATCAGATGTATTATTTAATAAAAATAAAAAAATAAAAAAAATTCACATTTTTTTTTTCTTTATTTTTCAATATCGCGATAAATATGGTACCGTGGACTTTTTAATCACGATATTATCGTACCGTGAGTTTTTGGTATCGTTACATCCCTAATGATTTATGATTATTATTATTACTGGCTGCTACTTCCTAGTAAGACTATTTAATACTCTACAATCTGTAAATAACTCTATACTTATATATACTAAATACTTACTGCTACCACACTACTTTCTTCATGTTACACTTTTTATATAGTTTAACAGGACTGGGCAGATAAAGAGAAAAGTGGTAGTGCAGCAATCATGACAGAGGCAGTGTTCAAACCCAAAAAAGGCTTTATTGCTATCAAACTCAAAAATACCTTCAATTAAACAAAGGCTAACGTAGCCGGGCCGCTACCCGACTTACCAGCTTACCAAAATGTTTCCTCACGCTGGGAGCCTCCTGCTCCCTCCATGTGCCACACACAACTGAGCAACTCTGTGTGCTTTGTCTCCCTTGAGGGAGTGATTAGCACCAGGTGTGAGGTCTCCACACCTGCTCCCAATACTGCTAATTGGAAGAGGGTGGAGCCACCTGTTGGGAATGTTGGTGCCTCCCACTACCCTGCCTCTCAGCCCCTTAAACACCCCCCTTCAGTTCTGGCCTAGGAGAGGCGACCTTGGTCCACAGGGCATCTCTACGGGACAGGGCATCTGCACTCCCATGCTTGGCTCCGGCTCTGTGTACGATAGAAAAGTTAAACTCCTGTAGTGAGACAAACCACCTTCCTACTTTAGCGTTTGTGTCTTTTTTATTTGCCATCCAGATCAGTGGGGCATGATCAGTTACCAGAGTGAAGTGACGTCCCAAGAGGTAATACCGGAGGCGATCAAGCGCCCATTTTATTGCTAGGCCTTCTTTCTCCACAGTAGCATTCCCTTGTTCCCTTGTGTTCAGCTTCCGGCTGATGTACATGACAGGATGTTCCTCACCGTGAACCTCCTGGGATAGTACTGCTACTATGCCCACCTCTGACGCATCCGTCTGCACAATCATCCCCCGGCTGAAGTCTGGGGTCACCAACACCGGCCGTGCACAGAGAGCCCTCTTCAGTCCCTCAAAGGCGTGTTCAGCCTCTCCTGTCCACTTGACCATTAGCGGCTGTGAGTCTCTGGTCAGGTCTGTAAGGGCAGAGGCTACTGTGGAGAAGTTTGGGATGAAACGGCAATAGTAGGATGTCAGACCCAAGAATGTTTTCACCTGTTTCTTTGTTGATGGCCCTGGCCAGTCCTGGATCGCCTGAACCTTCCTTTCTTGTGGTCTAACGTTGCCGCGCCCAATGGTGAAGCCCAGGTATTCGGCTTCCTCCAGTCCAAGCTTGCATTTTCTTGGATTGGCTGGCAAGCCCGTCCTGCGGAGAGATTCCAGCACTGCTGCAAGCCTTATGAGATGGCTATCCCATGAGTCACTGTGGATAACAACGTCATCTAATAGGCAGCTGCATACTCACGATGTGGCCTCAGAACCTTGTCCATCAGTCTCTGGAACGTGGCTGGTGCTCCATGAAGCCCGAAGGGAAGCACAGTATACTGGTACAGCCCTGTGGGGGTGGCGAAGGCCGTCTTCTCTTTTGAGGCTGCTTCAAGTGGGACCTGCCAATACCCTTTCGTCAAGTCCAGAGTGCTGATATACCTGGCTTCCCCAAGCCGATCAATTAGCTCATCTATCCTGGGCATAGGATACACATCAAACTTGGAGATTTCATTCAATTTTCTGAAATCATTTCAGAACCTGTTGGTTTTGTCTGGCTTAGGAACCAGAACGACAGGGCTGGTCCACTCACTGTGAGCTTCTTCAATCATCTTCAGCCAGCATTTTCTGCACTTCTTCTTGCTCAATGGCCGCATCTTTACCTTTTGGCCCGGCTCTGTGTGGATTTGATGTTCCACCATCGTTGTGCGTCCAGGTCGTAGTGAGAACACCTCCAAACTCTGCTGAACCAGTTCCTTGGTTTGCTGTAACTGAGCTTTGGATAGCCCTGGACCGTATTCAACTTTGGCCACCTCATTGTCTACTCCTGGAACTGGTTTTCCCTCTATTTCCGTAACATTGCTGCGTGCATGCAACAAATTGGGGTCTTCATTTGCAAGGGATAACAAGGGTTATCATTTGCCTCATCTGCACTGGAAGATTGGTTTCCTCTCTGCTCCTCCGGCACAGCACACACAACTTTGGGGGACAGCTGAGGAGAAGTACCCTGGGTGGCAATTTGTCCTTTCCCTCGTTTTCCTTTGGCACGCTTGGGCTTTTTGGGACTCACCTCCTTCTGGTGCCGCAGGCTCTTGTATAGTGGGCAGTCTCGCCCCACCAAGACTGGGACTGGTAGGGAAGGAACCACTCCCACTTTCAGCTTACAGCTGCCTTTAATCGTGGTAAGGTGGATGAGGCATGTGGGGTATAATTTAGTGTCCCCATGGACACAGGAAACGGGCACTCGGCTCGGCCTCGCTCGGTTTGGTTAGGCCTTATTAGGCCCGGCTCACTTTAATGCTGCGCTTCCATTACAGTTTAGGAACTGGGGTAGTTACTATAGTAACGCAGTGTAGGCAGAGCCGTGACGTCATCTTCAATGAGCGCCCCAGAAAAACAACACAGCCGTTAGCTCTTAGCACTCAGAGCTCACAGCTCTTCATATCTGTTCAGAAACTAGACACAAGTTAAACAAGTACAAACCACAGACTGCCTGTGTCATGGCGAATACAGTCGCTGGTTTATTTATGTCTGTAGGCCGTTGTTGTGAGTGTGGACGGTCGGAGCATATATAACGTTAGCTTAGCCAAGCTCCATTTAGAAAACACGCATTTTAAAAGGGTTTTTCGCCTGCCGTCTGTCTGCAAACTATCCGGTATCAGTATGTTGTTACTTCGGCATCATTTTGAAACGTGTATTACAATTAAATCACGGTCAAATATGTTCATCTTGTTGTAGTTGTAGCCCCTTGCCAGCGATTCTCTCTCTAGTTTAGTATACTCAGCCCGACTCAGCCTGGTTGTTCCTGGCCCTAGAACCACGATTTTATGGGGCCAGAAAAACTGTGAATTAGGACCCGCTAGCCGGTACTAGGCCAAGTGGAAACGCAACCAAAAACGGGCCCCGCACGGCTCGGCACGCTTAAAGCGAGCTACCCGCTGCAGTGGAAATGCGCCATAGGTGCCTCCCACTACCCTGCCTCTCAGCCACTTACAATAGATACTGCTATTGCTACTTATTTTCTTTACCTTATTGTAGTATCCAATTCAATCCAACTTAAAGATATAAAAGATACGAACACAAAGCAAACCAGAATAAACGTAACAATTACAAAATAAAAATAAAAACATCAAACTATGTACATGCCTGTAATAGTGCTTCACTGTAGATTAACTTGAAGAGTTCGGCCTCGCACCCCTTACCTAAATTAAAGTATTGTATTTTGACACTTTTTTCACTAATTTGCATATCAATGTGGCGATTGTGATGACGTTATTAGATATACATGTTACTGTATTCACCTGTAGTGTCTCCCCTTAAGTACAGTACATTAGCCTGTATGCCCATGATAAATTGCCTTAGCTAAACCTTGAGCTAACTTATCCATTAGCTGGTAGCCTACCTTAGTTAGCCTACCTTAGTTAACTATATGTGTTATTGTCTTTTAGCTAATTAGCTGTAAACTCGAGGCACTGGCAGCTTAGTCATTTATTTATCACCACTCACCTTCAAAATAAGCCAAGAAAAGCCGGCATAACAAGGGACTGTAAAGTGGGAGGTGCTGCTACCTGTCTGTCTGAAGGGACTGTAAAGTGGGAGGTGCTGCTACCTGTCTGTCTGAAGGGACAGTAAGGTGGGAGGTGCTGCTACCTGTCTGTCTGAAGGGACTGTAAAGTGGGAGGTGCTGCTACCTGTCTGTCTGAAGGGACAGTAAAGTGGGAGGTGCTGCTACCTGTCTGTCTGAAGTGACTGTAAGGTGGGAGGTGCTGCTTACCTGTAAAGTGGGAGGTGCTGCTACCTGTCTGTCTGAAGGGACAGTAAAGTGGGAGGTGCTGCTACCTGTCTGTCTGAAGGGACAGTAAAGTGGGAGGTGCTGCTACCTGTCTGTCTGAAGGGACTGTAAAGTGGGAGGTGCTGCTACCTGTCTGTCTGAAGGGACAGTAAAGTGGGAGGTGCTGCTACCTGTCTGTCTGAAGGGACAGTAAAGTGGGAGGTGCTGCTACCTGTCTGTCTGAAGGGACAGTAAAGTGGGAGGTGCTGCTACCTGTCTGTCTGAAGGGACTGTAAAGTGGGAGGTGCTGCTACCTGTCTGTCTGAAGGGACTGTAAAGTGGGAGGTGCTGCTACCTGTCTGTCTGAAGGGACAGTAAGGTGGGAGGTGCTGCTACCTGTCTGTCTGAAGGGACAGTAAAGTGGGAGGTGCTGTTACCTGTCTGTCTGAAGGGACAGTAAAGTGGGAGTTGCTGCTACCTGTCTGTCTGAAGGGACAGTAAGGTGGGAGGTGCTGCTACCTGTCTGTCTGAAGGGACTGTAAGGTGGGAGGTGCTGCTACCTGTCTGTCTGAAGGGACAGTAAAGTGGGAGGTGCTTCTACCTGTCTGTCTGAAGGGACAGTAAGGTGGGAGGTGCTGCTGTCTGTCTGTCTGTCTGAAGGGACTGTAAGGTGGGAGGTGCTGCTACCTGTCTGTCTGAAGGGACAGTAAGGTGGGAGGTGCTGCTGTCTGTCTGTCTGAAGGGACTGTAAAGTGGGAGGTGCTGCTACCTGTCTGTCTGAAGGGACTGTAAAGTGGGAGGTGCTGCTACCTGTCTGTCTGAAGGGACAGTACGGTGGGAGGTGCTGCTGTCTGTCTGTCTGAAGGGACTGTAAGGTGGGAGGTGCTGCTGTCTGTCTGTCTGAAGGGACTGTAAAGTGGGAGGTGCTGCTGTCTGTCTGTCTGAAGGGACTGTAAAGTGGGAGGTGCTGCTACCTGTCTGTCTGAAGGGACAGTAAAGTGGGAGGTGCTGCTGTCTGTCTGTTTGAAGGGACTGTAAAGTGGGAGGTGCTGCTACCTGTCTGTCTGAAGGGACTGTAAAGTGGGAGGTGCTGCTACCTGTCTGTCTGAAGGGACAGTAAGGTGGGAGGTGCTGCTACCTGTCTGTCTGAAGGGACTGTAAAGTGGGAGGTGCTGCTACCTGTCTGTCTGAAGGGACAGTAAAGTGGGAGGTGCTGCTACCTGTCTGTCTGAAGGGACAGTAAAGTGGGAGGTGCTGCTACCTGTCTGTCTGAAGGGACTGTAAAGTGGGAGGTGCTGCTACCTGTCTGTCTGAAGGGACAGTAAAGTGGGAGGTGCTGCTACCTGTCTGTCTGAAGGGACAGTAAAGTGGGAGGTGCTGCTACCTGTCTGTCTGAAGGGACAGTAAAGTGGGAGGTGCTGCTACCTGTCTGTCTGAAGGGACAGTAAGGTGGGAGGTGCTGCTACCTGTCTGTCTGAAGGGACTGTAAGGTGGGAGGTGCTGCTACCTGTCTGTCTGAAGGGACTGTAAGGTGGGAGGTGCTGCTACCTGTCTGTCTGAAGGGACAGTAAAGTGGGAGGTGCTTCTACCTGTCTGTCTGAAGGGACAGTAAGGTGGGAGGTGCTGCTACCTGTCTGTCTGAAGGGACTGTAAGGTGGGAGGTGCTGCTACCTGTCTGTCTGAAGGGACTGTAAGGTGGGAGGTGCTGCTACCTGTCTGTCTGAAGGGACAGTAAGGTGGGAGGTGCTGCTGTCTGTCTGTCTGTCTGAAGGGACTGTAAGGTGGGAGGTGCTGCTACCTGTCTGTCTGAAGGGACAGTAAGGTGGGAGGTGCTGCTGTCTGTCTGTCTGAAGGGACTGTAAAGTGGGAGGTGCTGCTACCTGTCTGTCTGAAGGGACAGTAAGGTGGGAGGTGCTGCTACCTGTCTGTCTGAAGGGACTGTAAAGTGGGAGGTGCTGCTACCTCTCTGTCTGAAGGGACTGTAAGGTGGGAGGTGCTGCTGTCTGTCTGTCTGAAGGGACTGTAAAGTGGGAGGTGCTGCTGTCTGTCTGTCTGAAGGGACTGTAAAGTGGGAGGTGCTGCTACCTGTCTGTCTGAAGGGACAGTAAAGTGGGAGGTGCTGCTACCTGTCTGTCTGAAGGGACTGTAAAGTGGGAGGTGCTGCTACCTGTCTGTCTGAAGGGACAGTAAGGTGGGAGGTGCTGCTGTCTGTCTGTCTGAAGGGACTGTAAGGTGGGAGGTGCTGCTACCTGTCTGTCTGAAGGGACTGTAAGGTGGGAGGTGCTGCTGTCTGTCTGTCTGAAGGGACTGTTGATTGATTGATTGATTGAAAAGTTTATTAACAGCTTGTATATTGGGTACAGTACAGTACAGCTCAAAACATACAATTGTTAAGAGGATGCAGACCAGAGAAAGACTTTCGTCTTGTTTACATCAGGGTCCCCCATTTCCAATTCATCATATCATTTAAGACATATAAGACATATTTGACATACAGATGGCTTATTTACAATTTACATACAGGTGGTTTTTTTACATACAGATTGCTTGTTTACAATTTTCATTTTAGATTTCGTTCTAATACATCCTAACCGGACATTTAAGACATACCAAGTCTACAGATATACAGTTAGTAACAGAGTCTAAAATGCGAGTATATACATAGATGGGGGGGGGGGGGGGGGGGGAAGCTGTCCATTGAACGACAGGTTGAGATTTGTACCATTACCGGGGCCAGTTTTGCAATGCTCTCCCCCGAAGGTGCTCTTTAAGAGAGGTAAGGTGGGAGGTGCTGCTACCTGTCTGTCTGAAGGGACTGTAAGGTGGGAGGTGCTGCTACCTGTCTGTCTGAAGGGACTGTAAGGTGGGAGGTGCTGCTGTCTGTCTGTCTGAAGGGACTGTAAAGTGGGAGTTGCTGCTACCTGTCTGTCTGAAGGGACTGTAAGGTGGGAGGTGCTGCTACCTGTCTGTCTGAAGGGACTGTAAGGTGGGAGGTGCTGCTACCTGTCTGTCTGAAGGGACTGTAAGGTGGGAGGTGCTGCTACCTGTCTGTCTGAAGGGACTGTAAGGTGGGAGGTGCTGCTACCTGTCTGTCTGAAGGGACTGTAAAGTGGGAGGTGCTGCTACCTGTCTGTCTGAAGGGACTGTAAGGTGGGAGGTGCTGCTACCTGTCTGTCTGAAGGGACTGTAAGGTGGGAGGTGCTGCTGTCTGTCTGTCTGTCTGAAGGGACTGTAAAGTGGGAGTTGCTGCTACCTGTCTGTCTGAAGGGACAGTAAGGTGGGAGGTGCTGCTACCTGTCTGTCTGAAGGGACTGTAAGGTGGGAGGTGCTGCTACCTGTCTGTCTGAAGGGACAGTAAAGTGGGAGGTGCTGCTACCTGTCTGTCTGAAGGGACTGTAAGGTGGGAGGTGCTGCTACCTGTCTGTCTGAAGGGACTGTAAGGTGGGAGGTGCTGCTACCTGTCTGTCTGAAGGGACAGTAAAGTGGGAGGTGCTGCTACCTGTCTGTCTGAAGGGACTGTAAGGTGGGAGGTGCTGCTACCTGTCTGTCTGAAGGGACTGTAAGGTGGGAGGTGCTGCTACCTGTCTGTCTGAAGGGACAGTAAGGTGGGAGGTGCTGCTACCTGTCTGTCTGAAGGGACTGTAAGGTGGGAGGTGCTGCTACCTGTCTGTCTGAAGGGACTGTAAAGTGGGAGGTGCTGCTACCTGTCTGTCTGAAGGGACTGTAAGGTGGGAGGTGCTGCTACCTGTCTGTCTGAAGGGACTGTAAAGTGGGAGGTGCTGCTACCTGTCTGTCTGAAGGGACTGTAAGGTGGGAGGTGCTGCTACCTGTCTGTCTGAAGGGACTGTAAAGTGGGAGGTGCTGCTACCTGTCTGTCTGAAGGGACAGTAAAGTGGGAGGTGCTGCTACCTGTCTGTCTGAAGGGACTGTAAGGTGGGAGGTGCTGCTACCTGTCTGTCTGAAGGGACTGTAAAGTGGGAGGTGCTGCTACCTGTCTGTCTGAAGGGACTGTAAAGTGGGAGGTGCTGCTACCTGTCTGTCTGAAGGGACTGTAAAGTGGGAGGTGCTGCTACCTGTCTGTCTGAAGGGACAGTAAAGTGGGAGGTGCTGCTACCTGTCTGTCTGAAGGGACAGTAAAGTGGGAGGTGCTGCTACCTGTCTGTCTGAAGGGACTGTAAAGTGGGAGGTGCTGCTACCTGTCTGTCTGAAGGGACTGTAAAGTGGGAGGTGCTGCTACCTGTCTGTCTGAAGGGACTGTAAAGTGGGAGGTGCTGCTACCTGTCTGTCTGAAGGGACTGTAAAGTGGGAGGTGCTGCTACCTGTCTGTCTGAAGGGACTGTAAAGTGGGAGGTGCTGCTACCTGTCTGTCTGAAGGGACAGTAAAGTGGGAGGTGCTGCTGTCTGTCTGTCTGAAGGGACAGTAAAGTGGGAGGTGCTGCTACCTGTCTGTCTGAAGGGACAGTAAAGTGCGAGGTGCTGCTGCTACCTGTCTGTCTGAAGGGACAGTAAAGTGGGAGGTGCTGCTGTCTGTCTGTCTGAAGGGACTGTAAAGTGGGAGGTGCTGCTACCTGTCTGTCTGAAGGGACTGTAAAGTGGGAGGTGCTGCTACCTGTCTGTCTGAAGGGACAGTAAAGTGGGAGGTGCTGCTATCTGTCTGTCTGAAGGGACTGTAAAGTGGGAGGTGCTGCTACCTGTCTGTCTGAAGGGACTGTAAAGTGGGAGGTGCTGCTACCTGTCTGTCTGAAGGGACTGTAAAGTGGGAGGTGCTGCTACCTGTCTGTCTGAAGGGACAGTAAAGTGGGAGGTGCTGCTGTCTGTCTGTCTGAAGGGACTGTAAAGTGGGAGGTGCTGCTACCTGTCTGTCTGAAGGGACAGTAAAGTGGGAGGTGCTGCTACCTGTCTGTCTGAAGGGACTGTAAAGTGGGAGGTGCTGCTACCTGTCTGTCTGAAGGGACTGTAAAGTGGGAGGTGCTGCTACCTGTCTGTCTGAAGGGACTGTAAAGTGTGAGGTGCTGCTACCTGTCTGTCTGAAGGGACAGTAAAGTGGGAGGTGCTGCTGTCTGTCTGTCTGAAGGGACAGTAAAGTGGGAGGTGCTGCTGTCTGTCTGTCTGAAGGGACTGTAAAGTGGGAGGTGCTGCTGTCTGTCTGTCTGAAGGGACAGTAAAGTGGGAGGTGCTGCTACCTGTCTGTCTGAAGGGACAGTAAAGTGGGAGGTGCTGCTACCTCTCTGTCTGAAGGGACTGTAAAGTGGGAGGTGCTGCTACCTGTCTGTCTGAAGGGACAGTAAAGTGGGAGGTGCTGCTACCTCTCTGTCTGAAGGGACAGTAAAGTGGGAGGTGCTGCTACCTGTCTGTCTGAAGGGACTGTAAGGTGGGAGGTGCTGCTGTCTGTCTGTCTGAAGGGACTGTAAAGTGGGAGGTGCTGCTCTCTGTCTGTCTGAAGGGACTGTAAAGTGGGAGGTGCTGCTCTCTGTCTGTCTGAAGGGACTGTAAAGTGGGAGGTGCTGCTACCTGTCTGTCTGAAGGGACTGTAAAGTGGGAGGTGCTGCTACCTGTCTGTCTGAAGGGACTGTAAAGTGGGAGGTGCTGCTACCTGTCTGTCTGAAGGGACTGTAAAGTGGGAGGTGCTGCTACCTGTCTGTCTGAAGGGACTGTAAAGTGGGAGGTGCTGCTACCTGTCTGTCTGAAGGGACTGTAAGGTGGGAGGTGCTGCTACCTGTCTGTCTGAAGGGACAGTAAAGTGGGAGGTGCTGCTACCTGTCTGTCTGAAGGGACTGTAAGGTGGGAGGTGCTGCTACCTGTCTGTCTGAAGGGACTGTAAAGTGGGAGGTGCTGCTACCTGTCTGTCTGAAGGGACAGTAAAGTGGGAGGTGCTGCTACCTGTCTGTCTGAAGGGACAGTAAGGTGGGAGGTGCTGCTACCTGTCTGTCTGAAGGGACTGTAAAGTGGGAGGTGCTGCTACCTGTCTGTCTGAAGGGACTGTAAGGTGGGAGGGGCTGCTACCTGTCTGTCTGAAGGGACGTAAGGTGGGAGGTGCTGCTACCTGTCTGTCTGAAGGGACTGTAAAGTGGGAGGTGCTGCTACCTGTCTGTCTGAAGGGACTGTAAGGTGGGAGGTGCTGCTACCTGTCTGTCTGAAGGGACTGTAAAGTGGGAGGTGCTGCTACCTGTCTGTCTGAAGGGACTGTAAGGTGGGAGGTGCTGCTACCTGTCTATCTGAAGGGACTGTAAGGTGGGAGGTGCTGCTACCTGTCTGTCTGAAGGGACTGTAAGGTGGGAGGTGCTGCTACCTGTCTGTCTGAAGGGACTGTAAGGTGGGAGGTGCTGCTACCTGTCTGTCTGAAGGGACTGTAAGGTGGGAGGTGCTGCTACCCTGAGACGTGGAGGGGGGGAGGGAGAGCTACGGAACTTCACAGTCTAATCTCCCGACCTGATATTTTGTATTCAATCAATATGTTGGAAAGGGAAACTGTGCGCAAACAGCAGTAGATATATATTCATTTATAAAAATAAAAAAGGGGGGAAAAAGGGCACTTTCTCTGGAGGAAGAAAAAGGGCAGGGGCTCAAGCCCACTTTGATGTCTATGTGTGTACGTGCCTGGTGTTAATTGTAGGAATCATTGCAGCCATATAAAATGTAATACTTTCTGTTTCAATCACCAATAATGGTGACCTCATAGGTTTGTCATAAACTGTTCCAGAAAACATGCACATTGCTGTTTTGTGTTGACATTTGTTTTGAGCTTGATTCCCCCTTATTGCTCCTGTGTGTGTGTGTGTGTGTGTGTGTGTGTGTGTGTGTGTGTGTGTTCACTATCTGTCTGTCTGTCTGTCTGTCTGCCTGTCTATTTATGTCCACTGCTTTTTACTTGCAAGCAGTATCAGTGATAGCCCTACAATTATTATGAATCAAAGAAGTCACACATGTCAATATTCTTGCCCACTAAAAAGTGAACTATTCAATATTAAATATGTATAGAATAGTGAATGGAGTGAACAAGAGAGGGAGTTCAGTAACAAGCCCAGTCTTGTCTAGTCACTTTTTACTATAGAACTTTATTTAAAGACTGTACAAGCGCTATATAAATGCATTCCTTTACCATTAACATTTACAATTTATTTGCACAGCAGTCAAAGAGAAAGGAAACTCTACCTTGGTGTATGGAAAAAAGGTGATTTAAGGAACACTTGGAAAACACTAAAATGGTATTTGTGCTCTTCTGTGATTACAGGCAACCAGACAAACTGAGAGTGGTGTGGATCAGGAGGAACAGACGTCACGGCACGAAGGTGAGGAAGCAGAGAACAACCACATGAGAGGAATTAAAATGGTCTCACAGGGCTCATATTGGTTCAAATGTCCTTCATTTTGAATGTTATGAGCCCATGGCATAGCTGTCATGGGTTGTTATCACCACCATTATAATGCTTCGTATGGGCCAATCTGCACCGACCCGGCACACGCTGTGAAAGTGAAATGGTTTAAACACGTGGTCAGCGTTGTGAATTTAAATATGACTTGTTACGTATTTCTTGGTTAAATAAAAAATGGTGGTTTGGGTTAAAATAAGTACTATGGTTAATTAGAAGTAGAGTTGTGATGGCTTTAGGGTTCACAAAGGACACTAACTAACATGTCATCCACCAGGACCTCCTCTATAACCAAATTGTGTTCATTTTTACATTACGTTGAGTTTATTCCATAACAATGATTGTGCAATAATACATTGGTCTAAAAAAAGACGCTTTGTACTAGACAGCTACTAGCTAATTGATATCAGTAATAACTTCTTCTGTTGCTTCTTCATAATGAATACAGCTACTGCAGGTCACCGGCTAACAGTTAAGAACCTTCTCGCAGTGACACAGTTTACCAGTAGATTATCATTTCCTACTGAGCCAACTAGGAGGTAGAGTAGGGCCATATTACCTCAAATCAATCAATCACAATTAGATCAGCATACGGCACCCTCTGTAGACCCCCGCACTATTGACAGGGAAAGATGAAAGGAGAGCAACAGAGGAGGGACCCCTCTCCTGGACAGACCTGAAATAGATGTTGAGTTTATAGATTACAAAGATAATGAATTTGCTATATTAACAGTCCAAATGTTAGAAAAATGCATGTGTTTATGTATAAAATGAATAGTTACTAACATACATTTTTGGACATAAGTGCAAAAAGAGGTGGACATGACTGAATACAGAAGAAGAGAAAGAGAGGAGAGATGAAAGGTGAAAGTCAAAGCCCCCTGACAGGCTAAGCCTTGCAGAATAACTAGGGGCTGGTTCAAGACTAGCCTGAGCCAGCCCTAAATATAAGCCCCCAATAACGGCCTGTTGATATCATTCGATAACGAGTGAACATTTGATGAAATGTGTTCTTGTTTGCATGGTTCCAAGAGTATACACCTTAGTCTTGTATTTAAAGTGAGCTCTGGAAATGCTTAAATACCGACTGAAAAACGTTGACTTTAATTAAATGTGTTATGTCAACAGATTTCACATTACTGTATCAGGTTAGCTGAAAGCAATAATATTAAGTTGAACCTCTTTAATGGTAATATTACTGCAACGTGTCTCAGTCCAGTCCGGAGGACACTGAAGCAGCTGTAGAGACCGAGTCCTTTGTGTCTGTGTTCTGTTCCTCAGCTCCACAGCTGGCAGCCCGGGATCAGAAACCCCTACAGAGGCACGGTGCTGTGGCAGGTTCCAGAGACTTTGGACATCAACGTCACACTCTTCAAGGTAAGAGGCTGAATCAAAGTAGTAGCATTCAGTCGTTTAATATAACTAAGTACCTAATACTAGTACTTTACTTGAGTATTTCCATTTTATGCTACTTTATACTTCTATTACACTACATTGTGGCAACCAGTATTGTGCTTTTTACTCCCCTATATTTATCTGACTCCTTTAATTCATATTTACTTTTCAGATTCAGATTTTTACTAATACAAAAAAGAAATACATTCTTCAATAAACGTTGACATTAGATATCCAGCAGCACTATTTAAAGCATTAGCTCCACCTTTACCAGCTGTAATGAGCATCAATTATCATTATATACAAATGTAATATATGTGAGTCTGAAATTGGCCGTTATGCATAACAAGTACTTTTACTTTTGGTACTTCAAGTACATTTTGCGGATACTTTTGTACTTTTACTTAATTAAGACTTTGAATGCAGGCATTTTATATGTATCAGAGTATTGTTACAATTGAGTTCGCTACTTTTACTCGAGTCAAAAATCTGAATACTTCTTCCATCCCTGGTAGCAGTTTATACATTGTTGGATTACTGATGGGAAGTGTGTGTTTTATTTGTTTGTCAACAGGAACCTACTGCAGAGGAGTTTGAGGACAAGGACTGGACTTTTGTCATTGAAAATGTGAGTCTGCAGGATCGGGGTTTTCTCATTGAATTCACTTTTAATCAGAACATAATACTAAGGAAGGAAAATGTTTCTGTGTTGAACTTTCTTCTCATTGGTTTTATTTACAGGAGACAAAAGGCCGTAGGAAGGTGTTGGCATCGGCAGACGTCAACATGAAGAAGTTTGCCAGTGCCACGCCGGCCCAGTACGATGTGACGCTGAAGCTCAAACCGATGTCCGTCAAAGTGGTGGAGGCCACTCTGAAACTGAACCTGTCCTGCATCTTCCTCAAAGAGGGCAAAGCCACGTGAGTCATCAACTCAGAAGCATATTGAATACCACCTACTAAAAGCAGTAATTGTCAAATTGTATCCCGGAATTTAAATCAATCTCTTAAAATATTAATACCGATTTGGATTTTCCTTGCACTGAAAGAAATGCTGCTCCAAAAACAAGTACAAAAACCTGCCAATAGAACAATGGAAAATGTGTTTGGAAAGATTTCTTGAAATAAGACGGGATATCTACATAATAAATAACTTGTCATTTCCTGGGAAAACTTATTTTGAACTATATTTACCAGAATCAATAAATGTTGTGTTACAAAACAAGCCAGAAAGGCTTAAAAGCAGTCTTTGAAGATAATTCAGATGCATTGTTTAAAACAAGACCCTATATCTCAGTGTATTGTTACTTCTTAAGTTAGTATGTCAAGTTTTAAGACATATTCTGACTGGATGTTAGACAAATATACTTGGCAAGATTCCGAGAGTCATCTAATGTTTTGTTCTGCTCTCCACAGAGATGAGGACATGCAGAGTCTGGCCAGTCTGTTGAGCATGAAACAGAGTGACATTGGAAACCTGGATGACTTTGCAGACAGTGATGATGAAGGTGGCGAGGAGAGGAGGGCCAGCTTCGGACCGGCTTCTCATGTCACTGGTGAGACTGATACTGAAGGTCCTAATTCAACGACTTAAAGTTGATGAGCTATAAGTACTGATATGAGCTGAATGAGATATAAACGGAAGGAAGCAACCCTTGAAACAGGACTGACGCGATCTGATGGAGGAAACCACATTATACCCTTTTGAGTATACAATCTTGACAACAGATCATTTAAATGTCAGTTTTCCTCAATTATTCCCAGGGTTATTAAGCCACAGCTGATGAAATCTGCTGCTGTCAAAGTGTATAATTATAACCTGGGAAGCCTCGGTCAGTCCTGGCTCAACATGAGAAGCTTTCACCCAATGTTTCTATTGCTTCTTTTTATTAATGTACACACCTCCAGCTTTCCAACTGCCTACTGTAACAACTCTTTTTGTGCACTCTCTACTCTCTAATGAAATTCCAAGACCCATACCATTTCTTTGTCTATGACATGGCATCCTAGCTTGTTAAAAGACCAGATTTGAGTCCCCATTTGCCTGTTAGATCATTTGTTCGGTCTTGGATGTGCGTGTTTTCTGTCAGTCCATCTGTCTGTTGGAAACTCATCTCACGTACTACTTGACCCGTCTTATATTTGTCATGCTCTTTTATGACTGAATGCTGTCTGCTTTTTCAACACATAGCCCAAGCCTGTGGACAGCGGCTACTCACTGCACATGCTTCCAAATGAATCTGTGTCAAACAAAGTGTTGCTGTAGATTAAGCAGGGGAATGTGTGCACTGTCATTTGCAGCTTCAACACTACAATGTTTGCCGTCATCTCTATTAACTTTAAGGATCTCCCTTTCACCTTTTATATTTCTATTTCAATTGTTTCCTCTCCAGCTGCTTCCCCTTTTGTTTCCTATGTTCAAAACTCAGTTCCCTTTTCACATAATCTGTATGTCTCCTGTTCCTTCTTCCTCTAACAGCCTCTGCTTCTTCTTTCATGAGAGTACATGATTTGGCTTGGAGGCCTGCAATGGAATCAGGTCCTGCAGGTAACTGTGTGTCCACGGATCCACTGTACCACCTTCCGATTGCCAAATTGCACTTTGTTTCATCTTAAAGGGGCCCTATTATGCTAATGTTCAACTTAATATCAGTGTGTAGTGTCTCTACATGTCTCCATGCTTTAATGTTCTCATACTGCCTCTGTCTGAAACCAGAGCCCAGTCTGCTCTGATTGGTTAGCTGGCCCCTCTGTTGTGATTGGTCAACCTCTTACAGAGGTCCCGCCCCTTAGCCTATCACGTACAATGTGTTGGAAACTCCCCCTGTAGGGAACACAGGGATTTGACCATTTACATGCACACAAGCCATCTTAATTCATCATGCACACTACAGGAAAGGGAAAAGCCCAAAAGCATGGTAGGGCCCCTTTAAGCATCTGTTTAATTTATTTAATATGTTTATATTAAAACATATTAATCTTTGCCAGAAAAGCCAACAATAAACACATACCTACTATCACTGTCCATCTCACTGCTCTTCCCCTTTTCACTTCCTCACCTTCTCGTGTGTTTCCTCAAATATGCTGTACAACTCCTTCCTACATCTCCACTTTCATCCATCTGTATTCTGTGTTCAACTGCTCTGCCATCCTCCTTTTTCTTATTTTCCTCATTTCCTCCCTCTCTCCATCTTTTCTCTTCACCCTGTCCTTCCATTCTGCTCATCCTCAGAGATGGATTGGAAAGCGACCTCTGGCATTTCCTCCACCATCTCAGCCCCATCTCAGCCTCCTCTGCCCAAACCCCCAGACCCCCCCCGTTCCATCCTCTCTATGCATCCGACCACCGAGCACTGGCCCCCAGGCCCGGCCCTCCCCCTATGCCTACTCACTGCCAGCCTTTACTCGTGCTCACCCTCCTGCACTTCCCAAAATCTTCCAGCCCGCTGCCGGATCAGGTATCGGTTACCAGATATTCCTCATCCTGTGTGGTCACTCAGGGTCAGATTTGATGGTCCTACACTTCTCTGTTACTTGTGGAATTTAATTCCTACCACTCTGCACTGAAAAAACATGAACCGTTGACTTTAATTTGATGTATTACGTCAACACATTTCACACAACTGTATTACGTTAGTTGAAAGCTATAATATTAAGTTGAACCTAAATTAAAGTCAATGGTTCCGTTTTTTCAGTGTGTATGGTTTCCAGGAATATTAGATATGTATATATATATATTTGATAACGTTTCTCAGCATCGGTTCCATGTACATACTGTAGTTCAAATGTTCATATCCAGTCATTCATTGCTGATGTTTTTAAACTGAAACCAGTTTCTAATGAATTTGTACCTAGTTGCTTCCATTTGCTGTCAATAATTCAACACTTTAAACCCAGGTTTTCCACATTAGGAGCTTTCCAGCAGCTCAAAGGACATCACGTTGAATTGACATTATTGAGTTTGAATTGATGTTACCATAAAAACAGCAATATGAATGTATTTCTTTGAGCTTGACACTGACATTATTTAGATTTTGACACTTTTTAAATGTATTAAACCATTAGGATACAAACCATATCATTTGTGCATTGTAACTGGCTGGTCCTGTAGTTCAGCTCGTTTAGTTTGTTTTGATTTAGACTTGGAACTGGCCTAAAATCAGATTTAATCAGATCTGGATTCTTCACCACATACAGAAATCAGTGTCATTTAATACCTTGGTTGATGGAATCAAATGAATAGAAAAAGTCCATGAATTTAAAACATGTGATCTGGAGTAATGTAATATGTTGTCATTGTAGTGTCCTGCCGGGCTGATAAGTTGGAATGCCCTCAATTTGAGTCTTTCAGCCTCCAGTCATTGTCTCCATGAGTAACCACAGTGTAGTAACAATGGCCTCTCGCTGACAATGTGTGTGTAGAAATACCTCCGTCTTTCAACTGGTCTCCATCACCATCCACACACTGTAAGGCAGTGGTGTAATGCAAATAAAGACATTCACTCAAGTACTGTATTTAAGTAGGAAATGTAGGTATGCTACTGGTACTTAAGTATTTTTACATTATTCTATTTAATAAATTTTGTAGGCAAATGTTGTACTCCACTACTTTTATTTTATAGATTTAGTTACTAGTTACTTTCCAGATTTAGGTTATTAATACAAAAATATAAATCAACACACATTATTATATATTATTATAGGTTAGGCTACACAATAGTGTATAAAGTAATTCATAAACCCACCTTAACCAAATGCAACATTGAAGCGATGAACACATTATTGCACCAATAATTGTAATACATTAAAAAAATATATCTGGGGCTTTCCATAACAGGTTCTTTCATTTCAAGTATTTTTGAATTCAAACATTCTGAATAGAGGACTTTCACTTCTAACTTAGTATTTGTACACTGCAGTATTGCTACTTACACTTCAGTAGAGAAGTAGAGAGTACTTCTTCCACCTCTGCTGTAAGGCCAGTAAAGACCGGTGGCTCCATTTGTGGTTTGTCAGGGAAAGCTTGCCTACATTGTGGCTTTACTTTACAACACTGAGTGATGTCCTTTCCTCTTCCTGTCTTTGGGTTTGTCTTCCCTCTCTCCCCTTTCCTCTCACTTCCACCACTTCCTGTCTGCTATCTTTTCAGGGCCCATTTCAGCTCCGCGGAGGCCCCACAGCTTCCACAGTGGCTCCACTCCAGCTGAGGGCCTGGAAGCTTTTACCTTCACCCCTCCTAAAGCCACCTCTTTCCTCTCTGCCTCACCCTCTGATCCATCTCTACATACTCCCACTTTCCCTGGTACCTCCCAAACAGGTATTACATCATTAAATAAAAAGAATGTGATTGGTTTCTAATCGACAAGACTATTCAAATGACGGTATACATATGGTGCTGTTCAGTGGTCTTAATGAGCTTTTCGGACTGATGCTGCTTTCCCATTAAATAGAAAAGATGGACATAAGCTCATATTTAAAGATATGCCATTCATTCAGCTTTTATCTGTCTCAGGTATTTATGCTGTGATGGAGACATGACACCCTGGCGACATGTACATTTTTGCCCATTTGACACTGCTATGACATTCATTTAAGTGCATTTTTAATACAATAAATGAACAGGGACTTTTGTATTATTATTTGTATTTATTAAATTACAAATGATTATTCTCTATTTCTTTCATTTGTCTTGCTTTCTCAGCCTGTCCCAGTGTCCCTTCCTTTTCTTCTCCGTTCTCCTCCTTCGCTTCATCTTCAGCTCCTCTCAGTTCCTGCCCTCCTCTACCTCCTCCTGCTCCCAGAAACCCTAAAGCTCGCCCCCTCTCAGTGGGGGAGCCGGGCTCTGGCCTAACCCGGCCCACCAGCCTGCCCTCGGCCCCAGAGACAGGTACAGGGAGGGTCTTGTCAGAGGCTAGCTCCCACCTTCCAATTCAAATACCTGTCACTTCTGTTTCTCCCTTCATCCCTCCATGTTCTTCCCTTTTCTTTCCAGCTTCCTGGCAGAGTGAATGGAGGCCTCCTAAATCTCAGGCTCCTCTAGCACAACCTGCCATTTCTCCTAAGTTCCTGCATCTCTCTGCCAAGGACCCTGGAAAGCCTGCAGTGCCACAGAAAAAGCCGATAGAGACGCCATGTAATGCTCCACCTTTAACCCAGAGCACACTGTTATTCAGCCTCACCCTCCCTGCTCTACCTGTGTGTCATTCATTTCCTCTTATCTAAACCCAGTTCCTCCTCTCCTGTGCTAACATGGTATTTATAATTACATTCATCAGTCATCATGATGATGAGGACTTCAGATAGAATGAGTTGAGACTCATTTAGATTCACTGCTTATTTGATGCCCCAGTGCCCAAGTGGATTTGAACAGGTCAGGATTTGGTCATGACTCTCATTGGATTTAGATTTGTTCACATGCTGTATTTTCCTTTTGACTCAATTCCACGTACAATTTCCTGCTGCCTTAAATACTCACTAGAACACCAAAGTTGGATCAATCCGCAGCTGAAAATAGTCCCATACAATTGGACTATTTGAGTCAGTTGAACGTTTGTTAAAAGCTTTAGTGACCTGCTGTTTTAGGAAACTACTGAGTTAAGGAGAAACATTAAAGAGGTCCTATCCTGCTATAGGCATGTAACTGGTCTGCAAAGGTTCAAATGTTCTTTCTTTAAAGAGTTTCTTTATAGAGGGGTTAGCAAAAGTCATCCATTTCATCCATCCCCATCCCATGCTTTTCCCATTTACCTTGTTTTGCTCTTGGCTCCTCATGTGCTGCTTCCTTGGACATTTGTTCATGTTCTGCACTACCTGTTGTTTACCTAGTTACTCACTGAGCTAAGTGACTGCTACGAAAAACAACATAGGAGAAAATGCTTGCTGAACTTATTTAGCTAAATATACTTTAGTTATGTGTCATTTATATTCCATCTTCAATTCCCTCTATCCTTTTCCTCCTTCCTCTTTCCCACGTGTTCCTCTCTGTCAGCTTCAGCCTCTGTGCACCCTGGCCCTTCTTCAGAGCAGAGGCTCCAGGGAGGCTCTGCATTTGTTCCGTCCTGGAGACCCCAGGTTCCTGCTGCACTGCAGACGCCCTTACCTTCTCTCAGCCCTCCTTCTGCTCTCATATCCTTTGGGCCTCCTCCTCCTCCTTCTCAGCCTCATATTTCCCAAGCTGCCATACCTTCTCACAGTGACCAAGATGCAGGTACAAAATCAAAAGGGATGCTCCACTGAGTGACTAAACCTCACCAATATGTGAGCACATGCCTCCCCCTGCTGGTTTTCCTCATAAAAGCAGAGAAACAACACAACATGGTCGCATTTAAACTTCAAGCTTTTTATGTGTAATCTCTCTTCCATGTTTTCTTTTGATTTCAGAATTCAAAAGACAGTTGAGTACGTTAAACGAAGAGGACAACCAGTCTACAACACCTACAAGTGAGCTTGAACACACATTGAGTAGAATAAGTGACTGTTTTTATGGACTACACAGCTTTTTAACTCGAACAAAAATGCCTTTGTTGTTCAGCCCCTGATCCCAGACTGCCGCCTAGCTTTAGGACCGAGTCTTCCAGGGCTTCAGAGCGGAAAAGAGACGCACAATTTGGATCCGAGGTCGTTAAGGCATCAGCAGGGTGAGTTCATATAAAAGGTTGCTTTTGATCTGGTTTGGTGTTTTTTGCATATTTGGTGTGGTTGGCATGGCTGTAAAGGAATAATCCACCCTCTGATACTCCAACACTTGTTTTCAAAATGTGTGATGTTGGATGTTTTGTACGGGTTGCATATGTAAATAGTTGAGCAGGGTTGTTTATTTGAGACATTGGAAGTAGCAGTTTGATTGAGAATAGGGATAGGGTTCAAAAGGGCTCCAAAAGGCTAGTAGAAGTATCTCAATTTGGCATTGTTGTGTCTAACATTTTGGAGCCTCTTCAAAATTATTTACCAGAAAATGTCTAACAGGCAGGATTTTGTGAAACCCCAAGAGCAACAATATTAGGACCCCCTTTAACCTAGAGAGAAACTCCCTCTGGAGGGAACACAGGGATTGTAGCCTTTGCAGACCATTTACATGCACACATCCTACAGGGAAGGGACAAACCCAAATATAAATAAAGGTTGTTTCCTCCCAACGGTGTGCAACATTTATTCATTTCAATGTGTAAAGCTTAACTAAACAACTGGTGATGCCATTCCGCTGATCAATGAGACTTCTCTTTGTCTTGCCTGACAACTATTTGGCATTTCTTGTATAGATCCTGGAGAAGTACATTGCAAAGCCGATTGCTGCCATGTGTGTTTAACAATGTTAGAGCATTTGGGGTAGACTCTTCTTTTAGTAATATGATCCATTTAACGTTAATTGCACTGCATGTTATTGCTACCAACTTTCTTTTTGCAGTTTGAACATGATAATGTCTTGTATGATATATATATATATCTATTCCATACTTACATTTGGCAACTATGGGATATAGGAGATAATCACTGCCTGTATGTTGAGAGAAATGGTTCGTTTTGATAAACATTTTTCTATCTTAACATGGGTTCTTTTTGTTGCTTGACCCTACACAGACACACTTATTAACTTGGTTCTATGTGGAAGCTAAAGTTTGCACTAAGTGGTTCTCATCTTTTTGCAGATTGCAGTGTTACAGCTGTTTCAAGCTATTTACCTTGATGCTCTTTGTCTGACAAACAATGTCTCTGAATCTAAGGTTGAGCTAGGCTGGGTTTATATGAGGTTAGAGATGATGTGTCTTGATGTATTCCAGTCATTTCTGGTGAAATATTGTCTACAACCTTCATCATAATTAAAGTTAAGCACAAAAGACTTTGTTCAGGGCAGTATGGTACCTGGGACTGTCACAGCAGACCTGATATTTATACAAACAAAAGATTGTACAGATAACATTTTGTAAGCTTGAAGAGACAGTAAATAATGGGATTAAAGCAAAGGAATGTTTTTTGATAATTGAATCAAATGACTCCCTCCACTATGGAAAGGTTGACAAATCATTATTTGCGTGTGCAGGTTTGTATTAAATGACATGTAAGCATGCACAGCTGCCATTAGTTCAAAAGCTTCTATGTTACCTGAACAGTGCAAAAATGGTAGAACCAAATTAAGTAATTTGCTTGGGAAGAGCCAAATATATTTTCTGAAGTGAATAGATTGTAAAATGCAAATTCAGTTCCATTTAACAGAATTAGCAAAAGGTACAGTAGCTAAAAGAGGTAGCTAATGTAGTGTAGCATGTTTTGGCATGTATTTGCCATTGATTGGTCAGGCTTGGATTTGCAGTTTTGGCATCAGATACTTAATCCCACACAAACACACTCCTCATTTGTTTGGTTTGAAAGCAATTCTGGGAATCTTACAAATGATTTTGTCTCAAACTCAATTACGTTAACTAGAGAACTCTGTTATGTTATATAGAAAACTCTATTAACCTCAGACGGCAACAAGACAGAAAATAAGAAGTATGCTAAGCTAAAATATATAGCATTAAAAACGAGATATAAACATTTATTTTACATCATATATATTTTTTAAATATCTTGTTATTTTCACTGTAAATCTGATGAAGCAAGACCTTGATTCTCTCTGTTGAGCTGCTTCTATATTCAAAACATACAAAAGACGTGTTATTACGCTGCTTGTTCAGTTGCATGTGAAATAATAACATCGTTTATGCGATTTTTAAAAAGGATTCTTTAAACGTTAAAAAATAAACGAGAGCACCCCAGTCAAAGTCATGTTGATGAAGCAAGTTCCAAGTGATCTGGCAGTGCATTTTGAGTGAACATTATACTTTTAAAAACTGCTGCCTAGCAAGGACTGGCCATTCCTTCTGTGGTTCCATGTCACATTGCTAATTTGCTTGTTCGCTTCTGTGGAATTCTGTGGCCTGGATATGGAGTGCATTACTGCCGTGGGGACCTTCCTGATGACGTAGCAACATAACTCAGATCTTCATTTGTTTGTCCCTCAGACCTGAGAGCATGGCCTCACTACTGCCACTTAGCCCCAGAATGCCCGTAACCCCAGGGCTTAACTATTTTGAGATGCCAACAACAAAGATGGATCAAACAGAATCATTGCCAACAATGAAATTACCACGAATCCAGCCAACAGTACCTCCCTCCCTTACTGCACCTAAGCAAAACCCTGATCCTCAAGTTAACACATCTGCTTCAGTCAAGGAGGCCCTGGATAACCCAAGAAGTCACAAGAAGTCCAAGATATCCATTCAGTTAGGGAATCCAATAGCCAAACCAGAGCTGGTTACAAATGTACCGTTTACTCCCACCAGCCCCCAACCTACTTCCAGATCACTCCAGGGAGCTTTGTTGCACTTCCCTCAAACTGCTGCAACCTCTGACACAAAAGCAATAGAAGTGACTCTTAAAAAAGAAGCTGTAACTATGGATTTGGGGTAAGTTAAATACCCATTGTATTGTCTTGAACATGCAGTTCAGTATGAATAAACTTAACACAAAAAGTAAGGACATTTGTGTTTGGTAGATTATTTCTTTGTTGTATCAATGCTTTTTGGCAAACTATCTTATACCGTTGGAAAGCCTGTTTTCTTACCTTTCAAACGGTGCCACATTTGTGAGGAACATGCATTTGTGGGATGAGCAGCAGAGCTGAGTATGTGCGTTGCGCCCATGGAAAATGGGACAAATCTCCTCTGCCAATGCCAATCAGCTTTTTTCTGTTGACTCTTGTTTGGAGTTGTTTGGTGGATTGGATGATTAAAGTCTGATGAAACAAGACTTATTGGCAACAATGTATTTATTAACAATTGATTCATTTAACAAGCAGCGTGTGGAAGAACCAAACACAGCCACAACAGCCTCTCCTCCTCATGCTGTCACCAGCCTGCTCACACACTGCTGTGGGATGGCATCCCATTCTTCAACCAGCATTTGTCCCAAGTCAGCCAACGTGGTTGTGTTGGTCACTCTGGACAGCACGCCCAAGATGATCCCACAAGTGTTCAATAGGGTTGAGGTCAGGACTGCAGGAGGCCATCCCATCCTCTGCCCTCGTAGTCTATCGGTGCAGCAATCAGCAAGGCGTTCTCCACGTCTTCTCCACACCGGGACCCTACCATCCTTGTGCCGTACACAGAATCTGGACTCATCGCTGAACATAATGTTCCTCCTCATGTTGAGGTTCCAGTGCTCTGAACATAATGATCCTCCACATGTTGAGGTTCCAGTGCTCTGAACATAACGTTCCTCCACATGTTGAGGTTCCAGTGCTCTGAACATAACGTTCCTCCACATGTTGAGGTTCCAGTGCTCTGAACATAATGTTCCTCCACATGTTGAGGTTCCAGTGCTCTGGACATAACGTTCCTCCACATGTTGAGGTTCCAGTGCTCTGAACATAACGTTCCTCCACATGTTGAGGTTCCAGTGCTCTGAACATAATGTTCCTCCACATGTTGAGGTTCCAGTGCTCTGGACATAACGTTCCTCCACATGTTGAGGTTCCAGTGCTCTGAACATAACGTTCCTCCACATGTTGAGGTTCCAGTGCTCTGAACATAACGTTCCTCCACATGTTGAGGTTCCAGTGCTCTGAACATAACGTTCCTCCACATGTTGAGGTTCCAGTGCTCTGGACATAACGTTCCTCCACATGTTGAGGTTCCAGTGCTCTGAACATAATGTTCCTCCACATGTTGAGGTTCCAGTGCTCTGAACATAACGTTCCTCCACATGTTGAGGTTCCAGTGCTCTGAACATAACGTTCCTCCACATGTTGAGGTTCCAGTGCTCTGAACATAACGTTCCTCCACATGTTGAGGTTCCAGTGTTCTGAACATAACGTTCCTCCACATGTTGAGGTTCCAGTGCTCTGAACATAATGTTCCTCCACATGTTGAGGTTCCAGTGCTCTGAACATAATGTTCCTCCACATGTTGAGGTTCCAGTGCTCTGAACATAACGTTCCTCCACATGTTGAGGTTCCAGTGCTCTGAACATAATGTTCCTCCACATGTTGAGGTTCCAGTGCTCTGGACATAACGTTCCTCCACATGTTGAGGTTCCAGTACTCTGGACATAACGTTCCTCCACATGTTGAGGTTCCAGTGCTCTGAACATAACGTTCCTCCACATGTTGAGGTTCCAGTGCTCTGGACATAACGTTCCTCCACATGTTGAGGTTCCAGTACTCTGGACATAACGTTCCTCCACATGTTGAGGTTCCAGTACTCTGGACATAACGTTCCTCCACATGTTGAGGTTCCAGTGCTCTGAACATAACGTTCCTCCACATGTTGAGGTTCCAGTGCTCTGAACATAATGTTCCTCCACATGTTGAGGCTCCAGTGCTCTGAACATAATGTTCCTCCACATGTTGAGGCTCCAGTGCGAGTGGGCCTGAAGGTGAAGGCAGTCATGGCAGTTCTCCTGGCAGCCGTACGAGACCGGAGAGTGGCTGCTGTTTGGCATTGGCAGAGGATATTTGTCCCATTTTTCATGGGCGCACCCCACATACCCAGCTCTGCTGCTCATCCCACAAATGCATGGTCTTTACAAATGTAGCACCATTTGAAAGGTAAGAAAACAGGCTTTCCAACGGTATAAGATGTATTGCCAAGAAGCATTGTTACAACAAAGAAATAATCTACCAAACACAAATGTCCTTACTTTTTGTGTTAAGTTTAGTTGCAATGCAAAAGTATATAATGATGTAAACAGACTTTCTAAAAAGAACACCAGCCATTTGACAACAATCTTTGGTATACTTTGTTCCTTCAGAAATGAAAGAACGTCTGCCTCAGTGTCATCTTGTCTCAGAGATGCCAGTTCTGCTTCTTCTCCAATGGTGATGAACAAAACACCTGATATTCAGTCTGGAGACTGCTCCATTGTAAAAAAACAAAAGAAAAAGAAGCCAAAAAGAAACACACAAAAAAAAAGCCCTGTTCCAATACCCATCATGGACCAGACCACTATCTGCAACAGGACTGTTTCAGACAAGGTCTCAGCACAGCAGGCCACAACAGACAATTTATTAAAACAAAAAGAAGATTTTAAAGTAGATTTGGCATCAACCTACAAAAAAAGCTTTGATGCACATGGTTTGGATCCAGAACATTGTATGGCAAATGGCAGAACTGAAAATGATGTGAGGTACACCAATGAAAGACCAGTGTCTGAAAAAGATAGCAGTATTACGGGGGGACATGTGGTACCAAGCCCTGTAGTAAGTGTAGAGGAAAAGTGTGTGTACATATCTAAGGTGGAAGTTAGTCCATTGTGTACAACAGGGTTTTCTATTCCTCATTCTCCGTCCACTATACAACCTAAAGTTCAGATTGAAGGAACAGTGGCAAGTATGATTAAATTACACTCAAGCTGCCCACAATATTCCAAGATTCCTGGCTTGCCGTCTGTTCATCCGTCTCAAGTTATTACTTGGCCTGCTGATTGCAGGTCATTGTTTAAGGAGTTACCCATAAACAGACTTCCTTCACCCCTGTCTTCAGATTATGTTAGTTCCTTTTATGGGGGTAGTGCAGGGATTGCAAGTATGGTGGACTTAGCTCCGACCTGCCCCAGGTCTGCAAGTATTCCTGGATTCCCATCTGCTTTAAAACGTGAGCCAAATATGACTTGCCTTTTACCTATATGTCCCAGAGTGTGCAGCATTCCAGGTTTAGCTGCTGCTGGATCAGCGACTAGATATGAAGATATGGTTTGGGACAGATGTTCTCTATGGAAGAAACCATTGCAGATAAAAGAAGCATTTATTTCGCAAATGTCATGTGTTCAGGAAAAATCTGTGGGTGATACTAAAGCCATGGTGGCTATGTTGCCAACATGTTGTACTAGGGCCAGTGTTCCAGGGTTTCCATCTGCACGCCTGCAAAATGTTTCAAATACTCCAAGTATGGCCAGTCTACTCCCAACATGCCCCAAGCAGTCAATGATTGTAGGTATGCCAAGTAATCACAGATCTATGGTATATAATGATACATGGCATATTTTGAGGGAATGTATCTTAGACAGACCATTGAGAGGTTATACTGTTCTGGTTCAGGGAAAGTCATATGAGGATAAAGAACATTTTAATCATATGGTAGATATGTTGCCCTCATGCCCATCGAGAACTTGCCTTGTAGGTATGCCCACAGCACCCAAGAAGTGTTTACCAAGTATTGTTAACCTTGCACCTATATGCCCTAAACAGACACAAACTGTTGGCATGCCATCTAAAGATCAAAACAATTCTGAGAACAAAGATTGGCGTGCCATGAAACGATTCATTAACAGAAAACCAGAGAAAATAACACCAACCTACATTGAGCAGTGGATACCAAAAGAAATTCCTAAAGATATGGTAGCTATGTTGAGAAGCTGCCCACAAAAAGCCAACGTTGTTGGCTTACCCTCTGCTCCACGACAAAAACCCAGTATGGTTAACGTAATGCCTTCATGTCCCATACAAAGTAGGGTCCCTGGTTGGCCTTCAAAAACTGGACAAAAACTTGGTTTGTCCACTTGCAATGAATGGTTTGCGGATAAAGGTTTACAGTGCGAGAATCCATTAATCAAAAAGGAAGTGCACATTCTGAATTCAGTTTTGTGTTTTGATAAGAACACTACTCAAAGTATGAGTGCAATGTTACCCTCTTGCCCTGAGAATGCTAGGGTCCTTGGGTTTCCCTCTGCTCTGACATTAGCAGATGGTACAACTATGGTGAATATATTCCCTAGTTGTGCAAAGCAATCTAGAATTTCTGGAATGCCAAGCAGAGACACCGGCAAAAAATTAGGGTGGCCAATGGAAAGTAAGCCACTGCTACTCCCTAGGAAATTATCTGCAGCAATGTTAGATTTACAGGATGTTAATATGTTCTATTCTGATAGACATACACTCATAAATATGGTATCAATATTGCCCTCCTGCCCACAGACAGCCTGTTTAGCAGGTTTTCCATCAGTGCCATGTCAAGTGTTGGCAGATATACCAAATATGATAACTCTGCTACCTACTTATCCAAAACATTCTAGGGTTCGTGGAATACCCTCTCTACTCTACAGTGAGGCAGAATGGAGTGTAGACAAAAGCCCAATTTGGGAAAAACCATTAAGGAAGCCAGGTAGACTGTCAGTAATAAATGACCATAAAATGCATTTCAAAGAAAAGGCGTTGTTAAGAATTATGGTATCAATGTTGCCACCCTGTCCGAAACATTCATGTATACCTGGGATTCCCTCAAAGGCTTTAAAGAGACCAGGGAAAGTTGTGAGGAAAGAAGCTCCCAGTATGTTAAAATCCTTGACCACTTTTCCAAAACACAGTAACATTTCAGGTCTACCTGCAAAGAATATTGCAAAGGACTCTGATGGCTGGTATATGGATAAGGATGTAGTTTGGGAAAACACATTCAATAGAAGGCATGGAGTTGTCCAGCAAGATTTACCTGTCAAAGAAATGTCATATAGGGACACATCAATAATGCTGAGTATGCTTCCATCATGTCCACGACAAGCCCTGCACCCTGGGTTTCCATCTGCTCCAAGACCCAAAGCTGTTGATGACATTGTGGAAAAACATCCAGAAATGTTACAGTTGCTGTCATGTTGCCCACAACACTCACGTATCATTGGTTTCGCCTCAAGAGTTTCAATTATTTCTGATTCTAAAGTAGTGGGATGGCCAGTGGTGACAATTAAGACGCCAGGGGATCTTTACACCACAGATAGTTCTAACAAAGATATAATAATGGCAAGCATTCCTCTTAAACGTCCTCTTACAAAAATGTTTCTCAGTTCTGGCCTCACAGCAGTTCCACCACCTGGTGTAAACCGGCTACCAAATATGATAAATATTGTGCCATCTTGCCCAAAGAAAGCTTCTGTTCTCGGGGTACCATCAACACATGTGCATCATTCAGAACAGGGTTGGCCAGGAACTAAGATAAGTGTAAAGCAGAGGACAAACCTCATGGCTTGTAAGCTTTCACTGAAAGAACAGCAAAGAATGGAGATTGAGTCATCAACCTGTCCTATCAAGGCCATTGTTGAGGATTTACCAGCATCAAATTCAGAAATTCAAGTGCACCAGCAATCCTTCATAGTTAATGGGAGTAACATATTGTGGGATGATGCCAGTCCAACTAGATTAGATCTTGACACAAAGAAAACAAAATCTGATGTTTGCTCAACTTTGGAGGGACATAAAGATGAACGGGGCTTTTGGATACCGATTGAGGAAGAAGAAGAAATAGCTGTTCTAGAAAAAGGGTGAGTGAGATGGAGATTTGAAGTTGGAGTTCTCTCTGTGATGTCAGCGTGCTAGTTTTTGAAACATTTGCCTTTTCAAATGTCTTTTTCAGAAATGTGCATTGCAGAATGTGGCACTCCACTCCTGACATGCCACTTATCTTGAGTGTTAGGAAGAGGTGGGTTGCCTTGGCTTGCACTGTGATGCAATGATGTGATGCATAATGCATTGCCTTATCTTAACACAATCTGACTGCAAAATGTGCATTTGTTGTGTGTCATACTTTGAGTAGTTCTGTGGTTTATACCGTTTTTTCCTCTTGTTACTTGTATTGTTTCAGTCACAGAGGTCAAAAGCATATTCAAGAAAAACAGATATTAATGTATGAAAAGGGCAAAGAAGTAGAAACTGCTGTAGTGAGCGTGAAGGGTTATGGTATCATACCCTTAGAAGAGTCAAATACTCTACATACAACTTTGCCGGGAGAGTCATTGGACATCATTCCTAAACCTTATGACACTGTGGATTAAGGGTGTGTTAGATATTCTGATAGAGGGTAACTGTGAGAGGCTAATACACAGCCTCTGCTCTTGTCAGTTTGCTATAGGTGTATTGTTGTTTGTTGCATGGTTAATTGTTATAATGTCCACTGAAGTTATAGCAGTAGTGCTAGTGAGCAACATGGTTTGACAAACACTTTAATGGCAGTAAAACAAAAGTGCAAGTCAGTTTATAAACCCATCCTTAAATAAATCGGAATAGAAGTCAGTTTTCAGCTAATCATGAATTATTAAAAACATTTGTGATCGTTTTTTGTTATTTGAAGAGTTTTAAATGTTAAAAATTAAGGTTTTCTACATAACTCTGGAGGTAAAAACAAAGTTATCCCAGAGGTGTATAACAACATCCAACATCGTAATAAAAAAAGGAATGTTAACTCGGTACTAATGCTGGCTTTACTGCAGTGGCTGTTACATGTAGTAGTTTATTCAACACAAACAAATACTGTGGCATGATGTTTTGTTTGCAGTGCAGCTTTTTTAACTCAAGTGAACGGTTGTTTTAATACAGGCTGTTTGGAGTGAATATCATTTGTTAAAATTGCATGCTTGAGAGTTGATTATTTGTCTTAAGAATGATGATGAGAAGTAATATACAGTTTTTTATCAGTCATTGCTATCATAAAATAGCATTCATTGAGGTACACTGTACCAGGCTTGCATTCAGTTGTGATAAATGTATGTAGAATTACAATATAGCTTATAGAAAGGCTCTTGTACATTATCATTATTATTTGGTATCTTTCAACAATACACTTTGACCTTTATTTGACCTTCTCTTCAGATATGGACACTTGGGTTCACTACAGCCATCATGCCCAATTGTTGCTGGGGCAGAAGAACCCCCATCCCAAACCAAAATAAATAATGCTGAACAGCAGTTACAAAGACATCCAACAAACACGACTATACTGTGGGAAGAGCTACCAAAGTCGACTACAATAAAATGCTCTACAGACAAGATCATATTATGGGAGGAGCTACCAAAGGCGACTACAGATGTTTCTAGAAAAGCATCAGAGACTGAAATGAAAATGATAAAAGAAATGGTCAGTGTCTCTTCAATGATGTTATACACTGGTAATGAATTGAAGACACGTACAGAACCTGGGATTGCAGATCAATTACCAATTTGCCCAACAGCGAGCGGCATATTTGAATCCACAGCAACTGCTAAACAAACAGATCAAACCCAGCTGGACAGAGAGTCTACTTTCGAGACGCCATCAAAGGATAAGGCAATGGGAGAAAGAAAGTTTGCCTGCCCACCCACACAATGTGTGCCATCTTCCGTGAAGACTGAAACTGAATACAAACAGTCCACTTTCTCCGAAGTCTGTCCCAGTCTCACAATAATTGCTGGCATGCCGTCTAAATTGCCTGTAAAAGAGAAACACTGGCTCCTCGATCCAAAGCCAATCTGGGAGAAACAATCAAAAATAAATGTAATATTCATGCCATATGCATCAAAGGATGATACAAAGGACACAAAGGAAATGGTCTTAATGCTACCCTCTTGTCCCAGAGAGGCCAAACATCCAGGGTTCCCATCTGCACCACAAAACAGTTCAAATATGGCGGATAGTTACCCTGGTAGTTCAAGTGTGTCCAGTAAAGCTGGTTTACCATCTATCAGTAACAGATCATTGGTATCTCAACAGGAACCACTTCTGCAAAAGAAAACTGACCTTGTTTTCGTACCAGCGTCAATAAAAGAAGAGAACATTGAACTAATGGGAGCTTTGTTACCAACCTGCCCAAAATATTCTTGCATACCAGTCATCCCTTCAATTCCACAACATACGATAGCACATTGCGGATCAGATATGATGAGCCTTTTCAGCTCTTGCCCAAAACTTCTCGTATTGAAGGTGTTCCATCATTAAAAGAACATTTGAGCAAAAGCTGGTCTACAGATCACAAACCTTTAGTGGAAATATGTTCAAAAATACATGCAGTCATGATTGAAGAGAGACCTTACCATGAAGACATGGGGGCCATGTCAGCTTTAGCTCCAACTTGTCCAAAAGAAGCTTGTATCCCTGGATTTCCTTCTACAGTACGCTATAACAGATTTAGTATGGTCAATCTCCTTCAATCTTGCCCAGCTACCTCAAGTATGGTGGGTTTTCCTTCGATGCAGAACACTGACAGCAAAGATTGGAACACTGTTTATCAGCCATTATGGGAGAAGCAAATGAAACGGGAATCTGTATCACTACTAGGGGACGATAACATGGACAAAGACATGAAAGGAGTTGTTTCTCTTGCACAAAGTTGCCCAAGAGAATCACTCATCCCGGGCTTTCCCTCTGTCCCTAAACCGAGGAAGATTGATGTTGTTGACATGACAAATATGGTCAGCCTTTCAAGCTCATGCTCACAAGCATCACAAATACCCGGATTTCCATCATCTCATACTTCAAAAGATTGGAAAGTGAGCAGGAAACCACTATTTGAACCACATTTTAAAGAAAAGCAGGTGTTGTTGATTGACAAATGTGAAGTTCAAAAGAGATCAATGAAAGCAATGGTTTCCCTTGTACCATCCTGTCCAAAAGAGGCACGTGCACCAGGATTTCCTTCTAATCCAAATTACAGAACTGTGTGTAGTGAACCAAATATTATCAGCCTTTTTACATTGTGCTCACAAGCCTCCAAAATACCTGGATTTTCTTCAGTTAATGTGGATATGAGAGTAGGATGGGTAGCAGAAAAGGGGTCATTGCTGAAGAAGTTACCAAAGAAGAGGGTCATATTTGACACACCAAATGGCAGCAAAAAGATAATGAAGAATATGGTTTCCTGTGTACCATCCTGTCCTAAAGTGTCAAGTATCCCTGGTTTCCCATCTATTCCAAATCCCAAAAAGGTGTATTATGGACTAAATGTAGTCAACCTCCTTCCCTTGTGCCCCTTGGTGTCTATCATACCTGGATTTCCATCAGTCGAAGATCACAAGGAAGAAGGATGGGGTGCCGAACTGGGTTCATTGATGCAAAGACCTCAAAAGAATATTCCGTTTCTGAATAACAGCTCACCAATTAATGTAGACAAATCCAAAAACATGTATGCTTTGGTTCCTTCTTGCCCAGTATCATCAAAGATTCCAGGCTTCCCATCCGTCTCTCAATACAATATGCTGAGTCTTGTACCTATTTGCAACAGAGTGTCCAATCTCCCTGGATTTGCATCCTTTGTAGGGGCCTCAATATTACAATGGCCTCCTAATCCACATGCCGTGTGTGATAAGCCTATAAAGAGCACTGTTTTTGTGATACACAGTCCAAATCAAGATGTAGTAACTGCGAAGACGATGTTTGCCTTAACACCATCTTGCCCAGAAGCATCCAGAATCCCTGGCTTCCCCTCTGCACCTCAAACTAAATCCAAGATTGAACCCAATATGATACGTTTTGTACCTAGCTGCTCTATTGCTTCAAGTCTCAAAGGGTTTGCGTCCATGACTACACACCCAAGCACAGGGTGGCTAAATGAAACAAAACCAATTTTGATAAAGCTTCGGGAGAAGAGGGCACCGATGATGATGATGTCACTTGCTGGACAGGATGAGCTAAATTGCTACAATATGAAGGGCATGGTGACATTAGTGACAACCTGCCCTAAAGAGGCCAGAGCATGTGGTTTCCCTTCTGCTCAAGTTGTAAACAGACCACCAAACATGGTCAGCTTATACACATCTGCACCATGTGTTTCATGTATCCCAGGATTTCCATCAGCGAGGATGCTTAGTTCTGAATGTACAAATATACCATCTAAGACAACACACAGCAAGCCACTGTTTGAAAAGCGGCAGATTGAGAAGCATCTAGTCATTGCAAATCTTCAAGCCAAAGAAAAACATGAACAAGATGAACCAAAGTATATGGTAGCAATTGTCCCATCATGTCCAAATGTAACTCGAATCCCTGGGCTCCCCAGCATTTCCCAACTGAGTCCAACAGAGAAGGAAACATCGACTATTCCATTCCCTTGTTGTACAGAAAGGGTTACACCACATGAATTGCCTCATGTACAGTCAACTCAGTCGCACCTCAAGGACCCAATAACTCCTGGTGTTCCCTCTACATCTGTTAGCCTCCCCAGCACAGAACTTGCAAATGGTGAGACTTTCAGTGTGCATTTTCAGGTCACATTCTTTTTTCTTTATCCTATCTTGTTTAGTGTATTTGACTATGTTTGCTTTCATGACAGAGGAGAAATTCAAAGGCAGTGCAAAGCAAAGCATAGACCTATGTGTAGATCATGGGTAAGTAAAAGAGCCCAGTGCTCTTGCATTGTTTGCTGTGAAAGAAGTCAGTTTAGTGCTTGCCTAACATGGACTGTTTAGACCAATAAACCATTACTCTAGTGAATTAACAATACAGTGCATGGTACATTCCTGTATTTCTGTGAAGTCTGTATTTCATTACATCTTTTATTGTTTTGCTTTCGTGACCTATCTGGGTTATTCTAACATTTGATGTATCTGGGTCCTCAGCAAATCACACATAGAAAGGGGTGTTGCAGAGAAAGCCCAGACAAGGAAAAGAACATTGGACCCATCAGACCCAGCAGGAGTCTTGGATTGGGAAGTAGTGGAGGCAGAGGGAATAGTTACAGGAAAACAGACCAAATCCTTTATGTCAGCAAAAGAGGAAGAGTCTTCAGGATTAGTAAATGTTATTGCGGGTGTTTTCCACAAAGGGTAAGTGTCGGAATGCTGTGACATGAACTCTTTGCAGCATGCAACATAGTGTGCATAAATCATTTTGTAACCCTGCATTTCACGGCCCACTTATCATACATTAAGCTCATTCTATTTTTAAGTGCAGATTTCAAAGTTTTGGTTCATATTAATTTGGATACATTTGCATGGGAATTGATTCTACTTTCTCCGATACTTATTGTTTTATATAATTACCTACATGCAAATGGAAACCATGGCTTTCACATGGTTCCAGGTTTCACTTACTTACTCCAATATCCATGTCTCACAGTTATGAAACAGTAGCATCCATTTTGGGGCCATCTGGCTCCGCTCTAGCTGAAGTGGAGCACCAACCGAAGGCTGTCTCCTCTATAGATCTGAAAGACAAGACAGTGACCCCTTCAGATGAGTCTTCAATGCATTTTGTGGACAGCACTACTGCCATACAAAAGATAGAGGGCCAGATTGAAGACGTTCCCCCCCAACATAACACCGAATATCTCACAAGTGCTGAGCCTTACATGTTGGACTCTCCATCACCACCTACCAGCGAAAGTGATGACGGGGTTTCGGTTTGTTTAAACATGAAGAAATGGCCACCACTGACTGAGGCAGATATCTCTAAAATATCAGAGGAAGATGGTGAGCAAGTACAAGAGGCATTTCTTGATCATACAAAGGCGAGATCACTCACAGGGCACGACTCTGATCAAACACCTGTAGACGATGAAAGTTTGTTAGCAAGGCACCAGACTGAGACAGAACAGGATGAGGTTAGGACAGTGTCAACTTCTCCACAGCTGGATAAAGGGTGAGTGCTGGGGGACAATGACCCATTTAAGTGTTTGGTTGCACGGTGTGGTACTGTAAATGTTCTGCATTACATAGTCTCTTGTTCTGCTTATGAGCACTTACTCCTTCGGAAATCGTAATGGACAGCTATTTGTGATGGCAATAAAGATTGGCAATGTGATGTAGAATTGTAATTTTGCCTTTTTTGTTGCGTTGTACGTAGATGTGGTCTTTATGTCCTTTATGTGCTGCTTTGTATTTTCAATGAGTATGGATATAATAATAATAATAATGCATTACATTTTTTATTAGAGCGCTTTTGCAGGTGCTCAAAGCGCTTTACACATTACACAACATTACACATATTAGACATGTAAGAGTCATTACTGTGGACATTACCCACAGCAGCAAATGCAGGTCAAGTGTCTTGCCCAAGGACACAACAGCCTGACGAGGCGGGTTTGAACTGGAGTTCACCAACGCCCCTTGATCTGATGATCAACGCTCTAACCACTGCGCCAAAACCGCCACGTATACCGTATACCACATACCCATATACCGCCGCATATACACAAGTAAAGCTGAATATTTACAATGACAGACAGTTTTTCGCTTTGCAATGCGTAATAAGATTAGGATGCTGTCTTTCTGGTTTGGTTTGGATTATTTGGTTGGAAATGAGGTGCACCGTACAACTATGACAAAATAAAAAACAGCACTTTTTTTAAGCTTCTCCTTTTCTTTTCTTTAAGACCTCAACAAACAAATATGGAAGGAGTTTCTGCCACTTCCCAGCAGCCTACATCAAATGAGTCACTGACAGGTACAAATGTTCACAAGGAGATGCTCATGGACAAGCCTGCAGGTTGTCAGGACATAAGTCCAATTGGACCACAAGCTGACTTTGCTGTCCCTCAGCGAGGCAGAAAGCCAAAGAGAAAAGTTCCAGACCCTCAGAAGAAAAAGTTTGATCAGAAAGAAGAAACAGTACCAGTACGACCTCTCCGACGGAAGGATAGTTTGACACCAGACCGCAAACATAAAACTGATAGTTTGACAGTCAAGCCCCCACCTGAGGTTGTTCCAGTCCATTCTGAAGGAAGAAATGCTGCTGATGAGATACAACCTGCAGCTGATCCATGTTGCAATCTCAACAAACAAGACACAAGCACTGCTCTTGATGTACCTCAGAATGGTCATGCTCAAGATGAACCAAACACAGGGGACTATAGGCAGAAAGAAGAAACAAAATCAGTTCAATCTATTGTTGTTGTTGCACCTCCTCGTGTGAAAAGGAGAGATAGCAGTTTGCCACCTGTAAAGCCTCCGAGGAGAAAAGGAAGTGTCGCTAGAGACTCATTTGTTCGAAAAACTAATGACCAACAATATTTAAAAGCCCAAGTCAGTTGTTCTTTGAACACTACAGATCCAGTTTCTTCTCAACCTTGTGAGAGTAGCTCTAGCGCTCCATGTGCTGGAGAAGATTCTGTTGGGAGTGCCTCTCTGCAGACAGACACAGAACTGGTCTGCTCAAAGCAAACCTCTTCTACCCCAGGATCGCCCAAGAAAGACAGTAATACAGCTGTCCAGGCCTCTTCTCCAAAGGAAATTGAGAGCATCACACCAAAGCAAGAGCCAGATACATTTTGTGCTAAGCAAACTGCTTCTCTCTCCATTATCAAAAAGATACGACTTCCAAAACGCAACAAGAAATTGACCTCAAGCAAATCTGGCAAAATTGAAACTGACGAGAAGTCACAAGAAAAACCCGTCCAGATCGAAAACGCAATGGAAGAAATAAAGCAGACAAACAATGCTGGTGACGCATCTGTTGATAAAAGCAACACCACATATTGTCAGAAATCCCAGGATGCATCAGAGATAGCAGAATCAGAAATGGGCAAACAAACAACCCTTCAAACCGTTACAGCTATGGCAAGCACGTCTACAGTATCTCATGTTGAAGATGCAGAAAGGGAAGGGTGTCCTTCATCCCTTTCCTCAACAACTAAAGAATGGTCAATGGTGCCACACAGCAAAGGTGTCCCCTCTCCTCTGGGTGATAAACCTTCTACATCTACTGAAGAAGATGCTCCTGTAAAGTTGAGGAGAAGCAGGTTGATCATTGAAAGCATTGTTCAAGTAGAGGATGCTCATATTTCTGAGAAACCATCAGGAGCTTCAAGCTTGCCCGTACCGAAACCACGAGTAAAGAAACGTCTTAGTGGTTCCTTTCCAGATGACATTACAATCTCTGGTTCATCACCTTCCTGCCAGGAAGACAAAGGAACCGACAACACTTGTCTTGGATCAGTCCAACAGAATGAACAGTCAAGCTTGCCTGTGCCATTGCCACGGGCCAAGAAACGTCTAAGTGCAACTTATTCAGATAGCCCACCACCTGTAGACAATGCATTCCCCATAGAAATGGAATTATCTCAGATAAACCTTGAGGATACATCTGCCACTAGCAAGGAAACAAAGGAAGGCTCAACATCATTGGATTCCCGTGTGATCTCTGAAGTCCCGGTCGAAGGAGAAGATGGTGCTGCTGCATCAGAGTTGGAACAGGGAATGCTAGAAGCAATGGGAGAAGAGGACTTTACTCTGGTAGACTCTGTTGAAGATACTGAGAAGGCATTGGATGAAATCATTAAAGGATGGACCTTTACAGAAAGACCTGTTGCAACACGTGACTCAGAGAATGCTACAAAGTTGGGGTCTGAGCAGGCGGACATTGAAAAGGTCCTGGGAGCAGAGGTCGATATGTCCCTTGCTTCCACTGTTGCATCTTCTCAGGATGACTGGCTGCATGTAGCCAATGATAAAGACAATGATAAAGACGGTGAACTAACGGAAATAAACTCAAGGAAGGAAATGAGGGACGAAGAGTTGGACTTTGGCTTTGAGTCTGTAGATGTAGACACTGGTTGTTTACAGGAGGAAAGGTAAGATTAGTCGGTACACATTTATGTGTGGGGGTATAATCATATCTGACTAACGCTGCACAATAGAAATTCTCATTTCCATTCATTTTTTCTAATGATCTAATATGGTATTTTTTAAAAGGTTTCAATTGTGAAAATCATCAATAAGCAGTGTTTTGCTTTTCATCAAATTACTAGTTGAACTTATCTCTTGCTTTGCTTTGTTTTTGTGTGTCTTTCCAGGAAAAGAGAGAAGTCAGCTGCTGCCATCCATCAAGGGGGTGAGCCAACGACACCTCAGAAAAGGCCTGCAGATGGGGCTGCCTCTATGGAAGTAATTTGCACTTGTCAATAAATATATATTTTTAAGATTGATCAGAAACTGTGTGTAAGAATATATCACCTGATAATTATCCCCAACTTTGCAATTCCCTTCATCTTAAAGAAGTTCATTCGCCTCTTTGCGTTTTTTGTTTTGGTTTAATTACCTGCCAACTCTATTGTAATCAACCTAATTACCAGCAGCAGAACATGTTGATGAACCTACTATCTACCTTCCATTACCATTACCATTGTTACATTGTGTTGGGCTATAGACAGAATAAATAACTTGCATTTGGCAAGTGTGTTTGTCTCCAAAGCGACAAACACACCATTATATAATAGTCTTTATTCAGTCACAAGCTCTAGCTCACTTAATAGGGATTATTTGGTCTTAAATGTAATTAACATTTCAATAATTCACAATAATTGTCATTTTGTGTGTTCTAGGGCTTTTCGCCCAGTCCCAGCTTAGTAACATCCAGTCAGTCTCTACTGGACTGGTGTCAGGAAGTCACACAGGGTCACAAAGGATTGAAGATCACCAACTTCAGCACCTCCTGGAGAAACGGCCTCGCGTTTTGTGCCATCTTACATCACTTCCAACCAGAAAAGATGTAAGAAACATTTGAAAATACTCGGTCTACAGGTAAAGATTTGATTTTAATCTTCTAAATTCACCATTTATTTTGTCTTTCTTTGTGTAGTAATTATGAAATGCTGGACCCCTATGACATCAAGATCAACAACAAAAAGGTGAACTGTTAAATACATTTCTAACACAACCTTACAGTAATGTCTTTGCATGTGGTAATTCCTAATCTGATCTATTTGTCTCCATTTGGCAGGCTTTTCATGGCTTTGCAGAACTTGGCATATCGAGGCTAATGGAGCCTTCGGACATGGTCATGCTAGCAGTGCCTGACCGCCTCATTGTCATGACCTACCTCAACCAGATCCGCACCCATTTCACGGGCCAGCAGCTCAGTGTGCTCCACATAGAAAAGGACAGCAGCGAGTCCAGCTATGCAGTAGCAGGGGACAGGGATGTTCAAGAGGACCCAGAGGCCACCGCTCGCTACTGCGCCCAGAGGCTACAGGAGGGGGGCATCAATCTGGAGACCAATGGGGCTGCAGCAGAGTCGGACAGTAACACCGGGGAGGTCCTTCCACCTCCCAGAACCAAACGGGTTGCTGGAGCAGGTGGGGCTAAGTTACCAGTGGCCCCACCAAGGACTCACTTCCTGTCCAAGACTGGTTTCTCTCATGTCAAAGACGCTGATCTGGTCAAGAAGCGTAGGTCCTCACAGCGAAGGAGTGGGTCATTAGAAGAAGGAGACATATCAGTGGTATTGTACCTACTCGGTTATCCCTTTTTATTCTTATCATTACATTGTTCTCTTTTACTTATCTGTAATATATAACTTTTTGTGTCTGCAGGTTGTTGAGGGGCAAGAAGACACTATAATCAGTCGGAGGAAGTCGGACACTGGTTAGTCCAATTCAAGAACAACTGTCATATATCCATCTTGTTATTTATGTTAAAGATTCTTCTGGTGGTGTTCCCTTTCCGGTTTTGTAAACATGTCACAGTAGAGGCACAAAATACAAATATCAACCTTTTTTTAAATTGTATTTGGACGTGTCAATTTGTGACGTATATCCATTGTTTAATTAAAGTTGTCCAGCATTGATTCATTCTTACAGTAAGGTTCTTTTCATGTATTCAATGCATTTCTAATTAAAATGCAATCCCTTTGTTGCATATCTACTCTTATCCAATACATCTTGTGTTCATCTTACAGAGAGAACAGAGGCTGTGGTTGAACCAGAAGGCCAGGTCAGTACGGTTTGTTTCATTGTAGGGTTAAATATCTAGAACTGACTCCAAGTGTACGTAGGTCATTGTGTGTGTGTGTGTTGTGTGTGTGTGTGTGTGTGTGTGTGTGTGTGTGTGTGTGTGTGTGTGTGTGTGTGTGTGTGTGTGTGTGTGTGTGTGTGGTGTGTGTGTGTGTGTGTGTGTGGTGTAGTGTGTGTGTGTGTGTGTGTGTGTGTGTGTGTGTGTGTGTGTGTGTGTGGTGTGTGTGTGTGTGTGTGTGTGTGTGTGTGTGTGTGTGTGTGTGTGTGTGTGTGTGTGTGTGTGTGTGTGTTGTGTGTGTGGTGTGTGTGTGTGTGTGTGTGTGTGGTGTGTGTGTGTGTGTGTGTGTGTGTGTGTGGTGTGTGTGTGTGTGTGTGTGTGTGTGTGTGTGTGGGTGTGTGTGTGTGTGTGGTGTATTGTGTTGTGTGTGGCTGTGTGTGTGTGTGTGTGTGTTGTGGTGTGTGTGTGTGTGTGTGTGTGTGTGTGTGTGTGTGTGTGTGTGTGTGTGTATCCAGGACCCCAGCCAGTATGTGCTGAGTCAGATGGAAGCCCTGGAAGCGGAACAAAATCATATTGATAACAGAGCAGGTGTGGTCGAGAGGAAACTCAGACAACTGCTAGAAACAGGTAGGATAATCGTAAAGTATTTTATAGCTACACATGTGGGCACAATAAATTCATATTTATGGTAATGAAGTACGCATTGTACTTATTGATAGGAAGAAATTGGTTTCAAAGAATAACGTGTCATTTGAAGGCCCAATTACTACAGGATACTGTGCATGTCACCAAATGTTCACATGTTCCCGTATTACAATAGTAAAAGCCAACATTTACATAAAAACATATATTAACAACTGTGGTTATAGAGAAAAAATAAATGATACATTTTGATGTTAGCAGTTCTGATCGTACTACTGCATTAACCTAATTAGAAAGGAAGTAGAAGGGCTATAACTGACAGAGTTGTAATGTCATTCCTCCTGCAGGCAGTGACAAGTTGGAGGAGGAGAGGTTGATTCAGGAATGGTTCATGCTTGTCAACAAGAAGAACGCTTTAATCAGGAGGCAGGACCATCTGCAGCTGCTGTAAGATTCCACACACCGCTGGAACTATGTGTAGTATACTGTTCAATTTACAGTACATATACATCTCATTGCATGGTCCATTAGTACCAGTTGTGGCGCTTCTGATAAATTCGTTTTTTCTTCTCATGGATGTTGTAATGCATCTCTTGTGATTGACAGGCTGGAGGAACAGGACTTGGAAAGAAAGTTTGAGCTGTTAAACAAAGAGCTGAGGGACATGATGGCGATGGAAGGTAAGACTTTAATGCTTAACGTACATTGCCTTAACAACATGCTGGAAAAAAGTGAATTTATTTATCAAATGTGGATAGAGTATTTCTTGCAAGAAAGTCCAGTCAGTCACACAGAGAGCATACAGTCTGCAGAGTGACAGACGAAGAGTAGAGTTTGGGTTGCATGTTCAAACACAGAGAGGGGAGAAAGGGAGGGGGGAAGCTTGGTGATAATGAAAGGGGGAGTTAGGGAGTTAGCGAGGCCGTATCGGGATGTTCTCAGTTCACCTGAGTTGAAGGTCATACTGTTGGTGCACATAGAGTGAAACTAACAACACTGCAACACATCTTCTTAATAAGGAATTGTCCCAAGTTTAGCAAAGAAGTGTGAGAAGTAGTAAATATAGATTAACATTAGCCAATAAGAATCACACAATGATATTATTAAAGCAAGTAAGTGAGTATAATATGTTTCTATTACAATGCTCATACTGTAGGCGTGTGCTCCTCTTGACTTTCTGTCTCATTCCATGGAATTCAAATGCAAAGTCTCTATAATCATTTAGGAAGTGCTTGAAATATGTGTGACTGCTTCTCTTTCGTTATTTCTAAAACCCCCTGCCTTGACAATGCCAACATACTGTATATAACTTCTTCTTTTAACAATGGATAAAGTTGATGGGCAGCTTTCTGGGGATTGGAGCGTTTCCCCCAAAATGTATAAAATGGGGTTCAACTTAGCACTAAAAATCATAAGAGCTTGTTAATTAAATGATTCCAAACTGACCAAAAAAAGTTACTTTTAATTAGTATATGCACTAATATATGTATAATGCAGTGTCATCCATAGATCCATTGGCTGCTCATAGCTAATACTTCACAGGGAACCTTAAACATTATTTTGAAGACTCCAAAGTTCCCTGATTCCCTGAGAGGCCAAAATAAATGTTCTTGAAGAACAGATTACACCTTGTTTCAACAGGTGGGGAAATAATGAACTAGATGCAGTAACACTTTTGACAGGATTCTTTTTAAAGCAAATACAGGTGTAACATTGATAGGCCTATGCATATTTTGAAGTGTATGTTGTTGTAATACTCATTTCGACCACAAGAGGCTGAGTGCACCTCTACCCCATGTTGTACATAGATAAAAACATTCACATGTTAATATAAGTTTTAGGGCGTCTGTGTGTTTAAGTGCAAAATAGTTATTTTCCCCCAAAACTATTTGTGATCATCATTTCATATTGTTCTTTTTTTATTTTTGTAATACTGTGAGCCATGTTCATCTCTGAATATATGTTGCACACATTTCAGCACAGCCCTCCATTTTAAAATATAACACAGTGCAGAAGTTTTTTAGATTTTTCATGTATTTAGTATATTTAAATGTGGTGTAAATACTTGTCTTTATTCTTTTTGAATGCTAAATAGTTTTCTTTTTAATATTTTCTCTTTATAATAGTTCTGTCTTTGACCTTCTCTTACAAATGATTTCCTTGTGTTGTTTACGTTTGCATCATCATTCACTATATCTGTAAAGCGTTAACAACATAAATCTATTATTATCATCATCATACACCAAAGCAAAGTCCTTGTGTGAACATACTTGGCAAGAAAGCTGATTCTGCAAATAATACCTGCACAGCTCCAAGTTCTGATGTTGTCTTTGAAGCTTATCGTTCTCTCCCTCTCTCTCTGTTGTCTGTGCAGAGTGGCGTAAGAGTCAGGACCAGAAACACAGAGAGCAGCTGCTGCTCCAGGAGCTGGTGTCCCTGGTCAACCAGAGGGACGAGCTGGTCCAGAACATAGACGCCAAAGAGAGAGGGTGAGACACACGGCCAGTAGGGTGACCTGTCTTTATCATTTGTCCCACACATGTAGCCCATGTCCTGCATTTGATTGACAGTTGCCCGTCTTAAACTTGGCTTTAATCCAATGGCTGTGTAGAAGACAAGAGAGCGCATCACCATCAGCTGTGTCAGAGGGTAACTTAACTCATGTAGTCTGTGGAGGAAGACTCACTGGAGTTTTCCAGATATTTTCCAGAGTTTTGTTTCAATTGCGCATGGAGGGGAATACAATGTGAAGCAACACTACCTGCAAAACTCACAGAAACATACATCAAATAAATATATTGCCAGGATTTTATTTTAAGTGAATACAGGTGTAAAAAAATGGAGTTTTTTTTAGACATTTGCTAGAGTTTTGGTGAATCCGGTTTGATGCTACATCATAGGCGGCGCGTGAGGCTCAGGTTTGGGAAGGCTAAATCACTTTTTTTACCTGACGCTGCCCGCCTCCGGCGTCTATAGAAAGAGATCAACTGCTGACCAATCAGAGCTCAGTGTGCGGAGTTTAAATCTATCAAGTCATATTACAGGATAAAGGAAATACAGTTTAAAACTGCCGTATGCAGAGAAGACGCCGACGTGTCGCACTTATTCATATCACACTGATATCACATCATCAATCAGATCATCGATCATATAATATCACAATATTTCCTTATCAGAGTCAACTTCTCGAGCCGTATCTGGCCGTGCAACACTCACAGTGTCACATACTGTATGCAGACGTACTATTTTAAGCAACACATTAAGTAATTAAAGTCAGATCCACTCGTGTCTTAGACGGGGCAGTGATATCATAAAACTGTTGTACCCTTTCAGACACTCAGTAGTTGATTTATTTTTTAACCAGTTGTTCTGTATTCACCTTGCAGGTGCAACTCTGTGGCTTGTATCCTGGATTATATGTTTAAGTCATGGATGTTTAAAGCATTGTTGTTAATATGTATAAGCTTTTAGTTTCAATAGACATTTTTGTTGGACAGACATTGTATTTAAATCTAAGCTCTTATCCTTGCAGTAACATGTCCCGCATTGTCCCACTCATACGTACTCTTTGTCCCACATGTGGCATTGTGGCGAAATATGGGTGGTACATCAGTTCATGCATACATAGACCCCTCTCTCCTCTTCCTCAGGGCTGTGGAGGAAGACGAGCGCCTGGAGCGAGGCCTGGAGCAGCGGAGGAGGAAGTACGCCAAACAGCAGAAAGAAAAGTGTGTGATGCAGTGATTCTGTCAGCCTCCAGCAACAAAACTGTCTCACTACCTTAAAGAAAACGGGGAAGACACAACCAGGAATGGTGCGGTCGTGTTGGTCCTCCTGCTGTCAGGCTGGTTGGTGTGTCAGAGGATATTTATACACAGGAAGTTACATGTGATCAATAGGAGCTGGATGTGTTTCCAATGGAGACTCGGATGGCCCCAAACCACAGAGAGGCTATGTTTAGGCACATTTTATTTTGGTTTGTTTCCCTTTTTTAAATGTGCAATCAAAGTGGGCAGTAGATTCATTTCCTCAAATTCAATGTCCATGTCCATTTACCTAACCCAGGATTCCGCACCCGTTGAGCAGAAGCCCTTCAGAGCCTTCACAGAGCTGCTTGTTCGTCCGGACCGTGTGCTTTGCTGTGTTTATAGTGACTATTGTAACAAATCGTGAAAGTGTGTTTGATAAAAAGTGTCTGTATGAGACTGTAAATGTTTGGGAGAGATAAGAGCTGGCTACGGCAGGAGAGAGTCAGTTGTTATTAAGGTTCGGCAGCATTTCTGACATGTTGGGAATTGTAGCTGCAGACTACCTAGTGCCAGTACATTCATAAAAACAGGTTCAGCAGTTCCTGGTGACTGTTAATCACGGCAGGGTTAGAAAGCCCTTAAACAATACCATATTGAATAGCAAATCTCTCACAATGTAACGCTATAACACACTGCTGTTACCTCCTGAAACCATTTTGGATCCTGGATCTGGATAAGGTCTGTTTAAAGGGACAGTTTACGTACAAAAAGAAACGTAAAACGTTTTTTCACAGCACAGAAGAAAGCATGCGAGCAGCTCAAGGTTGCGTGAGCTATCTTACGTCACAGCTCCCCTGAACGGACGACTGTCCCTTTAATTCACATTTAAAAACAGCAAGGTTCAGAAAACAGATTGTAGTTAAGGGTAAAAAAGGACTTAAGGTTATAGACATATTTTGATCATGTTGGGTGAGTACAACAACGCATGTGCAAAAACAAGTATAGGTCACCAAAGTTGCCTTATTAAAGGATGTTTTACATTATAAAAAACACCCCTGTTTTAGGCCAGGATTTTAACGCATGGCAAATTCCATTGAAAATGAATTTGGCTCATGTCCTGTCCAAGTTTGAATATTTTCAATGTTACGTTTAAATGTTTGTTTAAAGTTGCAAATTGAATGCAAGGATAAGGAAAGCAGCTATGGGACGGATCAGATATTCTAAATAACTTATTGGAATGATTTAAAGTTTTACTATTTATTCAAGACAACTGTAAAATGGTAATTGTTGTAACCAAAGCCATCGCTTAGTGTAGCATTTAAATGTGTAGAGAATGTTCACACAGGAGCATGTGTCCTCTCTGTAAACGGATTCATATCATGACAGTGATATTTCTATAGACTTGTACATTTAGGACGTTTCTTTTGCCGACTATTAGGAAAATGTTCTGATACGTGTTTGTTTCAACACATTCAATGAGTCCTGACAATTATCTCTCCTATTCAAGAAATTCGAAATACTTTTACATTATGCAAATGTGTTTTTGTAATTGAAAGCAGAAGATGTGATCTTTGTTAGCGCAATATCAACATTAGCTTAAAGTGTTGTTGCACTTTGACTTCAGTACGAGGATGTTCTGTGATGTTTTAGGCCTGAGGTTTTGTTTTACTTTTTAAAGTTTGCAGTTCTCATGTTGCCAACATCTCTGGTGCGAGCAGCTCCGTGCACCTCGTGTGTGAAGTGGTTACAACCGGTTTAAAGGATTGCTGTTTTATTTGTGGTTTTAATGTTACACTTGCACTATTTGTAAAGTCTGGAAAATACAAATGATTGAATGCCTTATTTCATCTCATGGATTTTTATTTAATAGAATGTATACTTTGAAGAATGTAGGAATGATTTCAATCAATCGCATTATATTGATATCATGAATTGATAAAGGGTTTATTCAGCGTGGGGAAGTGCTAATGTTGGTCTTTTAGATGCACTGAAACATGTATGACTTTAATGAAATGTATTATGTCAACAAATTTACACATAATTGTATTAGGTTAGTTGAAAGAAATATTAAGTTTAAATAAAAAACATTAGGCTCAACCTAACATTATTGCATTCAACTAACCTAACACAAGTATGTGTTACAAGTTGGCATTAAAGTCAACGTTTTAGTTTTTTCAGTGTGTTTTTTAAAGGTTGTAATTCAGAGCATATCTGTAATTGAGGCCTCCACATGGCGATGGCTAATCAGCTAGCTAGCAGCTAACGGCGCTAATAGCACAAACTACAACTGACAGAGCTTAAAGTGTTCTGGGAACTCATCAGGTATTGGCTGACTTTCATTTAGCTTCTTATTAGTCAAAGAAATAACTGTTAAAGGTCCCATGTCATGGTCATTTCTACTCATCATAGTTCCATTGTTGAGGTCTACTAGAATAGATTTACATTGTCCAATTTTCTCAAACAGCATCTCTGTATAGTATGTGTATTCACTCTCTGTCCTACACGGCTTGTTGGAGCTCCTGCCCCCCCCCCCCTCCCTGTGAGCCCACTGTGCTCTGATTGGTCGGGACGTCGCGAGGCTCGTTGCTGCGAGGAGCGGACAGGCTTTCGGGTCGGCGATACAGCGAGAACAAGCGAAACTCATCCTGAGCACGCAAACACTCACAGCCGAAGTAAAAACAATAAGTGTGGCTTGATATTGAGAAAGAAGAAGGTTTATAACGCTGTGAGAACGGGTCTGCGGAGAGCATTTCTCCGCCATCCCAACTCGTCTATTACCAACCAGGGAGCTCTATGCAAGTCAATGGGACTCCCTGATAGTTAGCCAAGGGATCCTGGTGTGTGAGGTGCTCCACGGATTGGTCCATTAGAGTTTTACTCGCTACAGGGTGTACTTTGTGGGTTTGTGACTCTGCAGAAAAACCTTCATAACACACAAGGGGACGGGTAATAACCAGAAAAGCAAGACATGGGACCTTTGACTGAGTCTAAACCTATGGTCTAAACTAGCTAGCTGCACAGCTCCAACTCCATTCTTGTGTTTTAATTGCTAAATTGTCATCACACTTATATTACGTAGCTTGGCATTGAAAATGGCATTAGCATTTATTTGGAATCAGGTTTCTGGCCATCCAAGTCAAATGTTCTTTTAAAAAAAAAAACTTTTTTTAAGTTCTTCATTCCGTCCGTTCAAATCAGCTATTTCCCAACCTTCTGACAACAGCTTCCTCTGTCCTACTGCTGGACACAAGTTTCATAAGAGTACTTAGAATGAACTACATGATAAGTGGGCTCAAAACAAAAGGAAGTTTTTAAAAGTGGTCAACCCTCAACAAATGTCTATTTGATTGAATGAGAAATATTTAGAAATGTTTTGTAATGAAAATGCCAGTTTCTCATTCCATTGAATGATATGATGACACTCTTTGGTGTTAGAGGCTGTGAGTGTGTTTTCAGTTGCAGACAAAGAAATGAGAGATCTTATATCTGCAGGTTGATGTGCCAGCGCTGCAATGTAGACGGAACAAAACATGTCTTACAATGTCTTACAATCAGGTTCAAACTTCAGTAAGTTAACATTGTGTATTCTTTTCAGTCCTCAGTTTATTTGAGGGTGAATAATACTCTTTACATGACAGAAAGCTACAATTCTTTAAAGTCAGCATTTCCAAAAAGATAGAAAATAGAAATAGGAAGTGAGAAAGTCTTGCCCAATACTGCCCATAAAGGATTTTGTCTTTGGGAACTAAAACTAAATACAGATGTTTATTAGGGTTAGGTTAGGGTTTAGTACTAGTATACAAGTACTAAATACTTGTATACTAAAGCTTAATTCAAAGAAATTACAGTTTATTACAATTGTCTTTATGCATTGAGAATTAAAACCTGTTTGTGAATTTTTGTACAATTCCAATTTTTAAAATGATCGTCATTATCAAATCAAATCAAGTTTTATTTATATAGCACATTTATAAACGATTTTTGGTCGAGCCAAAGTGCTGTACATATAATAAAAATAGCCTACAGTAGAGACACTTTACAGCAAATACAACAGCACAGATTGTTCAGAATATGAGTATGAGAAAAACGACACCCTCTGTCCTTAGACCCTCTGTCCTTAGACCCTCACATCGTACAAGGAAAAACTTCCAGAGAAAACCCACAGTTTAAAGGGGAACATGGGAGAAACCTCAGGGAGAGCAACAGAGGAGGGATCCCTCTCCCAGGACGGACAGACGTGCAATAGATGCCGTGTGTAAATCGAAGAGATAATACATTTTACAGCATATAGACCGAATGTTAGGAAATACATGTGTCTGTAATAAGAAGATGAATCCACGAGGATGTCAGCTACAATCCTGTGGAAGCCATCAGGGAAGCAGCATGACGAGACCCAAGGCAGGATCGCAGAGACAGGTTCAGCCACGACCCGAAGTCCACGACTTAATCCAGAACTCAGGATAGAAGATCCAAGACACAGGACTACAGCAAGAGGATCAGCCTCGACTCCGGATCCCGGCGTAGATATAGATACAAGACAAGAACAAAGATTTGGCTGGGTTAATCGGAACAAGAGAATACACAGACACAGACAGAGAGGGAAAATGTCATTGGATAAAAGTTATTCTTGATAACCCTCTAGAAAGATCTCATGAACTTCCCCACTCAATCTATCAAGACCCGAGCAGTTCTATTAGATATAGGATAAGAAACAGAGATAGGGAGCACAACAACCTATCTCTTCGTCAGATGCACTCCCCCGCTTATCTAAGCGACTCTGTACCCCGTTACCCTACAAGGCCATAGACCAGCAGAGGGACCGTTACCCTCTACAAGGCCATAGACCAGCAGAGGGACCGTTACCCTCTACAAGGCCATAGACCAGCAGAGGGAACATGGGGGGTGTGTAAGGGTAAGGATTTTTAAGAATAAACCGCAAGGGTCTAAAGGGAAAAAAGATTAAATATAAGTTACTATATTTTAAGTAATCCTATCTACTATTCCTATATTTGAATAATGTATACACTATTTTAAAAATACTTTATGAAATCCTATGTTATGTTATAAATATTAAAATAAAGAACTAAATGAATAAAGAACTAAATAAATGAATAAATTAAACAAAAGCCAAAGAGAAAAAGTGAGTTTTAAGTGTTGAAATCATTTATCCACTTTTGGACATTATATATATATATATATTAGGGCTGTCAAACGATTACTGATTTTATCAGATTAATCACAGCTTTAAAATTAATTAATCATGATTAATCACCATTCGAACTATGTCCAAAATATGCCATTTATTTATGTATATTGTTGTGGGAATGGAAAGATAAATGAAAGAAGGCGGATATATCCATTTAACATACAGTATCTATGTTTATTAAAACATTTTTCTGCGTGTCAAAATGAAAGACAACCCACACACCTATCAATCATCAAACCGTGGGGTCTTAATTCATTACGTGTTGATTTCTATCAACGGGGGAGTACTTCAGGAAAGTCGACAGAGGGGGGGGGGGGCGGCGGCTCGTGGAGTACTTCTTGACCACAGAGTGTGAACGTTGTGATCAGCTGTTTTAGCGCAGTTCTCCAGTGAAGGGGGGGAGTCTCCCTCCGCAGCCGGTTGGCGTAGTTTTGGCACAATTCCGTTGTACAGACCGACGTTAACAGCAGCCCTGTCTGTGCACACGGAGACCGACTCTGTCGTCCGGTGATCTAACCGCCTTCTGGAAAAGCTTCACAAGTACGTCGGTACGCAAATGCACTTTGTGACACAAGTGACGGTACGCATTTCAGATTACGCACATAACCTGCGTACCAGTTATGTGCAACCCTGTACTACAGCAAAAGTATTCTCCGTCGGGACTTCCTGCAAAAACACCACGCCGTTATCAAAGATGTTCTATTGAGAAGACGATCACTACGTGACAAAAGTTTTCAAAACCGTGGCTACTGAAATCAATCTTACTAACAGCTGTCTGTGCAATTTACTCCGCGCGAGTTGGCAGACTTTATTTCGCTTACTTTAACATCATTTTTCATGGTGGGGCTAAGCCATTTCTTGGTATGGGTGTAGCCTACCCCAGCCATACCCTGGCGCTGCCACTGGTGGCACGTATGGGGCGGGCCATTCTGCACATGCGTTAAATGCGTTAAATATTTTAACGCAATTAATTCAAAAAATTAATTACCGCCGTTAACGCGATAATTTTGACAGCACTAATATATATATATATATATATATATATATATATATATATATATATATATATATATAGTGAGGATATCAGTGTGTTCTGAAGTATACTGTCTTATTGTATCGTCAAAAGCAATAATAGAGGAACTCCAGTGTGGGAGGCGACATTCCTCTGAGTCCAATCATTATAAGGAGATGTAAACATTGTTCCAGTGACTCCCTCAGTGCAGACTGACAGGCTGGATGTGAGATCTGGCAGGCGTAGATTATGATACTCATTTCTAACACGCTGTAAACATGGCTGTTAGTAACACTACACTGTTTACACCCCGGTGTGTTTGGCCTACTTTACTCCTATGGTGGATCCTGCTGTGGGAAGCCGGCTGTGAAACTCAATACCAAGCAGAGGAGGGTGAGTGTTTCACATTTCATTATTTGATACAAATGTATAATCGTGTATTTAATCTCTGTGGGACATTACACTGGTTGTCAGAAAGTGGATCATTTTCTAACTGTTGCCTCTGCACACCCTAAACCAAAGAGTTAGTGCAAAAGTACAAATAGAGTTAACTTCCCTTAGACAAAGGTATTATTGATGTTAAATTACACACAGTATTGTGTTTTTCAAAGATGATATAGTATATTGAGCGTGTTATATTATTTAGTGTAAAGGCAGTGATAGAAGAAGATCTTATGAGCAATAAAGCACGGAAGGTTAACAAGAATGCTTGCAAATTTATTGAAATGACATCAGCAAAAGGTTAGTTTAAGCTTTTTAAGCAGCATTTTAATGTTGGAGCTGTAGAGGCAATTTAATACATGTGTATACTGTTGGTTACGTTATAACATCTATAACAATCTGTAAACCAATCATTTGTTTTGTATATAAGATTCATCTTTTAACCGTACAATATTCCCCACTAAGTACAGTGTTTAGCAGATTTACTTTCCAACATGTTGCCATTTCTTGCAGTCTGTGGTTCAACCCCATCATGTTTACAGTCGGAGCTGATGGGAAAGTGCTAAGGATCTTTACCTGACAAAAACATGATTTTATTTATACAGGTTTTATTTACAATCCATCAATTGATCATGTGACTTCAAAAGGGAAATATATACAACATTACTATACATGTCAGATAAATAACAACCATCTTTCTTAACTTTACAAAATATTCAATAATTGTATTTGATCATTGTTAGGAAGTGTTTTAATATTTGTAACCAATACATTGGTTGAAGTTAATGATATGTCGTCTTTCTTGACCTCATTTTTTTACAGCAGTCAATTGAACTCATTCATATGTTTAAAGCGTCTTTGGGTTCAAGAAAAGCGCTATAGAAATAAAAGATATTATTATTATTATATGTCAATTTGGACTTAACACTTAATATCTTTCCTTAACGGAAACATTCTGGTAAGATTTCCATTTTGTTTTGTTTGTGCAAATGTTATGCAACTAAAATCAATGTTATTGCAACTGTAGAAAGAGGAAGCACCCTCATAACGAAAAGCTGAAAGCATTTAGGAAATTGTTATTGTTGTACTAAATCAAAAGAAGCCAGTACTAAAGGAAATATGTGACCCCAAGGAATGATCCAGCTCAAATGTTACGATATTTTACTCTTTATAGATGTTTTTTTTTCTTATGAAACGCCTGTTGTCGTTTTGAAAATGTCCAGCATAATTAAACGGAGTGTGTTGGCTTTCTCTCTCCCTGTTTAGTGGAGATTTTCCATTCTGATAAACAGAAATCATTGGAATGGAAATCCGAGCCAAACGCAGAGGTAAGACGGGATGCGAAATGACACATTTTTGATCATTCTAATGCTTGTTTCATGCGCAGTAAAAGTTTAATCCATCACTAAATAATGACGATACAAGATTGGACCCAATGTTAAATGCTAACTAAACACGTCACTGTATTTACTCTAGCTGTGTTACCAATCATGGTGTGCAACCTGCCTGTTGCTTGTGTTTTACATAACGAAATATAACGTAAATCATAGGATATGAATTTGGGAATTTGACCAAGATGTCATTCAACAAGAACTCCCAGTGAATGGGATCACTGTTCAGACAACATCATATTAGGTTGAATGATTAGTATGCATACCTTATTATTTATTTGCTTATTCCACTTTGTTGAGTCCCATCAGGATTTTGTCTACCCTGCAGCTTTTCAGCAAGTATACATTGTTTACATGTTGTTAGTTTAGGCCTATCAAAGTATACTGACTTCAATTATATTTGTTAATCTGTATATTAATATCATATATTCAATAGAGATACTCTAGGTATACGTAGATACGTATATATGTACTGTTCTGTTTTGTATACTTTTTGATACATATACAATGTTGGTCTACATTGCTGCTATGATCAAATGTTTTCCCACACTGGTATCAATATGTTATCTTATCTTCCCTAACATCCCAGTGGACTTCAGTTAACCTTGCTTCAGTCCCTGTGCTTCAAGCTTGTGCAAGGCGCATGACAAGAACTGTTTTAAGCCCGTGGATGGAGCGGAAAGATGCCCACTACATACTGATGGATATTTCCTTAGCCCAAGAACAACAGCCGTCTGAACAGCTGAGCCCACTACAAGTTCACTTTTTTGATATAAACACACCAATGACAATCTTTCAAAATAGTTTGACCGTCCTGAATCTTAACACCTCCAGGCCTTTCCCTGTCAATGCAGTCCTGCCATCCGGGTACTTTGAGCGCAGACTAGCTCTGGGCCTGGGCCCCGTCAGACGGACAGGCTTCCAGCTGGCCTTCTCCTACTCTGGAACATGTGTGCTGCTGACATCCATCAGACTGTACTACAGGAGGTGCCCTGACATCGTTAGTAACCTGGCCTTGTTTGAAGGGACGGGGGCCGCGTCGGGTGACCTGAGGGGCTCCTGTGTGAACGGAGCTGTGGAGGTTTCTCCTCCTGTTAGAGAGTGTGAGGCGGATGGAGAATGGGGTCCAGAGCATGGAGGATGTACCTGTAATCCCGGCCATCAAGTCATGGATGACACATGTCAAAGTACGGAGATTAACTTTTTCAATTACATTACTTTAAAATATGCTGCTTTACTGATGACTAGAGAATACAATTAGATAGAAGACAGACAAGTCAGAGGAGGAGTTATGTTTCCTGACTGTACGCTTCCTAAAAGCTCCACAGGTCTGCTTGATGGATTTATTTACTTAGATTTATATATATATATATATATATATATATATATAGAGATATATATATATATATATATATATATATATATATATATATAGAGATATATATATATGACAGCTTTAGCTCAAACGGTGTATGTCCGCCAGTGACTAACAAGACATGTCAAAGATAAATGTGATTTTTTACTTTTACACAAAATGTTCTGTTCACTATATAAAAATAAATCTAAAAAGGACAAATTAAAAAGGTCCTTGTCAGAAATAATCTTTGTTCGCAATGCTTACATAAAAAATGAACTGATATATAAAACCAGGGTCATTCAGGAACCCAACCACTCTGGAATAAAGTTCCTGGGCATGCATCAGGTATTTTCTTTAGATGCCCAACATGCATCGCGCGCGCGCGCGCACACACACACCACACACACACACACACACCACACACACACACACACACACACACACACACACACACACACACACACACACACACACACACCACACACACACACACACACACACACACACACACACACACACACACACACACACACACACACACACACACACACACACACACACACACACACACACACACACACACACACACACACCCACACACACACACACACACACACACACACACACACACACACACCACACACACACACACACACACACACACAGGTCTTGAGGTAGCCCTAATACATAAGGATTCAACATCTGGGGACGGTGAACATGCACAGCAAAATGTCATTGTATTCTGAAAATAACATTATTACCACAGTAGAAGAGAACTTCTTTTTTTTTTTTTAAATAAAAGTTAGAGGAAAGGGACTCACTCTATCTTTTCCCACCAGCTTGTGATATGGGCTACTACAAACCAGCCAATGAGAGTGGAGTATGCCGGCCATGCCCACAGAATAGCAACACATATGGGAAGGGATCTGAGAGGTGTGTTTGTCTGCAGGGTTACACCCGCCTACCAACGGACCCTGAAGACCTCGGATGCACTAGTAAGACACACTCAGTGAGTTTATGCAAATAAACTGGTATCAATCAATATACTATTCAACTAATGAATGGGATTTGAATTAAACGTTGACTTTTATTAAATGTATTATATCAACAGACTACAAATAATTTTATTAGGTTAGTTCAAAGCAATAATATTAAGTTGAAATAAGGTTCAACTTAATATTATTGCTTTCAACTAACCTAATTCAATAATGTGAAATCTGCTGTCATAATACATTTAATAAAAGTCAACATTTCTGTTGTTTCAGTGCAACATGGAACATTTCCCCTCAATTGTCATTGATGCAGTTTATTTTATTATTACTTGTAAATCTAATGGACACAGGTTGTCTCCCTTGTTCTACCTTTATCTAATGTGATGCTAAGGACACTTATTTCATACGATTTTGCAAACTCTCCTCATGTTTTACTTCCCTTTGTCCCCCACAGAGCCGCCCTCTGCTCCAGTGAATCTCACAGCCCGTCACCATAATGACTCCGTGCTGATGGTGACGTGGGATCCTCCTCATGACCGTGGAGGCAGACAGGAAGTGATGTATGGCATCAAGTGTGAGAAGGAAGTGGAGTCCAGCCGTCAGTGGCAGGCGTGTGGCGATACTGTGGTTTTCCTGCCTAACTCAGCAGGGCTGACCAACACATCAGTCACTGTCACCGAGCTGAGCCCCCAGCACGGATACAGGCTCTCAGTGCAGGCCTGGAACGATGCATCCACCCTGGGGGGGGCTCCACCTTCATCCACTGCCACCGTCACAATCCACAGATGTATGTAAACCCAACTAAGATTTCGACACATTAGAAAGTCCAAGAAAGGCGAGGGAAATAATGAGACAGACATGTGTTAGGAAATAACAGTGTTAGGGTTCAGTTCTGGTTTCAGTTCCTAACTTTTAAGTTTTTTCCTTTGTGAGTCATTACAGAATTGGATGACGTTCAGATGTAAAAAAAAACTTTATTTTCTAATTTTCTGTTATGTATTTGAGAAGAACAGATAGTAAATCATCACATTTAGTTGGCCAGCTCAGGCATCAATGGTATATATTTTAGAACATTACATTGCATTTAGCTGACGCTTTTATCCAAAGCGACTTACAATAAGTGCGTTCGACCAACAAAATACAAACTTGAAGAAAACAGAATCATAAAGTACATCAGGCTTCATAGAGCCAAAACATTTCAATTGCTACTCAACTGGCTTTAGATAAGCCAGTGCTTTGTTAGTATATAAGTGCTCTGTTAGTATGTAAGTGCTTAGTTAGTATCTAAGTGCTTTTTATTTTCTTTCGTTTGTTTTGTTTTTTTGTTTTTCATTTTATTGCTCGAAGTGGAGTCGAAAGAGATGAGTTTTCAGTCTGCGCCGGAAGATGTGTAAGCTATCTGCTGTCCTGATGTCAATGGGGAGCTCATTCCACCATTTTGGAGCCAGGATAGCAAACCCACGTGTTTTTGCTGATGGGAACTTGGGTCCCCCTCGCAGTGAGGGTGCAGCGAGCTTGTTGGCTGATGCAGAGCGGAGTGCACGCACTGGGGTGTACGGTTTAACCATGTCCTGGATGTAGGAAGGGCCAGATCCATTTGCAGCATGGTAAGCAAGTACCAGTGTCTTGAAGTGGATTCTAGCAGTTACCGGAAGCCAGTGGAGGGAGCGGTGTGGTGTGGGAGAATTTAGGAAGGTTGAAGACCAGGCGAGCCGCTGCATTCTGGATGAGCTGCAGAAGTCGGATGGCACATGCAGGTAGACCAGCCAGGAGGGAGTTACAGTAGTCTAGGCGTGAGGTGATGAGAGCCTGGACCAGAACCTGCGTGGCTTTCTGGGTCAGCTGTGGACGTATCCTCCTGATGTTGTAAAGTGTGTATCTGCAGCAGCGGGTTGTAGCAGCGATGTTTGCAGTGAAGGACAGGTTGTTATCTAGGGTCACACCCAGATTCCTTGCAGTCTGAGTCGGGGAAACAACAGAGGTGCCGATGTTGATTGTTAGGTCAAGAGTGGGACAATCTTTTCCCGGAAGGAAAAGCAGTTCAGTCTTGTCAAGGTTGAGCTTGAGGTGATGAGCAGACATCCACTGAGAGATGTCAGCTAGACAAGCAGAGATGCGTGCGACGACCTGGGTCTCTGAGCGGGGAAAGGACAGAATTAATTGGGTGTCGTCAGCGTAGCAGTGGTATGAAAAACCATGCGGGCTAATGACTGATCCGAGCGAGTTTGTGTACAGGGAGAAGAGGAGGGGACCAAGAATAGAGCCCTGAGGGACCCCTGTAGTTAATTGACAAGGGTCGGACTCCAACCCTCTCCAAGTTACCCTGTAGGTGCGGTCTTTGAGGTATGAGGTGATGAGGGAAAGTGCAGAGCCTGAAACTCCAAGTTCTTGGAGAGTGCGAAGGAGGATCTGATGGTTCACCGTGTCGAATGCAGCAGACAGGTCCAACAGGATGATGACAGAGGAGAGGGATGCTGCTTTAGCCGTGTGCAGTTCCTCAGTGACAGCAAGGAGGGCAGTTTCTGTGGTGTGACCTGCCTTGAAACCAGACTGGTGCGGGTCCAGAAGGTTGGATGGAGATGGAGAGTTGTTTAAAGACGGCGCGTTCAAGTGTTTTAGACAGGAACGGGAGTAGAGAGACAGGCCTGTAGTTTATAACATCAGACGGGTTGAGAGTGGGTTTCTTTAGGAGAGGGTTTACTCTTGCCTCCTTGAGACTGTTTGGAAAGTGACCAGAAGTTAGAAGTGTTGATGAAATGGGAGAGAAACGGTAGAATATCAGGAGCGATAGTCTGAAGGAGGTTTGAAGGGACAGGGTCCAGAGGACAGGTGGTAGGGCGGGCAGAGGTAATGAGGGTAAGAACCTCACTTGTGGCGCATTTCCACTACACGGCCTCGCTCGGCCTCGCTCAGTATGGCTAGGCCTCGTTAAGCCTTGTTACGACTGGCTCACTTTATGGCGCATTCCATTACAGTTTAGGAACTGGGGTAGTATCTATAGTAACGCAGTGTAGGCGGAGCCATGACGTCATCTTCGATGAGAACCCCAGAAAAATAACATCAGCCGGTAGCTGTTAGCACTCAGAGCTCACAGCTCCTCATATCTGTTCAGAAACTAGACAAAAGTTAAACAAGTACAAACCACAGACTGCCTGTGTCATGGCGAATACAGTCGCTGGTTTATTTATGTCTGTAGGCCGTTGTTGTGAGTGTGGACGGTCGGAGCATTAATTCATGGTTTTTACTATCCGGTATCAGTATGTTGTTACTACGGCATCATTTTGAAACGTGTATTACAATTAAATCACGGTCAAATATGTTCATCTTGTTGTAGTTGTAGCTCCCTTGCCAGCGATTCTCTCTCTCTCTAGTTTAGCATACTCAGCCCGACTCAGCTTGGTTGTTGGCCCGGAAAGAACCTCGATTTTATGGGGCCAGAAAAACTGTGAAATAGTACCTGCTAGCCGGTACTACGCTAAGTGGAAACGCAACCAAAAACGGGCCCCGCACAGCTCGGCACGCTTAAAGCGAGCTCCGCACTGTAGTGGAAATGCGCCATTGGAGAGAGAGGGGAAAAGGAGGTCAGTGTGTTGGTGGAAGGAGGGTCTGGTGACCCAGCGGTGAGTAAAGGTGAGTCAGAAAAAGAAGAGCGAATATCATCAACCTTTTTTTCAAAGTAGTAACAAAGTCGCTTGACAGAAGGGAGGAAGGGGCTTTGGGTGGGTCCAAGAGGGAGGAGAAGATGGAAAATAGTTTTTTGGGATTAGAATAGGAAGATTGGATCTTATCTTGAAAGAAAGTGCTTTTTGCCTGAGAGATCGAAGCAGAGAAAGAGGAGAGGAGAGCCTGATAGGTTAGGAGGTCGTCATGGTGTTTGGATTTCCACCGTTTCCGCTCTGCTGCCCGAAGGACGGTTCTATTAGCACGCAGTGCGTCATTTAGCCAGGGAGCCGGAGGGGACTGACGAGCCTGCCGAGATGTGAGAGGACAGAGAGAGTCCAGAGAGGATGAGAGAGTAGAGAGGAGAGTTTCTGCAGCAGAGTTTGGAGGCAGGAGTTGGAACGAGTCAGAGGAAGGGAGGGCTGAGAGCACCAATGAGGCAAAGGTAGAGGGGGAGAGGGAGCGAAGGTTACGGCGGACAGGTGCAGGATGAGAAGAGATGAGTTTGTTATGTTTGGAAAGGGGTAGAGAGAATGAAATGAAGAAGTGATCGGATGTGTGGAGCGGGTTTACAGAGAGGTTAGAAGCAGTGCAGTTCCTTGAGAATATGAGATCAAGGACATTGCCAGCTTTATGAGTCGGTGGGGACGGAGACAGTGAGAAAGCAAAGGCGGTTAACAGAGATGTTAGTTCGTCTATCTTCCCTGTCTGGAGGTTGAAGTCTCCGAGAAGTACAGCGGGAGGGCCAGTTTCAGGGATGTGTGAGAGGAGATTATCTAATTCCTCCAAGAAGTCCTCCAAGGCGCCTGGTGGACGGTAGAGAACAACAATGGTTAATTGTATAGGATGGGTTACTGTGACGGCATGGAATTCAAAGGTGGAAGGAGTGAAGTTAGGTAGCTTGAAGAGGGAAAAGCTCCATTTGGGAGAGAGCAGGAGACCAGTGCCACCTCCTCTGCCAGTGGGTCTGGGTGTATGGGTGAAGGAATATGCTGTGGAGAGAGCTGCTGGGGTGGATGTGTTGGATGGAGTAATCCAGGTCTCAGTGAGAGCAAGGAAATCCAGGGACTGCAGGGAAGCGTAGCCAGAGATGAAGTCAGCCTTAGGAACAGCTGACTGGCAGTTCCACTGGCCGCCTGAAACTAGATGTTGGATCTCAGTGGAGCATGTGGGATAGACGAGAGCAGGCCGGTTATATCGAGTAGGAGATACACGGGGCCAGTGATAATTGCGAGAAGACACATGAACAGGGTTGGAGAATATACACATGTCTTAGCAAGAGGGGACCAAAAACACCAGAGATACTTAGCACAGTTAAAGTAGGATTTGCCTCCTCTTTGCCTCCAACAGGACTCCTTTGTCTTTGTCAGTCTGACGCTCCAGGAAAGTGCTGCCTAAAATGGACACCAGTCCTGATTGTTAAGTTGTCAGAGCTGTGGGGCCACGCCCCTTTAATTTGTTAACTCTCTGCAGCTGGTGGGCAGCAATAGGAACTGGCTCACTTCACACTAGCTGGAGTCTCCATGCCTTTCTTAATGAACTTTTTAGTGACCATTTTTTCAATTACATTAACCCTAGGTAATAAAGTTATGAGGTTAACCCTAATACAGTTACCCATAGTCAATAAAGCCCTTAGTATTATACAAATGTTTAAATCAAAGTTAACCCTAAGAACCAGTTAGTTCAGTTTTAAGGTTTCTGTAAAAATAAGTTTCCCACATTTCTGCCTGAAAGTCAGATACTTTAGCTGTTTTGAGATTAAAAGCACAATTTTAATCAGACGAACTACAGAACATTTATACAGAGCACACTGAATCAGAGAAGTCTAAAAACAAAATGGTACTTATCCCAGGTTCTAGAAGTCAGCAGTTGTATCCTATCTTAAATCGAGTTGCACACTATAAGATGTTTTATCTGTTGCTTTTTAACTGTGCTCAACGGTTAGCTAGAACTTTGAAATAAATAGAATCAGTTTAAAATGTAAAAACTATAATTTAAACACAGATGTGTTCATTTAGAATTTATTTTTAACAAAAGGGTTCATTGTTGCCATTAACAAAGAAGGCAATTATTATTCTGGGAATATACAGTAAAACTTTTGGATTATGCTAAATGTAAACATTTAATTTAACTTTAGATAATAAATGGTACTGCAGTAAATGCAACTCTGTAACTGTAATTACTTTAACTATAGTAACAGGGTTGCAGATCAATGCTAATATTAGTTTTTACCTCAGGAATTGATGCTCGATGCAGAATATAAGGCTACTTTCAAGGCAAGAACAACATTATTAAACTAAAGAAAGATAACTATGATTTTTATGTGTCTTATTCTGATAATATGAGTAACAGGGTTGACCCATTAATGATTTAGCTAGCTCGATGAAAGAAGGATAACACATTCTGCCTCCTACACAAGAAAACTGAAGCTATACTCAGTAACACTTTTGCTCAACACAATTAGAGGATGGGTTAGCTAACGATGGCTAAAGTTAGCTAATATTAGCATTCAGTGCTTCTCAAAGTGTGGTCCGCGGACCACTGGTGGTCCGTGAGCGCCCCCTAGTGGTCCGTGAGTATATTGGTAACATTTCACATTTTTAATTAATTAATTAATTTAAGTTTTCCGCACTCTCGCGGGAATATCTCCGCAATGGAGTGAGATTAAGTTTCACTTTCGATTGCATGATATAACCCAGATAAACACCTTCATCACACATGTTGCCACTTGTTTGTACAATTTTCAGGCGATTTGTAAAAAACGATGTGTTTTTGGATATTTGTGGAGTTAGGTGGTCCGTGAGTGTTTTTTTATTGGTTAAGTGGTCCTTGGTATGAAAAGGTTTGAGAAACACTGCTTTAGCTGGATGTTGTTGTCTTTTTAGCACTCTCTTGTTATACTTTGGGTTACTCTGGGTTCTGTACATGTGCACAGGCTAGCTTTGAATAACTACTGAACAAAAAGTGCATCATTGAAGTAAATAAAAGTCAAAAGTGCTGTTAATTTGAGCCACCTGAATCATTCTGTTCTGTTCCAGGGAAGGTTCCTCCTGTGGTGAGCACACAGATGCCGGGCTTAAACTTCTCAGAGCTGGCAGAAGTTCCAACAGCTTCTAAGTCCCAGAGTCGCACCTCCATGTGGATGACAATTGGTATTTTATTTGCCATCCTGCTGCTCATGGCTCTAATCCCCATTGTTGTGTGTGTCCTGCGCAGCAACTACACTAAACTCAGGTAATGGGACCTAACACGTCTTATTCTTTTGAGTACTACTTTAAAGTTATTTTTGATGAAGTGTGTGGTCATTGCTGAGTTGAGATGTTGAGAGTGTTGGAAGGGAAAGTAATCAAAATAACTACAGAACATGAGGTGTCATATGAAATTACAAAGCTTTATAATAGGCCATAGATGAGTTTCTTAGCGCCTTCATTGTGAGATACTTTCGCACACGAGGAGATCAATGTGAGGAAAGATTTATGTGTAAAATTACAAAGGTAATAGGTGAAATTGTTCCATATTAAAACTTTACTTTCAGCTCAAAAACGTACTTTGTCAATAAGGTGGTGGATAGTTTTGCACAAAAAGAACCCACTAGTGATAAAAACGAGACTGCTCACACTGGTAAGGATTAGTTTAATGTTATTCAAGCAGTTTAAATTGCATTTAGAGTTGACTTTGACTCGGTTACAGCTAGAGCTACAATACAGGCTGATGACTTGGCCTGTAAAATGTATCATGAAAAAGAAAGAAAAAAATCCCCAAAAGGTATACCAAATATATTTTTTTATAAATCCCATGTAGCATATTAATAAGAAAGCATTCTGAAAGTTTATTAAAGTAATCTCAGCCAGTATACAACACATCTAAGATGATGAATGAATGCCTTTGCACTGAGGTATCCCATCAGGCATGTATCAAATATCAAAATGATCTCCAAGAAGTATTTTAACTACACACCAGTCAGTGGTTTAATGTGCATTCATCTTGAACATGTGTAATATGAAAGCTGACCATAGTCAGTTTTTGCAATAACTGTCAGTGTGCACCAGAGGGTGCTCCACTAACTGAGGACTGCACAGCAGCATGCTGGGGAAACATGGAAGGGCTTAAAAAGCTAATTTGCTGTAAAGGACAAAAGACAACAAAAGTTACACGATGAGAGGCTTTTGTTTAGTAAACATTCTGGCTTGGTGGACCTTGGATTAGAAAATATATCTAAAAAGGTACTGTGGCAAATTACTACCTAATTCAAGTATATTATAATATTGTCTGAAAATCTCAATTTATTCTAGTAATACTCAAATGAATATATCAACATTGTTTTACTTACTATGAGATAAGATTAGTAGTTAGGATGCCCGTTTTTCTTAGCAAGGAGTTATGATGACTAAACTGTCAAGAAAAATGTATTGACAATTAAAAGAAAGTTATAATGTTGCTGCAGGTCCGACCAGGATGTGGAGCTTCTGCCAATGAACGCTGGAGTTTCCTACAGACTTCAGCAGGAGGAGGAAGCTGAACCTCAGCCAGCCAGCAGTGAGTGTCATGTTCAAATGTTATGTTTATTACATGAAGGGTATCGCACAATACTTAGGACACAAATCTAATCCCAAACAAATAGCATTCCAATAACCATCCACACAAAGGACAAAGCATGAATAAACATATATATATATAACGTTGTTTGTGCTGCCGACACATGTTCTTTATCCCATAAAATGTTCTATTTTTTTTAATGGATAAACTTGATAGCCCGGCACAGCATTATCATTAGCACTGTTTGAGTCATTACACAAACACGGTAAAATATCAAATGTACAGAATTCCTTCATAACATTTAGCCTATTTTAGATGTAAATTATTTCAAGTATATGTATATGGGTGTGACGTATAAGGTCTTGTAGCCCCCCCAATGTAAACAACCCACTTAGTTTATGAATTAACGCTAATGACTAAAGTCTGAACTTTTACTAACTGTAATTCATTGTGTCAAATTGTACACATGTGAACTTAGGCAAAGAATGTCCTTTATGCTGGTATTTGATACAAATACAGTCTCTATTGTACTTCCTGTTTTAAGGGATTTCAGATTTCAATGTGCAGTTACTTTGAGTTTACTCCTTTGTGTTCCCTTTAGTTTCAGTGGTGGGGGTGGTCCAGATGTTGGAGGCGCTCGGCGGCAGCATGCTGGACAGTCTGAAGGAAGTCCTGGTGGAGAGGGAAACACTCACCCTGGGGAAGGAGCTCGGCAAAGGTCAGTTCATGATGACTCAGCAACAATTATAGAGACTTTGAATGCAGGGCCACCATTTGCAAACTGGAAACAGGGTGAATAATACTGTGGATGTCTCGAACACTTCCTACAGTTCAGTGTTAAAGCAGCCTAGTTCACTTTCACACAGGAGAGCAGAGTCCCACATCCAGCAGTGAGTTCTTCCTAAAAAACAAAACCTTAACCTCCATCTTTTTCCAAAATGTTAGAAAAGGGTTTTAGTTTCAGTATGATTGTTTCCTACCCTGCAGCACAGATATTGTAAATGTAGAAAGGCTGCAATGAAAATAAGTTTAGTGTAATAAATAAATCGACCCACTATAATTTTCAGGGTTCAGTAGGCCAAGTAAAATAAGATTGATTCTGATTTTAAGATCATGGTGATGTGGTGATGGTATATTCATATATACATATATGAAATACATAAACCATTAATCATCACCACCTTTTATTAAACGTTGCTTTTTATTGCTAAGCATATTGTCATTATGTCCACTACTTTAAGTTGTAGTGTAAAACCTTGGTTATGTACTGTGGAAAGTTCATTCAAATGATTTTTGATAGTAAAGAACATGGTGATAAATGTTGCAGATAGAGTCTCAAATATAATCTGACTCTACAGATTAAACACTGATTTCAATTCACGGTAGAAGAGAAGTCAGAACATTACCAAAGTCATGAAGATACATAATCTAGCCACCCCAAAAGTTTTCCTAATCCATTTAGTAGATTTAGAAGTATTTCAGTGAAGGACTGAACACTTTGACCTTCTAATTGCACTAGAAGTGAAGCGATGTTATGGTGATCCATCCAAATGCTGTCGAATCTTCCGTTTTGAAAAAAGAAAAGAAGTATTTTACTTGGGAGTAAAACTGTGTGTTAAAATCATGACTTCCTGTGTTCTCCAGGAGAGTATGGATCAGTCTATGAAGGGGTCTTCTCACCAGAGGAAGGAGGGGACATGAAGGTGGCTGTGAAGACCATGAGAGGTGGGGACTGAAATTAACCCTTTATCTAAACTCAACTGTACTTCTACTTATTTTGTGTTTTTATTCTCTGTCCTACAAATCCAGTTGGAATCCACAGCCAGGAAGACTTGTATGACTTTCTGAGAGAGGCAGAGATCATGAAGACCTTTGATCACGAGAATGTGGTCAGACTCCTGGGTAAGAAACCACCTAATGTTTCCTATCGGACTGTGATACTGTGTTTATTCAGAAATGATTAGGACACATCCACTTCCTCTCCCGTCCCACAAACCATTGCAAGCTGGTTGTTGGTATTTGCACTGAAAGGCAGGTTCATTTAACTCGCCCTCTGTGTTTTCACTCTGTTGGCCGTGTTCATACACAGTTCTGAATCAGAATCAGGATATCTTTATTGTCATCATACATAGGTGTATAACATTATGTTGTTGGCATCCCTCACTGCAGTAATGGAAATAGTCACAAATAAATAAAAGCAGTGATAAAAGCAGAGGTAGCAGCAATGACAGTGCACTGCAATGAGACGGCACTTTGATTAAATTAAACGTCAATGTACAGTTACACATTTCACAGACTGTAACATTTAAATATACAAAGCTACAACAGTTTTAATATAACTGTGTTCATAAAAAGATAAAGTAACTAACGTCACATAGTTCTGTTGTCTAATATAAGACACTTAGGTTAAAAACATGTTATCGATATTTAGTTTCTCTCTTGCACTGCGTTTGATGTTGGACTGAAATCATTTTCTCTATGGTTTATATTTAGGCTAACTTAAATCATCTATATTTGAAATACATTTATTTTTTAATGCAGTTGATGGAAACCTGAATAAAAAAAAAAATACACTTTGCTTTTGATTAATGTATTAAGCTTAAATAGCATTTGTAAACTATTGCTGTTGCTACATCTTAGATATTAAATATATTGGTCTCTTCTTTGCTAAGGTGACATTGTTACATACACTTAAAGGTGGGGTAGGTCACTTTGGAGAAACCGGCTCGAGTGCGCTAGAATTTGAAAATACACAGCCGAAAAAAATCTGCAACTTCCTTACGGCCCGTCTACACTACAACGCGACCAACAACCAATCACATGAATCTCCCGCCCCCGACATACAAAGCAATAGCAATGTTAAAACGAAGTAAACTGGATATAAAATCCCCAAACAGCCGAAAACCTACCAGATTCATCCACTGTCTCTGCCACCTCCCTCCATGCCTCGCTCCTCCGGTTTGTATCCCGGTAGATGAACAGAGACTGATCATACAGCACCGGGTGATTCACTACCGCTATAATGAATTTTCCCTCCATTTTTTTGAATATGAGGAAATGACCTGCGTAGTCTCTCCCAGCATACACGCGGTTTGATTGGCTAGCTTGTACTGGCAAGATTTGCATAAACGGGATTTCATTGGCTGACGCCAGCTTCGAGCAAGCATCGAGCCTCAAAAGTTGAACATTGTTCAACTTTTGACGCCGATAGACGCTCGCGATGCTTGCAACGCTTTGCCATGCTACCCACAATGCAGTTCGGCGAAGTTTGAAAATATCCTACGTCACCCCATTCAAATGAATGGGCGAAGCGTTGAAAGCATTTTTTGACGCCTGTAGTGTAGACGGGCCGTTACAGAGCCCACTTTTAAGTAAAACACACGCATGGAAGTCTTTATTATTCCGCTGGGTTATTTTGCGCTGCTTCTTCTCCCACATTCCACATCGCAGAAACTCCATTCAAACATCAAAACGTTCAGCTCGGTCGGGAATCGATGGCTATTACTTTTCTCATTCATAACTTTCATAATTCCAGAGATACATCCCATAATTCATCCCTTTTTTAACATGGAAGTCAATGGAGAAACTCTTCAGACTTGAACAATCTTCATGCAACTTCAACTGCTAACTATTCATTCATACTTTCACTCAGAAACCTCATTCCAACTTTAAAATGTCACACATCTTTCTGACATTATTCCGGTAACACAACTTTTAAATCTGATTCTTATTTTTACAGATATGTAAACAAATATATATGTATATATATATACAGAAAAAATATACTTTTCTGTATATCAACAACAAGTGTATCTCGAGCCGGTTTCTCAAACTTACCTACCCCACCTTTAACAAACCTGTTACAAATGTGTTGTTCAACACATTTGAGCCTTTGCCACATTTATTTGATCACCATGGAAACCTTTGATCTCTGGACACGTCGTTAGATCAAATATAAACACCTGTGTAATGGAACACGATGATGTCATAACTCCAACTGACATGCTCAGAGCAGCAGACTTCAGATAAAGGTTAATGATCCTGCCCTCAACAGCTCTACGTCAAATCTGAGATCTCACCATAGGCTGTTGCCATGGAAACGCATCCCTCGCCATAAAACACGATGTCGCTGTAGCTCCAATGGACACGGTCCGGTCGTCCCACAATCTTCACCTGTATATCACCGGTCCATGCCTCAACAGCTCTACGTCAAATCTGACATCTCACCATATGCCGTTTCCATGGAAACGCATCCCTCGCCATAAAACACGATGTTGTCATAACGCCTACGAAAAGGGTCAAAACAGCACCACACTTCAGATAATGGTTAACGGTCCAGTCCTCAACAGCTCTAAGTCAATTATGGGGTTTCATCATATGCCGTTTCCATGGAAACGCATCCCTCGCCATAAAAGACGATGTCGCTATAACTCCTATGAAAATGTTCAAAAAGTGCTCAAACTTCACATGTGTGCTAACAGTCCAGCCGTGAAGACATCTATGGGACAGTTTTGAGATTTTTTCAAATGCCGTTGCCATGGCAACACAATGCTTGCCATGAAACACGGTTTTCTCATAACTTCAGTGAAAATGCTCCAAACGGCCCAAAACTTCACAGGTTTGGTAACGATACAGCCATCAACGCATCTAAGCGTATTATGGGATGTCATCAAATGCCGTTGGCATGGCAACAGATCATTCACCATCAAGTTAGTTCAAAAGTTTGCAGTTCAAATATTCTGCTGCTTTTCCAAACCTTTTTACTTTATTTTCTTCTCTCATCACACATTCAAGCCCCCAGTGTTCATGTATCATTTCAATATAAATGATTCACTTTCTTCTTACACATTACATTTCAGCATAGCAGTTCAGCGTCAGCTTTCCAGCATAAAGCATTCCCACTAGCAATTTCTTCAGGAATTGCATTCTCTAGTTGTTATTGATTTTCTCTTGTTTGTATTTGCATTGCATTTGATATTGAGGTAATCACAGAGTTACCAGTTTATATTACTTTTATATTTTGATACTCAGATTAGGTTACTGATTACATTTTTTATATGTAACTAGTTTTTTCAAAGTAGCCCTCCCAACCCTGGTAAAGGTTCATCTATTGTACCAAGAGACAGTTTTTTTCTCTCCTCTGCAGCAGTAGCGACCTTGTGAAATATGTGTGTGTGATTGTGTGTGTGATTGTGTGTATGTGTGTGTGTTTCATGCAGGGGTGACTCTACAGAGAGAGCAGGACTCTCCTCTGCCGGTGCCCCTGGTCATCCTGCCGTACATGAAACATGGAGACATGCGCCGCTTCCTCATCGCTACACGATACGGAGACATTCCTATGGTGAGGCTGGCAGCTCATGTATGCACATCAAGGAGAAAATTGCAACACCAGCACTTGCGAAAATAGACAGTATTTTTGTAGAGTTTGCCATCCTTTAAATTGGTTTCATATACAATAACATTGTAATTAAGTAATTGCAGAAATACAACATGTTAACATTGGTTCTTACTTGTTCATAACACACACCAATAGTTAAATTACAAATTACGTTTTACAGTGACATGTCACTAAGACAAAAAGAAAATCTTCCTGCAATATTTTTATTTTGTCATTAGAAACTATGACAAAATAATGTTGCAGACTTTTTTCAGGGAGAATAACAATATTATAACTCAATAAAAATAAGCCTTTGACAAAGAAAACACTTTGATTAAACCCATATAAATTAAGCAATACAAGGGAAGACACTCAAATGGACACATAAGCATTATAAAAATAAAATATTTAAAAGCTTAATTAGTCTGCAAACTCACTGTACACTCAAGTACAGTACTTATGTACAATTTTGAGAGACTTGTACTTTACTTGAGTATTTCAAATGTTTTGTTTTTCTACTCCTCTACAGTTCAAAGGTGAATGGTGTACTTCTACTCCACTACATGTATTTAATACCTTCAGTTACTTCACAGATGTGGATGAATGATGTGAAATATAATCAAGTGTTAAATCAGACTTTAGTTCCACCTGGAGTAAATCCACCAGCTACCCTGCAGTATACATCTGCTTACTCACTGTAGTGCTCCCCATTATGTTTCTTTTGTGTCCACTTGACTGTCTCCTCCATGATTTCCTGTTTGTGTTTTTATCATGTTCTGTTGCCTATTAGCGTTTATTTATTTTTATTTTTATTTATTTATTTATTTTTTAACAAATTGTACGGTGTCCTTGGGTGTCATGAAAGGCGCCTAAAAATAAAATGTATTATTATTATTATTATTATACAAAGTCATTCAGACTAGCTGCACCTTCACCAGCTTTGAGAACACTTTCATGATCAATCATTATAAAACATATCATATATATTATTCTGAAATGGACCAATCTGCACAACGACTACTTTTACTGTCGCTACTTTCACTATATTTTGATGAGAATACTTTTCTACTTTCACTTGAGGAACATTTTGAATGCAGGACTTTCACTTTAACAGAGTATTCCTCTGGTACTTCTACTTTTACTCAAGTACAAGACCTGAGTACTTCTACTTTTACTCAAGTACAGATCTGAGTACTTCGGCCACCTCCGCCCACACCCCAACAGAAACATGTTTACATCTGCACATGTGTCTGTTCAGAAATGTTAAAAACAAACAACCCCCCCCCCCCCCCCCACCTCAGTTTGTGCCCCACCAGAGTCTGCTGCGCTTCATGGTGGACATCGCGGGGGGGATGCAGTATCTGAGCTCTCAGGGCTTCCTGCACAGAGACCTGGCTGCACGCAACTGCATGTGAGTCCATCAGAGGGAGACATTGAGGGGGGGGGCAAATGAATGACTCCTTGTTCACATATGACTGTGACTCTGTCCTTTAGCCATTGGTATTCAACCATGGCTTGTGTCTCGGGAGGAAGCTGATCAAAATATCAAGAAAGTAGACTGAGGCTTTAGAGGAGAAAGTGTATTAGCACAAATAAAAAAAACTGTTTATCAGAACTCTATTTGATGTTATTTTATCCTATACTCCAGAAAGCATTGTTCAGAAGAGGATTAGGACCATATGAAAATATTTGTTTGGGATGGGCCCAAAAGTAAAAAAAAAAAAATGGAGTTCTGAAATTCAGAACTTCCGAATTTTAAGTATTTTTTCTGAAATGTCCCCCACATTTTTTTTACTGGCACTAATCCTCTTCCTGCCTAACCTAAAGCATGTTTTGTATCCATAGGCTGGGCGATGACCTGCGGGTGTGTGTGGCTGACTTCGGCCTGTCCAAAAAAATGTACAGCGACAATTATTACCGCCAAAAAGTGGCGATCCGTGTGCCAATCAAGTGGATGGCGATGGAGAGCCTGTCTGAGTCCCTGTATACCACCAAGAGTGACGTGGTGAGTTCAGGCTTCACGGGACATCGCTTCATTAGACACATGATTAACAGCTGTGAAAGAAAGATAAAAGATTCGATTAGATATTGATCCCAATTTGTGATTTAGTTTCGCCACAGCAGCACCAAGAGAAGACATGGCACAGAAGTAAATCAAATGAAAAACAATAAAGATATACATATTAGAAGTAGAATATAAACAAAATAAGCAAAACAGTGAATATATACGTATCAATAATGAAGGATAAATAAATATGTATAGAGTATATATAATGAATATACAATATAAATGTACAAATATAATTGAGGGCAGTGTACATTATGCTTGTCCAGCCTATCAATCTCACAAAATGGAAATATTGAATACAATTTACATTTAAGTTAGCAGAATAATTACAATTTGAAGGTAAATCCTCAAGGGACCACCTTAAAACGATATATACAAATGAGTGAATTAGTGATTTGAGAAGGGAAAAACGGATTAGGATCTGGTTAAACCAGGGGTTAAACAAAGAGCAACTCAAGAACGCTATGGAGCAGTGAGTTGCTGTGAGAAAGTAGAGATTGGACTCTCATTCCTGGAATGTGATATTTTCTCAATGTCTTATCTGTATTTGTCGTCCCTACCCTCTCAGTGGTCCTTCGGTGTGACCATGTGGGAGATTGTGTCCCGGGGAAGGACTCCCTATCCTGGAGTGAGCAACCACGAGCTGCTGGAGCTGCTGCTGTCCGGACACAGGCTCAAACCCCCCCAGGACTGTGACCACAAACTGTGAGTTCATCGCTGGTTCAGCTTCAGGCTATTTATTGGTACCCGTAGTTAGATTTGGGTTGCAGATAAAAAGACAAGGGATTTACCCTGACACACATTCTGACAACAACACAACAGACACATCTCTAATAAAAGTACACCCTGCTCCGTCACAACTTAAAACATTTAAAAAACTCTAGTAAAACTACTGTATGGGCATTTGTAGTTGATAAATAGGTATCTGTGTGACACTGCTACCACTTATTCCTCTGTGCGATAGCTGCTGGAGTAAAGGTGTTTTATAACGCTTTGTACTACACTTTGGGACAACTAACCTCCTGAAGGAAGAAGCTTAAACTCTGAGTGCAGAGGTGGGGGGGGGAGTCATCATTCAATTTAGAGCTGGATAACCACTGTGACTGTAACTCCAGGTTCAGCTGTGGCTCACCAGTCAGTCTGCTGGACCACTTTATGATCTGAGTGTCTGCTCTTTAAAGGCAGGTTACCAAAGCATGACATTAAAGATAAGCACAGAATTGACTCAATAAAAGCAAGATAAACATGATCAGCATGGTTTTGTCAAAGTTAAAATAGGACAGTTTCCTAAAACAATACAAAAGCAGGTGACACCTTTTGCACACAGCTTCACAATTTGATTCAGAGCTCAATTTTTTGTCAATAATTGTCCTGAGATATTTGTATGATTGCACAAATTCCACTTTCTGATTTACGATGGATAGACTTCATGTAGGTCAATGAACATGTCCTTGGTTTTGCTTATGTTCAGTTGTAGATAGGACTCCTCACACCACCTGACAAAGTCGTCGATGACAGGGCCGTGGCTGGTCTCATTATCCTGGAGCCTACTAACAATTATATCATCTGCATACTCTAAATCAGGCCTGGGCAAACTAAGGCCCGCGGGCCATATACGGCCCGTTGGGCTTTTTAATCCGGCCCGCCGAATATTGGTACAAAATTGTCCAAATTATAGTAAAGACCGCATTAATTTTGTATGTGTGTGTAACTTGTAACCCAGTGTGTTAAGAGATTCTGAAAGTTTCAGAAAAAAAGATTTTCTCTCTTTTATTCCTGATCCATTTCTATAAAAACCTGTCAGAAAATGAGCTGATCAGATTTTGGCCACTTTGTGATGTCACAATGTTTTTTAGGGGTTGTGCAATCATTAGCCAATAACCAACCAAGGTAACCCCCCCCCCCCCCCCCCCACCTTATCACCTGAATCTCCTCCTAGAGCACCATTGTGTTTTTTCAAACCAATCACTTCTCAGAGGGGCGTGGCCAGCAGCAGCTCATTAGCATTTAAAGCTACAGATACAGAATCAGCACTTTTGGAACATGGCTGAAACAGAGGGGATTATGGGATGCTGCAATGATCTGTCTGTTATTACAGCCAAACACTTCAGAGACATGTTCTGTATATATCTGAGATCTATAATATAATGTTGAAGGAGAGTATAATAGGGGACCTTTATACAATTGCGATAGAACATATTTGTGTGAATCAACAATATGCATAGTTGTATATACCCTGCCTCCTCCTTCGCCCCACCATCACAGTTACGAGGTGATGCAGAGCTGCTGGCACGAGGACCCGAGCCTCAGGCCTGGCTTTGGGGAGCTGTGTGAGACACTGAGAGCTCTCCTGTCAGAGCTGCCGGAGCTGGAGGCCAGCCAGGAGGAGAGCTACATCAACCACGGCCTGGAGGTGGCTGCTGCTGCTGCTGCTGCTGCCTCTCAGGAGACACACACTGAATGTGGGGGGAGATGCGAGAATGTGTACCTGCCTACTCCTCTGGGTGCTGCTGCTGCAGCCAGAGAGGAGGATGAGGAAGTAGCGGATGGCTACCTTAAGTATATTACTGGCTCTGCAGTTAAGGGGGATGATTACGACTAAAAAAGACAATGTTTAAGATACAACATTATAACTGAAACTCTCATTAACTGTGTTTGTATAAAATGCTCAGGGGCATTTCCGCATAGACTGAGAGAGCGACAGAAAAGAAAATCTATTTTGCACTTTTTACATGTTTTGTATAATTGTATTGTAAATATAATATCTATTATACTGTAGTTCGTCCTATATTCATTGTGCTAAGTTGTTTAGTTTATTTTGTATTTGTATATATTTTCTTTTTAAATTGTTCTATTTTTTATCTTTAATTACAACTTATTTCCTTGTGTTGTTTATGTTTTCACACCATAGAAAATTCCTATAAACTCAGTTCTGATTCTTATTCTGATCTGGTACAGACAAACCTAATGATTGTATTTCCTTTTATAAAAGTTAACTAATAAAGTTGAATAATTTATATTAAAAGTACACATATTTAAAAAATAATAATAGAATCTGATTCAGCAAAACATAACTATTTTAACAATTTGATGTCTTTACTTGTGTTTTTAAACATCTATATATATTTTTTTATTGGGAGTTGACGTTTGAGAGTTTTAGCAATAATAATTGTGTTTACATCACCCAACCCTAGCCGTCATGTTTAGTGAGTACAGTTATTTTTTAAACCTACTTTTCCTGATAAACTACAAATCCCAGCGCCACTGTTGTTCTCGATTCGTCCCTGCTTTCTGAACCGAGTAGTGACACGTCACCTCACGTCACTACCGCACCTGCGCAGCCATCTTGAGCTCCTAGCAAGCAACGGACACAGAAGGCAGAAAATAGGAGTAAATTACGGCAGCCTGACCCGAAGAAACAAGGATATGTCCGCTAGTATCGAGGGTATATGAAACGATAAAGGTCGAATACAGTGGAACGACCTCGGGACGATAACGGAGACGGTAAAACAGCCATCCAAGTGCCTAGGATACCCGGACCTACAAGTCATCTTTTTCGCCGGAGTAGGAAGGAAGATTCGCCGACAGAAAAACACATCCAGAGAGAAACCATGAATCCCGAATAGTGAGTTTATATTTAACACGCTACATGTTAAGGCAGACTCTGTATTGGAAAGAACTGTTTTAATATGTTGTATAAATAATTAATGCTAATTGTTCTGTCGATACATGTATAGTCAGATATTCGCTAGCTGGCTGTGAACAGGGCGCGGACAGCTCCTTTAATGTGTCGGGCTCCTTAACGTCAGCTGACAGGGCTCGTGCCTCATCGTGTCGGCCGTGTCAAGCGACCTCTTCACGGGACAAATAAACCACCAGTCCGCTGTATAAAACTAGAGGAAAAACAAGATGGAACGCGGTCATAGCTCAACCTAGAAACTAGAACTAACACGGATAGCTTTAGCTTGACAGTAACGTCGTTTCATGTAGTAATGGAATACAGTTTGTTGAGCAGTGGCCTCGGTAGAGCCTGTTGTTGTTTCCATATGGACCCTTAAATCTTCATACGCACAGGTGCATACTGTACCTATTTAAGACGCCGGGTAATCAAATTATTTAAAAATGGCTTCCCCTTTAATTCAAGGCTTACACGCAAACTGATATTTAGCAGTGGTGTTAAGTAAATAAGTACATTTAATCAAGTACTGTACTTAAGTTTGTGATACTTGAACTTTACTTGAGTATTTAAATGTGTTTGTACTCCACTTCAATTCAGAGGTATATATTGTACTTTTACTCCACTACGTTTATGTAGTACCTTTAGTTACTTTGCAGGTAAATGATAAACAATATGATAAATAAGACTTAAATAAGACTTTATTTGCACCTGGATTGAATTAACATTCTCCCCAGCAGTCAATAAGGTAATTGTAATGAGTTCCACCTTTACCAGCTTTCAAAACACATCAATAATGTATTAGAAACATACACTATTGTGAAATGGTCCAATCTGCATAATGACTGTTTTACTTTTGGTTCATTAAGTATAATTTGATGCTAATACTTCTGTACCTTTCCTTGAGTAACATTTTGAATGCAGGACTTTACTTGTAACAAAGTATTCCTACACTTCTACCTTGACTCAAGTAGAAGATCTGAGTACTTCTCCCACCTCTGATATTTAGCAAATATTAATAATCATAACTATTTGGTTGGTGCCAACCTAAAACAGGTTACCAGGTCATAATGTTGAATACTTGCAATGTGTTAGTTTTGGAGTTAAAATGCCCAAACTGGCTTCTATTACTTGCATGCTGGTGCTAACGCCAGGTGATACGACAGGGAGCAGATGTTTGACGGCTGACCTGCAGCCATGAAACGAGAGGACACCCGGTGTCACCGAATCTGTCTGCCGGTGCGGAAACTATCGACTGTCCGGGAGTCCACAGGAGAAGCTTTTCAATCCCTATTGAGCCCTGTCTAACTAGCTTTGCTAACACCTCCACACCCTTAGCAGACATTCTGGATTTCCCTGTGTGTTTTAAACGAACTGTGCAACATTGCCTCTAGTTGGATATTACTCATTATTGGCTACCATTATACTGTCATTTAATTGATTGGGCTGGTTATCTTTCTAATATAAACGACCCTATGTAAAACGTGTATCTACTAAGTTTATTAATGATTAACAGATACTTTTGTAATGATTTAATTAACAGTCATAACCATATAATAATACCATATTGAAGGTTGTCAGGTTGTTTACAAAAATAAAGCATGACACTAAAGTGATTTAGGAAACCCCTCCCCAATAGATCGCTTGCCTTATCTTGACAACAATGAAATGATTACCAAGTTAACAGTGTTTATTATTAATGGCGGACCAGATCTGATGGGTTGTTATTAGTGGTGCACGATAATTATCGGCCCGATAATTATCGGTCCGATATTAGGAATTATGACGTCATCCCGATAAACCCGATAACAGTATTAATAGCCCCGATAATATACAATATATTTTTTGGGTAAAAAAAAAGAAAAAAATACTGCGGTGTGGGTGGATTGGGATGAGGGGTGCTTGTTTTTCACTCGGCTCCTCCCGTTTTGCCAGTACTGTGGTATTAGTGGTTTAGGAAGAGGGGAGTTTTTCACAAATCCAGCGCTCCCTAATTTATGCCTGGCTGTGACGTAAATGGTGTGCGGCCGTGAAGCCAGGACAGTAAACAAACATGTCGCCGGTAGTATGGGACTATTTCAAAGTTTCAGAGTTAGATAGTTCGCTTGCTATTTGTATTAACAAATGCAATGAAGAAGTTCCACGAGGAGAGAAAAAGGCAACGAGCTATAATACTTCCAACCTGATTAGTCACCTGAAACATCGCCATCGCTATGATGGCGTGTTAAAAGCGTACGAAGACGCCTGCGATGCTAAACTAGCGGCGAATCCAAAGCCAGCTACAAAGGCACCGGGGCTTTTACCTATCGACGAGGCTTTTGAAAAAGGCAAGAAGTTTGCCAGAGACGACCCCAGGGTTAGTTTTGTTCATAGTAGTAATGCTCATGTCATTTGCTCACTACTAGTCTTTTTTTTACCACCAGGTGTGCAAAAACTACAGGTACATTTAATATATATATATATATTATATTATTATCGGGTATCGGTCTTGAAAAGCAGGAAGGTATCGGTTTCAAAAAACCAATATCGTGCATCCCTAGTTGTTATAAATAACACGTTTATTAATGATTCATTAATGGTTATAACTGCTGACCCTTTTGCAAAAACATCTTATATTACTCAATATAAACGTTTCTACTTCTATGTATTAGGTTTTAGTTAAATAAAACACAACTTAAAACAAATACTAATATGATATATATATATATATATATATATATATTAGGGATCGACCGATATGGCTTTTTCAAGGCCGATACCGATACCGATTATTAGTAATCAAGGAGACCGATAACCGATATTTGGAACCGATATACATTTGTAATAAAATCAGAAAATCTTGGTGTCAAAATGTAGAATAACACAAACTCCAACACAACTCAACACAACTTCTTTGAAATGCATTTAAGCATATATTATGTTTAATGAACTTTAAACATCTTACAACTGGTTTCCTCTCTGTGCCCTTTTCTTTAGTGCAGGCCATCTGCAATGAGTTAGAGCAGTGGTTCTCAAACTTTTTCTGTCAGGCCCCCCCTTTGGAGAAAAAAAAAAGTTGGGCCCCCCCAACACAAGTCAGGCTCAGTGGCGGCGCCAGAGATTTCTTTTGGGGGTGCTGTGGGGTAGCTTGACGTTTCATAGAGGGTGCTCAAACATTTAGGGTTTCCCATTAATGTACCGGGCGCTACAGTGGAATGTTCTACTGCAACACTCCCCACGCATATACACAGTGTGACAGTTACAATGAAGGCTCGATATTCAGCTCACGGCATATAGGTGTAAGCAGGGGTCAAGTGCTATTTTTGTAGGTGGTGTGTGGACCTCACATAGGGGGGTCCGGGGGCAAGCTCCCCCGGGAAGATTTATTTTTAAATATTGAAGTTAAATGCATCAATCTGGTGCACTTTGAGAGCAAAATGAAGAGATCTATGGATACATCTCTCAACACCCATTTGAAACAGAACTGTAAACAGATTTACTTTTTCTTTATGGATATTTTACAAATCACCCTTTTAAACTTTATTCTTGTTTTACTGTCATATTGTCGTATTTCATAGCTGTTTTTCATTTATTCTCTTATTTTTTTATAACTATAATGATCATATAATGTGCCTCAGAAATAGTTGTTTACATTAATGGTGACCAAAACGTTTGAGACCCACTGAGATAACACTGAGAGTCCTTTAGCTCACTGAGTCTCTCAGTCTGACAGGAGAGGACTCTCCTCCACTTTGTTGTTGAAAAAACTCCTTATATCTGTTAGCGTAGCTCGCTAGCACCAGAAGCTAACATCAACGATCTCCGGTACCGGTGCGCTCTCTCTCGCTCACGCACACAAAATGGCTCGTTCCACACACACACAGAGCCGAGCTTTAATGAAACACAGAGACCCAGACGTAATAGTACTGTACTGTATCATATTATTTTCAATCAATAATTTTTCCAAATATGATTTTTTATTTTTTTATTTTTTAATAACCATTTTTTCTCCTGGTCTCCTGGGCGCGCCCCACACTTTGAGAACCACTGAGTTAGAGAGAGAGACAGGAAGTGGGGCTGCAGGCTGACATGCTTAACTAACAAGAATGCTTAATTTATTATATCTGTCTATCTAGCATAACATCCCAATAAGCTGCTAGCAACTGCAAAACACTAGTGCTAGCTAATGTTTTGCAAACTATTAAAAGTGAGGCTATTACAGTAGACCTAATGTTAGTCTATTAGACTCCCTTCTAATATGTTGCTAAACATTTGCTAGATACATGTTGGCTAGCAAATGAGCTTCACATATCAACCTGAAAAACTGCGAGGCTCCACTGAGAAGGTCCCGCCTCTCTGGCTCCCGCCCGGAACATCTTCAGTAATAGCCTATCAGATAGCGCTGTGGGCGGGACATTGCTCGTGTACACAGAGTGGTGACTGCAGCCAGAGAAACGGCCGCATCAGAGCCAAAGTTTTATCGGCAATTTGATTAAAAAAAGGCCGATACCGATAATCGGTCAAATGCGGAATATCGGCCCCTAATATATATATATATATATATATATGATCAACGAGTGTATCAGCGATGTAGTACTTAACAAGGAGTGAGTTTACCAACCTACCTAATGATACATCTTTGAAACAATGTGTTTTACATAAGAATCTGCTTATTTACTATCAGCTGCCGACTAAAATGTGTCAGTTGAAATTAGTTTGATCAAAACCAAAGTTTATTTTCTGTTCTGGCACTAGTATGAATACAGTTTCAAACGATACACTGCCCTTCTTATGGCAGTGAAGCTATGAATGTTGCCACAATAACTATTGTTAGCTGGCAGCTTCCCTCAGTTTAAGTGTATATAAGGCCATGTACTTAAGATGGTCTTTGGATTTGTTGTTTGCCCTCAACATCAGTCCACATCAACAGAACCCCCAGCCATACAGACATGTGAAATGGGCTGATTGCGACAGTGCTGTTGCATCCAGTGTTTGTGAGATATTGCCAGTTGATCAAGTGTCAAGTGGCTGTGATGCACGACAGGTCTCAGTTTCCTATGACACAAGAATAGCAGGGGCATTGGGAAATTCTCTCCAGCTGTCTTTGCTGTGTGTCAAATTCATGTGATGTTGTTTTCCTCTCAGGGATTGGGAGGATGGAGGGTGGGAGATGTTGTCCCATCCTTTTAAGAGAACCCGCCAGTATCAGCATAACAGTTACAATCCTTCAAGTTACATTAAAAGAAGTATTGTTAAAGCATCAGTGTTGGATGTTAGGAATGGGCACCACAGCCGTAACGTTTTAAGTTCTAATTCTAGGGCCGGATCAAGCTGCTGTAGTGCCCGGGGCACAAGTGTGTGATGGCCTATAGTAAACATTTCATTCATCGCACTGTGTGTGCATTCTGTATGTTTGTGCAGGAGTACGGCCAAGCCCTAGAATACTTTTACCTTTGACTTTATTATTGAACAGCAAACAGTAGTTGGACAACAAAGAAGTCAACAGAGTTGCAAAAAATATTTGGAATAAGCAACATAAAAAGTAGCATTGTCCTAACCCCCTAATCCCACCAGGAGCGTCTGCGCTGCGCTGCGCTGCGGCGTTTTTAGCGATCGCGGCCACTCTAGTCAATGGGTGCTATTCCACCAGACCCGCTGCGCCGCGGCTCGAAGCGTCCCAGAAGCTCCTCGCCGCAAGGAATTTCTAAAATATAGGATGAATCCTATTTTTGACGCGGCGCAGCGCGGCGCAGGCAGGAAGTGGAACGTTCATCCAACAACTGCGAGGCTGCACACACGACGCTCCGCTTCCGCAACGTTTTGAAACGCGCCTGGTGGGTTAGGACGCAGGAGGAGGCCGCAGCGCAGACGCAGCGCAGACGCTCCTGGTGCGATTAGGGGGTAAGGGTTAATATATTGGCTGATCCATCAGCTAAATAAAGCAGAATACATTTAAATCATTTCTTAACTGTACTCTTATGATTTAAATGATAAAAATCAACATTTAAACAAAGCCATACCTTTTGTCTCTTAAAATGATCCGTTGATCGTCAATCATATTCTCTCAATAAAACCGTTGTTAATTTCACCGCGTATCAACCATCGCATGTAAGATTCTAAATGTATTTGTTTTGAGCCATGATTATGTTTTTTAAAGTAAGTAGCTTGTAAACAAATAAGCTGCTGCTTGTATTGGATCAGACTCCTCTGGCAGACGCTAAGTATTATAGGACTTGGATGAGTCAGGCAAAAACCCCACTGTCGACCCTCTGTGTAATAAAAGCACAAACTATTTGCTCGTGTTGCATCTGCTGGATTGGTATTGTGTAACCTTAAAAAATTATTCCAGTGAGTTCCACACTGTAATATATGCAGATAAGAAAATGGGCAAAATAAAGACGATGTGATATCTGATTGGTAGACGCCCTTATTTGTTACAAGCACCTTTTCACCACAGAGCTTCAAGATCTAATAAAGATGCGGGACTTTCATGTCTGAGGGATTGTTTTGATACATAATATCCAACATAGGAAATCATTTGAATTGGCACAAACAAATGAGCACAAGCTATGCTAAGGTCAAAGTATTTATCAACAAATCATGCAAATTCAAGGCCCAAATAACAAAGAATGTATCAACTAAAAGTGTTGTGTGTGTACCCAAAACCGCTTATATATTTGTCCTTTGTGCCATTTATTTTTGTCTAAATACTAATAAAAACCCATCATGAGCCACATTGTTGAAGTGGGTTACATGACCCTATAACATATTACCATAAACACACATTGTAGTTTGTTTGACTCAATCACAGACTGAACTGTACCCCCACAAACGCAGTACCTTTTCTTCTTTCAGTTATTGTTGCTTAAAACGACAGTAACCAAGTCCTTTAGCAAACTACTGAGCCGTCAACAACAAGGGAACATCCTTCAGTCTCTCCAATGGTCCTGGAGCTGAGAGACACCCAGGTGATAGGAGAGGAATTCAGACATGTTGTTGGTATTGGTTTAACATCTGCTTTGTGGACTCTAAGAAAACAAAGGTTTATACTCATGAAAACATTGTTCATCGATCTTCCTTGGTGATGAGAAAGCTGTGTCAGTCAATGTTTAACACAACTAGCATTGAGACGTGGTACATGCACTGAGCTTAAAGATGTGGCCCCTGTTCTGACCTGGAATGTTTTCTTTCAGTGACTATCTGTTCAAGCTCCTCCTCATTGGAGACTCTGGAGTAGGAAAGTCCTGTCTCCTGCTGCGTTTTGCGGTAAGTTTTCACCACCCACATGTTCTTCCATTACTTTTGGTCTCTTCAAATCGTTGTCCTTACACAACCTTTGGTCCAATTCTCTCTGCAGGATGACACCTACACAGAGAGCTACATCAGCACCATCGGCGTGGACTTCAAGATCCGCACCATCGAGTTGGATGGCAAGACCATCAAACTGCAGATTGTGAGCACACGCACGCACGCACGCACGCACGCACGCACGCACGCACGCACGCACGCACACACACACACACACACACACACACACACACACACACACACACACACACCTGAGCTAGGGCTTAGAGCCGACCATTGTTATCAAAACACACAAGAGGCCTTCTGTGTGTGCGTATTTTACACTTGGTCCAAGCTGTAAGAGGATCCTGTTTTATTTAAAGGGACAGGCGACACCACCTGAAAACATCCAGTGTGTTAAGCATACACACAGCAGCTCTGCTAATGCTGTAGATATACACAAACAACTACAAGCGCACTTCACAGTGCTCTTTATTGTAGATTGAAACACACCTCATAGTGAATGAACTGTTCAGGTTCCCGTCCTTTAGCTGATTCTCTCAGTAGAAATGAACAGTAACCTGAAGCTTCACATTACTTCAACTGTTATGAACCTTGGTACGAGATTCTTCTTTGTGTTTACAAAGTTATACATTCCCAATGTAGATCAAAAACAACTAGGAGTCACACACATGATGTCATAGAAGCAGTTTGGTAAGCAAATTAATTAATTCAAGATAAGATTGTTTTGTTGTGTCCTGCAGTGAAACCCTGTTGCTGTAACTTTGACTCCTGGTGTTTAAACTAGGGCTGTCAAACGATTACACACTGTAATCAGATTAATCACAGCTTAAACATTAATTAATCATGATTAATCACCATTCAAACTATGTTCAAAATATGCCATTTATTTATGTATATTGTTGTGGGAATGGAAAGAAGGCGGATATATCCATTTAACATACAGTATCTATGTTTATTAAAACATTTTTCTGCGTGTCAAAATGAAAGACAACCCACACACCTATCAATCATCAAACCGTGGGGTCTTAATTCATTACGTGTTGATTTCTATCAATGGGGGAGTACTTCAGGAAAGTCGACGGGGGGGGGGGCGGCTAGTGGAGTACTTCGTGACCACAGAGTGTGAACGTTGTGATCAGCTGTTTTAGCGCAGTTCTCCAGTGAAGGGGGGGGGGGGGAAGTCTCCCTCCGCAGCCGGTTGGCGTAGTTTTGACACAATTCCGTTGTACAGACCGACGTTAACAGCAGCCCTGTCTGTGCACACGGAGACCGACTCTGTCGTCCGGTGATCTAACCGCCTTCTGGAAAAGCTTCACAAGTACTCGGTACGCAAATGCGCTTTGAGACACAAGTGACGGTACGCATTTCAGATTACACACATAACCTGCGTACCAGTTATGTGCACCCCTGTACTACAGCAAAAGTATTCTCCGTCTGGACTTCCTGCAACAACACCACGCCGTTATCAAAGATGTTCTATTGAGAAGACGATCACTACGTGACAAAAGTTTTCAAAACCGTGGCTACTGAAATCAATCTTACTAACTGCTGTCTGTGCAATTTACTCCGCGCGAGTTGGCAGACTTTATTTAGCTTACTTTAACATCATTTTTCATGGTGGGGCTAAGCCATTTCTTGGTATGGGTGTAGCCTACCCCAGCCATACCCTGGCGCTGCCACTGGTGGCACGTATGGGGCGGGCCATTCTGCACAATGCGTTAAATATTTTAACGCAATTAATTCAAAAAAGTAATTACCGCCGTTAACGCGATAATTTTGACGCCATTAGTTTATATCAACACTTTTATTCCATTTCCTGTATTTTTTTATGAAGATTATATTTCAACGTATGTTTTATTCTATTTTGATCTCATTCCAAAATGGAGCCACGGCCACAAACCCTATTCCCCCGGGATAAAGCAAGTATTCTGTTGGTGGTGATTGTGATTACAATGGCTGAGGAGGACACAACAGGGTTACTAAAGGCAACAACAGAACAGTGACAACGTGCTTCAGAGAACAGCGCATAGAAAGGTTTCACAAAACTACGTTTAGATAACCAGGTTCCTTCTGTCAGGTGACGTGAGTTCAGAGCAGAGCTAGAGGAATGCTCACATCATCCACTTCAGGGAAAACTCCAAAAGATTCCACTGTGTTCTTCACAGACCCAGGAGCAGGGCTTCCTCTCAGCAACGGCTTCAAAGCATTGCTTTTCCTTTTTCCACAAATACTGTTACAATAAACTCATAGTGCTACAGCCACTAAACAGAGGCTGCTAAGATGAAGTGTGGGGGGGGGTGAGCTGTACTCTAGTAGCCTGTCAGTTAATATGGTAAACTTTGAATAATGTGCATTTACACATCACTAATTGCATCATTACAACATCACACCACTCTGCTGCTCAGTGCTATTTGTGTATTTCCAAGCGCTGCTATTTTGCTATCCAGAAATAAGCTCAATAGCATTGATGTTGCTACACTCCATTTGTTTATGGTACATCCTACTCCTCAATGCTCCATTTCTTCTTACTGCTCCGTGAAGTCAAAACAACACATGAGATCTTGGATTGTCTCAAGGTGGTTATAAGTTAAGGTATTAATCCATTTGTTCACATTGTTTACTAATGTTCTTTCTCTGCCTGTGTCTCTGTCAGTGGGACACTGCCGGTCAGGAGAGGTTTCGTACCATCACCTCCAGTTACTACCGCGGAGCTCACGGCATCATTGTTGTATATGATGTGACGGATCAGGTGGGTAATCGCTCCTATACTTTAGGATGTTCTAGTTTGTCTTGGTACTTTGATAAATATACATTCTGTGTAGCAAATGTTGTTCATTACCTGTTCCAGTTGAAACTTGAACTGGTCTGATGTGAGTTACATGGACAGACAATCCCAGTTGTGTCTTGTCCTAGCATGACATATATAGCTATGTATTTGTATTATATGACTGTATGAATACATCATTGTGACAAATATAAAAAGATCACACTATAATTCATTGCTAAACACAGCCTAAAAAACAGTTGCATCACTTTCATGACCCAATCTCCACAAGTAGAGAACCCCTATTACTAGAGCTACACAACAAGTTGGTACTGCAGGGCTCTGGTGTGTGATTTCATTAGATTGTTCAGGTGTTAATGATGTACTACAATGACCTTTAGCTGTATGCATGTCGAGTGCTGCAGTTAGCTCTAAAGCTCACATCCTTGTCTCTGTGCAGGAGTCCTATAACAACGTCAAGCAGTGGCTGCAGGAAATCGACCGCTACGCCAGTGAAAATGTCAACAAGCTTCTGGTGGGCAACAAGTGTGACCTGACCACTAAGAAAGTAGTGGACTACACAACAGCCAAGGTGAGGCAGTCACAACATGATTCTTCTTCTCATCTGTGAGGGCGGGGTGCACATGGCATACTATTCTTTTGCCTCATTCATGATAACGCCTGTACTCTAATGGAGATGCAGCCCCTACTACACCATTACGACAGGCATACCTATCACTGCTGAAAACACGGATACATAGCTTTTATTAAACAACCCATTGTCCTTTGGCATGTTTTTGATAGCTGTTAGAAACTCACACTTACTGCAGATGTTTCAAATCAATAGCCTTTAAGGAAACGTAAGGATTATTTCTTTGAATGTGAACACGCCTTTGCAGCCATCATTATGCTACCTAACCCCAATCTACCGTGACAACTGGTGTGTGGGAGAGAAACTCTCAGGGAGTTCAGCCTCTGCAGACCATTGACATGCACTGAAAGCTATAGCACACACTACAGGAGAGGGAGCACCCCAAGGAGCATCATTGATTTATGATTACTCATTATTGATTGATCTGTTTTTCTGTTTGACTTGAATACAGCACCCGTTACTCCATGTCTGTGTGTGATGAGTTCACTGTCCCACTATAAGTGTTCTCCATGTTCTCCATCAGGAGTTTGCCGACTCCCTGGCCATCCCCTTCCTGGAGACCAGCGCCAAGAACGCCACCAACGTAGAGCAGGCCTTCATGACCATGGCAGCAGAGATCAAGAAGCGCATGGGCCCCGGGGCCACAGCCGGCGGAGACAAGCCCAACCTCAAGATCGATAGCACTCCTGTCAGGCAGTCCGGAGGGGGCTGCTGTTAAAGACCCCTCGCTCCACACCCGCCCACCCACCCTGACCATCACCTCCACCATTCCCACTGAAATCTCCCTCTCTTCTCCATCTGTGTTCCCTCACCCCCCCCACTCCTCCATCACACCCCCCTCTATCCGCCCTTCTGGAGATCCGGGGGCGGTTGATCAGAGGAGTAAACTGTAAGATTGTTAAGATTAGGAAACATTTGGGCCCCTACACCCGTCAAACAACGGAGAGAGGAAAGGGAGGGACCCTGAGGCCACTTTTACTTTCTGCCAAGAGGACAGAGAGGAAACAGAAACACGGGGAAGATTGCTATTGATTTAGGATGGAAGTGAGGCAGGTTAGGTTTAGATACAAGTGAGCTTATTGCCACACACACACACACACACACACACACACACACACACACACACACACACACACACACACACACACACACACACACACACACACACACACACACACACACACACACACACACACACACACACACTGTAGATGCTCTTTTCCTGAACAGTGACTCGTGGTTTGAAATGTATTGATGGAGATCCAGGGGAAAGCCTCTCCCTCCATCTGTCCTCTCCCTGAAGCCACTGTGTTTCTTAAGGTGTGTTCAGACAGGAAGCAATGACACTCTTGTGGTTTATCATTCACATGCTCTCCACAACTTGCTGTTCTAATGCTTGACTCGCCCTTTTTATGCGCTGTCAGTTGAAAGGAAACATTTGCCTCTGCCAACTACGAGCTAAGACAGTACTTGGCAAACAGCCAATCATATTGCAGCGGGTCAACAGGCCCAACCACCTACACTTGGCATCAGATGTGTGCTATCCCCTTTGATTGCCAAAGGCTTTGGACAAGCATTATGTAGTTTCCCCACAAACTATTATATCCAACTGCTGTTCTTAAACTGTGGATTGTTGTTTTCAATTCTGCATCAACCGAGGATTTATATTACTATTCATTTCTCTGTAACTCCACTACAACCACACTACCAGCTGGTAGGGCAGCAGGGGACACACGTCTGATCCCAGACCCCCTGGGTGAACCTGCATCTGTTTATGCCTTTCCATAGAGTTTGTATGCAATCTCGCTAGCATTAAGAATTGACCTCGGTTTCTGTCTGAACACACTTTGAGGGAACTGGCAGTAGTCATGTGAAGAATGAAAACTCCTCACATGCAGCTAATGCTGAATAAGGCCATGGTCACACTTTTGCTAAATGAATATTCAACTCACCTTGACTTCCATTCGACACGAGTGATGACGAATCTTTGCTTGGCATAGAGTTCAACTTTGGTCAAATCCGTCAGGGGTCTTCATTAGCTCATGTGTGACCTTGCCCTAAACTGATCATCATTGTTGGGTTGAAGTTCCAAACATTGTTGGATGCAGTCCCACATGTGCACCACGGAAAAGAGGCTTTTGGAACCCGACAATGAAGCATTCTGAAGGGGCAGAGCAAAATAAAAGTCACCTTCTAGCGCAACAAGCTAGGTAGCATAGGGGCTACTTGTGGGGCTAATTTGCAAGCCAACCAGTTGCATTTAGCAAGCCAGCTAGCTTGGTCGCTAACAGCCAGTTAACACGGTTTACTCAAGAGGCCACTCTGTACCATAGTGTGTATGGTACCGCACGGCTAATACCATAGCCTGCTTCATTTTGGATCTATGTTCTCTTAAGTCAGAACGTGATTGGTCAGCTGCATTTCCTCTGAAATGAATTGTTTTGCTACTTTGGCTCGGCTACATACAGGAGAGAGATCTAGATGCAAAGAGGGATCGTACTTGGTTCTGAAGGAAGCATTCACTGCTCAACACTTGGGGAAGAAGAGGAGTACTGGCAGGTGACTTAATTCCACATATAGACGTCAGAGCTGGGGTGGAGGCGCGGTTGTGAGAACAGCAGGATATGGGGTTCATTTGACTTTTAGTTTTCATCTCATACATTAAAAGCAAGCAACGTGACAACATGCTGTAACATTTGACACGGGGGCTTCCTGGATACACTAAATATTACAGAGCAGATGCATAGAGGGGGCGAAGATTTAACTGAAATGAAAGCGATTGGCAACATTCTGCATTGATCTTACAATTTATTGTTGTTGTGGTTTTATTGTTTTTTTTTTATTTACTCATCGACACTTCTGAAGGAGACGTGTATCATTTGCTTAAATTCTCATGCTCAGCGGGTGACGGGTAGCTTTTAGGATTTCATTTCTTGCTTGTTTGCAGGTGGAGGTGTGTTGTGGGTGTGCCTGTTTGCTGGGGGGGGGGCTGCTGTTCCTTCCCTGAGAACGACCTGTTGTAATCGTGTCACATTCGGACAAACGGTTAGCCATTTCTTATTTGTCCCTGTGCATTTTGGGTTTCTGATCAGATGCTTTAGTTTGCCAGTTGTGATTATTTTGTTCACATTTGAGTCCCTTACAATCATTACTCGCTATACTTTTAATAAACAAGGCTATATGTTCAAGAACAGGACAAAGGAGGCACTTTATTTGAAGTATACTGAAGCTTTCATGTTCAACAAAGCAAAAGACCTTTCTACATGTTTAAAGAAATGTTAATAATCATGGACACGGACACAGGAAGAATTCCCATATCATTTAAAACTCCTAAAGGCATCTTAAAGAAGCAGTGTTTCAGAGTAAACTTGTACTTCAGCGTGACATTTCATTCTATTGGGCATATGTACATGAGAGGAACATATTCAATCCGTCTTGCAAGACATATATGTGAACAGATTTGATGTTCTGTTAGGACCTTGCTAGCCGGTTGTCATTAAATGCCCCCTGTTGGCATAGTAACGTTGAAATGGCAAAGGTAGGAGAGTGTTTACATGCCTGGAGCGCTTCTCGTAACTGTTAGGTCTATTTCCAGGGAAACTAGGAGGAGTGTGAGGAAAAGAGCTTCTGTAGAGGGGCCTCCACTCTGACGTAGAACTCTGAGACCTCAGCAATCTGAGCCCTAACCCTTCACCCCCCCTCACAAAGAACTGGAAACAAGCATTAGGGCCTTCTAAGAACTCACTTTGTTTTGACTTCACTCGGTTATCTGTGGCTCCTACACAGCAGGGAGATCCATGCTGAACTAAAGGAATTTAGTCTGCTTCATCCCTTGTGTTGTGTTCGGGGGTGTCTGGAGATTCCGGGACTGACTGGTCTTGGTTTGCAGACCGGATATGAACTCCAAATTCAAAGGCAAACCCTTTACTGCAATTTGATACATCTGAATGAAGGAAAAAAAGTGTGTGTGTGTGTGTGTGCTGTGTGTGTGTGTGTGTGTGTGTGTGTGTGTGTGTGTGTGTGTGTGTGTGTGTGTGTGTGTGTGTGTGTGTGTGTGTGTGTGTGTGTGTGTGTGTGTGTGTGTGTGTGTGTGTGTGTGTGTGTGTGTGTTGGTGTGTGTGTGTGTGTGTGTGTGTGTGTGGTGTGTGTGTGTGTGTGTGTGTGTGTGTGTGGTGTGTGTGTGTGTGTGTGTGTGTGTGTGTGTGTGTGTGTGTGTGTGATGTGTGTGTGTGTGTGTGGTGTGTGTGTGTGTGTGTGTGTGTGTGTGTGTGTGTGTGTGTGTGGTGTGTGTGTGTGTGTGTGTGTGTGTGTGTGTGTGTGTGTGTGTGTGTGTGTGTGTCCTTTATGTTTTTCCAGCCCTGTGAAGAGAAAGTGGAATACAGTAGTTTGCTTTGCAGGACTTTAATCTCACATTAAGAGGAAGGGAAGGAAACAGCCGTGGGTGTCAGGGTTGTGTGGGTGTCAGGGTTGCGTGTGTGTGGGTGTCAAGGTTGCATGTAACATTCCTGAAGCTTTATTGACACATGTTGACATCCTGGTATCACACTTGAGTAGATGCAGAACAAGCAATCGTTTGAAACCTAACACTTGAGACACACACACACACACACACACACACCCTGGATGTTGTCCTTTTTTAAATCTTTCTTTCAACAAGTCTTGTTATTCTACTGATTTTAATGTATTCATTGAATACTGTGTTGTCTAGTCGATGGAAGAATGAGAAGGGGAATCTGATTATGAATGTGATTCTGATGAAAAGACACTTTTCTTTCTTAGGCTTCTCTTGATTTAGGGTGAAAGGGGGTATTTTTGTCCATGTCATTTGCACACTTGTCCATGGCTGTTCAATGGCTTATTAAAGGCACTCACTAGGTGTTGTTGTTAATAAAAAGCACCGGGCAGGAGCTGCCTGTCACTCACCTTCTGTCTTTTTCTGTTCGGCTTGTTCACTTTGGTGCTGTCTCCCTGCTGAGTTTGGTCATGTTTTTTTTTCTGTACATATTATAAATATATATATAATAAAATGATGAAAAAGATCAACGTCAAAAAGAGAGCTGGTCTGGTATTGTTACTAAACAGCATCCACATAACGGCTTCCTGAACACTGACGGACTGAACAGACATTATTATTGTACAGTTGATACCATACTGTATGTGTCACTGTTGATAACTCTAATTCAGGCTGATGTAACCCAATGTAATCCTTAATCTATGACTAATCAGGATGTGTTTGTTTTTTCACCAAAAATGGTCCTTTTCTTTGACCAATCCCCGTTAAAATGTGCAGCCCTTAACAAAATAGTTAAATGTAATTGTATGATTATGATAATGCCTACTGTCCGTTTGCCGCTCATAGGGTCCTTTAGTGAACCCGGAAATGTTGAGTACCCCAAAGTGCTATGTTAGAAATGTATAGCAGGGTCCCCAGCACAGAAACTGACGTTGCTAACCTGCATATGTTGGGCAATTTGCACAGTTAGCATAAGGTGCATTCAGGTACATCCCTATGCTGGTTACTAGACCAATTTTTTTGGAATAGTGGATTAAACAAGGGCATCACACTGGGGGGGGGGGGGACTTTTGGAGCACGTCTTAACTACTGAACAACCCTGAGGACTGGGAGGCTGACTGATCTGCATCAGAGGGATGCTGAGGAGAGGACCCCCCCCCCCCCCTTACCCCACCCCCTTACCCCACCCCTCGTCAGCTGTTTTCGGCACATTGGTGGCACAGCGGTAAGTCAACGACACTTGCCTCCCGACAGCAGAGGTTGCATCACCCAGGAGAGATGCATGTTTAGTCCAATGCAACACTCAGAGAAAGGCTCCAGTAGGTATTACCAGTAACCTTTACGCAGTGGTGTAAGAAGTACTACAGTGTTAAAATGTGCTATTTAAAAAAACACTGGATTCTACATTTCCCAAAATGAAACTAAATAAGGTGTTTGTATCAGACAGTGCTGGTGTACACTCAAGTCTAAATCACAAGCCTATATCTCCAATGATGACATCACTATGACAACATCAAGATTATATTCTCCGTCTTGATTTAACTGAGATTTAAACTAAAGGAAATTGAATTGTAATCCTTCATGCTGAATATTTGCTTGCAGATGATTTCCAGTCAGTCACAGCTGGTATTATCCTGACAGGCTGAACTGCAGCTGACTCACCTCTCTCCTGTTTGGGTGAGGGACATTTCTGAGGTAGTACTTCACTTCAGTATTCTCAGTTAATGCTACTTTATACTTCAGAAGCCAATATTGCATTTTTTACTCGACTACATTTATTTGACAAAATTAGTTATCAGTTACTTTTTCAGATTCAGATTATAAACAAAAGCCAATTTGAATACACTAAAACTAAAACAGTTTTTTAGATATAGATTAATACAGAATATAAATGAATTATTAAATACACTTTGATATATTTGTAAAGGTTAAGACATCCGGTAGCAGTATATGAAGTATTTAAATGAGCTCTGATAAAAACACATCAATAATCATAAATATAATCCAGCAACTCATTATGATTCTGAAATGGGCCATTACGATACTTTTGTACTTTTACTTGAATTCGATTTTGAATGCAAGTACTTTTACAATTTAGAAATCCTATACCTTTACTTTAATAATGTTCTTTAAAAAAATCTTCTTTAATTCCTGAAAATGGGATCGGTAAATCCTATATGTTTTTTTTATTAAATATTATTGACATCTCCAAGAGGTAGCACGGAAAAAAGCAGACAGCAGGGGACGCCTCACTTTAATGTAGCAACTTGAATATTATCCCCCTACATTTCAATATGTTTTGTGAGTGAGTGAAATGTTTGACCTGATGGGGGGGCTAGAGGAAAGACCAGGAGGGTCACCATCAAGGTCCCTTTATTAAATACACTCTTCAGAGTTCAGTCTGGCACTATATGCTGAGAGCTGAATTCATGTATTTGACACATTCAACAGTGATTTTCTTTCATCATAAGGGAGGTTTTACACGGGGTCGAGAGAGCTATGCAAATGTGATCCGTTACAATTCAAAGTTAGTTTTAAAAAAATGTAATCAGTTACGTAATCTAAGTATAAAAGTAATGTACCCTGATTACTATATGCTACTTTTGGATGACCTCAAAATCAAATGCAATGCGAATATATATATATATATATATATATATATATATATATATACGAGGAAAAAGAAGAAGAAACTTAAGTGTATTATGTAAAGCAACAAAACAATATGATCTTAGAAAAGAAGACAACAGGATATTTTGTATCCAAAATGTGTCATCTTAAATCAGGTATCCACCTACTGCATTTAAATATAAATAAATATATATATTAAATTAAGAAAAGCATACCGATAATTTATTTATATTTATTTAGAAATGTATTTTAATGTTCTAATCCTGCAGTAATCCCCATTTTGGAAAAATGTCACAGTAATCTGTCATTTTTTTAAATGTAACTGTAAGGGAATACATCTACCTTTTCTTTGTATCCTGATTATGTAATCCATTATCAATTGCAAGTAATCTGTTACTCCCTAAACCTGGTGTTACACATAGAGCACACACACACACACACACACACACACAGACACAGACACACACAGACACAGTAAAGTCTCCTGAAGGCACCACAGGAAACACACTGAAAAACTGAAACGTTGACTTGAATTTAATGTATTATGTCAACAAATGACACATAACTGTATTAGGTTAGTTGAAAGCAACACTATTAAGTTTAAATACAAAATATTAGGTTTAATTTAAGATTATTGCTTCCAACTAACCTGACCTAACGAACCTGTTGACATAACACAATTAATTAAAGTAAACGTTTCCGTTTTTTCAGCGCAGGTCCCTCCCCAGCATCCATTACCTGGACCACCGTACTGTAGATCTCTGCTGATGCCTGTCATCCACATGGCGGGCGCCCTTGATTTGTACCCCTGCCCCTCCCTGTGGGCCTTTAAATAACCACACACACCGAGCGGATCATCTGCAGGCGCTCCGCTGTTGAACATCACTGTCACACGGACATGTTGGAAGGGCGATTAAAGAGTAAGACACACCTGCCACTGAATATGGTCCGATGTTGTTCAGAATCTGGCTCTTGCTCTGATCTGAAAACCCTGCGGCAGCTCTGGGTGGGATTTGAGTGACACCTTTTTCAGCAGATTTTACATAAAATACAAGTAATCTGCTCATAAACACTCGTACTAAAATACCGTTAAATTGAGGATAATGTCATGGTGCAGCTTGTGGAACAGCTCTTGAATTGGGACAGATGATAGGGTTTGTCACTGTTTATTCAATACTTCTGTACAGTAGGTGCTGAAAGGTTATATGCAAGTGCAACCCTCCTGATGCCCTGTTGTGTTCTCTCTATCTCTTTCTCCCTCCTTTCCCTGGTGGGGGAGGCAGGGGGAGCTTGGTGACCTTGAGTTATTTTTAGCACAATGGGGGCACTGCAAACTGGGAGCAAGTCTCAGAGACACTGTGGAGTCTACATGCTGGATGCTACTGTGGATTGAGGTAATCTCATAGCGAGCACTGTAGCATCTGTCCAGTCAGTTACATGCTAACATGCAGTTAATGGGAACATGTAGCATTGCTAGCTGAATGTTGCGCCTTTATTAGGATTAGTTACATTTTTAACAATTTGGTTCTAATTTTCGGAAAATCTTTCAGTAGTTATAAAAACATCGTGCTTGCCAAGACGTTAGAACACAGCTACATTGTTACAAACAAGTTGTAGACCTCTAGTCCCAGTATTAAGCTGTATTTGTAAGGGTCCCCGTAGCCTATATATGTATGCACACACACACACACAGTCCTACCATACTGTTCCACTGACCAGCAGGTGGTAGCACGCCAAGATAAACTGCTAGCTGCAACAAATAAACTGAAGAAGAAGTCATGGGTGTGAACAAGGCAAGATTGTGTTGTAAAAAAACATGTTCTTTATGTTTGAGTTAAGAAAACACAACATGTGATATATTAAAAACTGATTGTAATAAACCTTTAAACTGTGGTGAAACTGTTTTGATAATAAAATGTTTTTACCTATGTTTAAGCTAACCTCAGAGTTGGGTTTCTACGTTTCAATGTCAGTTCATCGGTCCCTTTCTTTTAGTGATGCCTTCATGCTTCCATGTATCATAAATTCACTTGGTGAGTACAATGTTATGGTTTGAGATTTTTCAGGTACTTCCAGGGCCGGCCCTAGACATTTTGGTGCCCTGGGCGAGATTGTGATTTGGTGCCCCCCCCCCCCCCCCCCTCCAAGCAATACACAATAGAATTTATAAAGATTAAATGAAAAATACACTACAAAAACTGAAACGTATTGACATGTTGGTTATATACATAAAGAATGTTGCAAATATATTAATTATTGTATGAACATGTTGTAATTGGGGGGTGGACATCACATCCTCTAGGGGGGTCCGGGGTATGCCCCCCCGGAAATATTTGTTTTAACATTTTGAAGTAAAATGCTTCAATCTGGTGCACTTTGAGTAGAATTACTAGAGACTAGATCTAGGGGGTACAACTCTAAACACCCATATGAAAAAGATCGGTTTACATTTTAATAATCAAATAAGTATGAGAACATAACCAATAACCTACCATAGCCAATAACAAATAAATGTAACTTATTTTATTTGTGTTGTTCATTCATATCTTATTTTACCTGTTAACATTTATTTATTCATGCATATTTTTTAATATCTCCATATTATCTCCCATATTATTATATATCTCGATATGTTTTGTTTACTGTCCTATAGTATACATTGGAATGATTTCAAACCTGTTGTTATTTATTCTAATAATTATAAAGGAGTGCCTTGGAAATATTTGTTTACATCAATAGTGACAAAACCGTTTGAGATCCACTGAGATAACTTTGACTAAAGGGAACTATCTAAACACTCAAGACCTCACTGAGCTGTAGTTATCAGCCTCAATCCAACAACAATCCGCGGTACCGATGCTCTCTCTCTCTCTCTCCTCTCTCTCTCTCTCTCTCTCTCTCTCTCTCTCTCTCTCTCTCTCTCTCTCTCTCTCTCTCTCTCTCTCTCTCTTGCTCTCTCTTGCTCCGAGGCTTGCTCGCACTTTGGCTGTGAGCTGCGGGTGCCTGATAAGTCAACATCCCCCACTTTCATCACTTACAGCGCCCATCGTACAGGGCAAATGCAAAATGTGGCCGGCCCGGGGTGCAAAGGGTGTTGACTTTATTCAATTGTAAACGTATCACATCAGACAATTAGGCAGAATACAAATTTAATTTTTTTTAATTTTAAAATGTATTTTCTTATTTTTTTCTCCCAATGCAGCGCCCCTCCAGATCTGGCGCCCTAGGCGACCGCCTAGTTCGCCAGTGCCAATGGCCGGCCCTGGGTACTTCCATGGGCTTTTGGCACTTCAAATTCTTAGCACAGGGCTAAAGCTGCTCTGGAACAGGGCCAGCATCGGCTCACTGATGGTGCGTTCCAGTTGTACTGGGAAGTGGGAGTATCCAAGTTCAAAGCTGGACATTTGTAACTGGAACGCCCCCTGAAGTCAGACTTCCTACTTGGAAACTCGGCGATAACTCGCCACATCATTCAAAATATGAACAGTAAGAGAACCCTTTAAAAATATAAGACGTTTAACTCTTCTGTATTATTTGTGTCCCATTAAATCAACTGTACATAAGGTATTGCTCATCTTCCATCTGTGGATATGTTGCTACGATGTTTGTATTCACAAAATACAAAATAAAGCGTAGTTATCAACCGGTATTGCTTACAGTGGCCTTCTTTTTACGACTTGTGCCACTGGAATGCAGTCAATTCGATGTGACGTCACTCCCAGGTCTCACCTCCGACTTCCAATGTAAAAGGAACGCATCATTAGCCCAGGGCTAAAGTTGGTGCTAATCCTGCTCTGGAACACGGCCAGCTAGCCCTAGGCTCACTTAGCCCCACACTAAGTGCAGTGTGAAAAGCCTGAAAAAAGAGGACAAAGGATCACTAAACGTGTGCTCATTTCAACACAATTTATTTACACATCTTCATACAACTCAGTTTGAAGCCATGGCAATTTACTATTGCATGGCACCTTCAGTTCATCACTCCTTTTGTACTTCATCAGTGCTTTTCTTTCATCCCACACGGCGAGTGTTCAGATTTTTGTTCTAGCACACAGTCTTTCCTCAACACCTCTACCCAGGGGTGGGCTTCAGTCGACGGGGCCCTGGAAGATGAGTTTGATGTGGCCCTGCCTCCCCTGTCAACCAGGTACCACAGAAGGGGCAGGCAGCATGGAAGGCATGGGTGCCGTGGGGCAACGGGATCTGGCTCCACCCCACCACAGTCTTTTCTGAGCATACATGGCCGCAGGGGCAGAAAGCGTGAGTGGGGGGCCCGGCGTCCAGGTACAATCCTCCCTCACAGCCCAGCCACAGGGGAACATAGGGGCCCACTCTCCGGCACATGGGGCACTCCCTCTCCCCGGTGCTGGCGGGTGCGGTGCCCCCGGGTCCAGCAGGGCCTTTCTCCTTGCGGTAGCCCCAGTTGTGGTAGCCGTGCACGTGGCCACAGTTGACGTAGACCCAGGGCTGCTTCTTGTCCACGATCTCGCGCTGGGCCAGACTCGGGAAGGCCAGCGTGTTGAAGCCCACCGGACACTGGGGCCGGGCGGCGTTCAGCTCCTGGCGAAGGGACTCCAGCTGTTTGAGGGTGGGGGTGTGGCGCAGTCCAGCGGGGGTCCTCCACAGCAGGGTGGCCCCACATAGATCAATCAGAGATCCATCCTGGAGGGTGTTGGACTCATTTTCCACCTGAAGAGGAGAACAGATGATGGCAATGTAGCAGAGGAAGAGAAGAAGAGAACAGTTTCTATCACTGGCTGGAAGGAGGACATGGGGATTCGTTAGACCCGTTGTCGAGGGGATATGACACAAAAAGTTGATCATGCCACCAGTTTCACTAAAACAACTCTTCACTGGGCTGTACACTGGTCTGTTAAGATGTTTAAAGGGACAGTTTGCCAAAAAATCCAATCCAAATCCAAAATGTAATTTGAACAGCAGCTTCCACTGGTTCGCTAGCTGTTTGGTTCACACCCCTTAAGGTCAAGACAGGAAATGCGTGTACGAAAATCAAAACCCAAGAGTAAGGGCTCGTGTCCACATAGCGCCTTTTATTTTCGCTTTTTTAATGTTTCTATGACAACGATATGTCAACAACGTATCACCGCTGTTGTAAGACTGACTAGCATGGATTTTATCATCTGTTTATGCTACTATATATTGTTTTACTATAAGCACCAAACGTCAGAGTTTTACTCTCACACTTTGATTGAATGAGCTTCACCCCTCTGTCTGACAGCCATATGTTGAGGGGGGTGGACGATAACACAGTGTCACACCCACCAGGAGATACATCCGGTCCTACATCCAAGAAACGGGCTTTAAGGTTTTTGTTATGATAGTTTTCATCTGACAAACACGGCTAAATATAAGCTTTTCATTCAATTCACACAGCGTGTCACCAGCGTTATTCTGGAAAGTTGAATTATTTTCAACTCTGAGTGCTCTGAGCTAAAAAAGACGCTAGCGCTCAGAAGGAGGCGCTATGTGGACACAGGCTCTTACCCTCTGGTAAATGTATAATGGGAGTCCCATTATACATGTTTAATCCCAATAATGAAAATGGACATGATCCTACAATAACACAATATTTCATTTATTTATTTCTTTAAAAATACTGAAATGTATAAAGATCAGCCACGTTCTTCAACACCAGGGTGATGAATCAACTCGTTTCTGGAGAACTCCCTGAAGTACACCAAGTTCAGTAACCCGTATCAAAGCAAACGTATCATTTTCCCATCATGCCCTTCATCTCACCAGTTTCCCCCTCTGCTGCGCTGAGCGAGTCTCCCTCAGGGCGAAGACGTTTCCACAGACTGAGATTTCCCTCCAGACGCCCGGAGCCGGCTCAGACACAAACTCCCCCGCCGGGTGCATCACCAGAACCCCGTTGGTGGTCAGGCCGTCCATCAAGCCGTCCGACGTCCTCCATTTGGCTGCCCGTTCCTGAGAGACAAGTCAACACGAGGAATATGAGGCGGAGGCAGGATGGAGGAGGGGGGTGTCAGAGGTGGCCGGCTGGAGGAACAGCTAGCATTGCTTTTCTCTGCTGCTATATTTAGCTCGGTACAGAATGACTACTGTACTGACTAATGCACCCACGCTCAGGATGAACCCTGGGAGAGAGGAAGGCTGTATTATGAACACAAATGAGCTCAGATGGAATGATACAGCACATTTCTGCCGTGTGTAGCTGCATTAAAAAAAAGAAGTGCCAAGGCAGTTATAAAAAGCAGCGACTCAGCTCTGCAAACATTTATTTTAGGCTGCTCTGGAGGAAAGAAGGATTTCACTGAAATATAGTGAGACATTAGGGGAAGGGCCAAGGGTCCCACGCACACTGAGAAAACTGAAACGTTGACTTTAAAAAATGTATAAAGTCAACACATTTCACATAACTGTATTAGCTAAGTTGAAAGCAACATTTTTTGTTTTAAATAAAACATATTAGATTCAATTTAATATTACTGCTTTCAATTACCTTGATACAGTTATGTGTAATCTGTTGACATAATATATTTAATTAAAGTCAATGTTACAGTTTTCAGTGCAGGAAACTCAAACTGCGATGAGATTTGTCTTTCATAATAATACTAAAGAAGACACTATGTCAGAAATATAAAGCAACTATTTATCACATTTTGTAAATATATTTAGTGGCTAATCCTGAAAACATGCCCGCTATAATCCGATGACATCGTGATAAGGTCTTCTCCTACTTAGTCATACATTATTTACAGTATCAACAGTTGTATCTGCATCACATCCATCAACACTACAGAGATGAACCACAGAGCCTGGCTGTAACAAAAAGAGAATAATTGTTTATCATGTCGGTGTGATTGTAGTCCTGATGGCTGCCGGAGCTAGCCTGCGTGGTGACGTGTGTGTGTGTGTGGAGCGCTGGCTGCTGACGCTATCTCTCTGCTCGCTGGCCTAGTTGTTGGGGGTCCTGAGAAATCTTTCATGGGATGATGTCATGAGAAAGGGCTATTATTGCTTTTGTGATAAGCCTGTAGCTCAGGCATTGTTTTGACCGGGCCACTTTTGTAAAATGATGGCCAGGGGTCAGCTAGTAAACAAATATTAAAGGTCTCCTATTATACAAATTGTAGGCATATATTATAGGTCTCAGAGATATAAAAAACATGTCTATGAAGTGTTTTGCTCAAAATACTAAACAGACCACCCATTGTAGCGTGAATGGGTGAAATATCCCTCTATTTCAGCCCTGTTAGAGAAGCGCTTATTCTGTGTCAGTAGCTACGGGGCCACGCCCCCTTTGGAGCACACATGCAGCAGAGCTGCACAGAGAGAAGCAGAAACTCAGCTAAATGCTGCTGTGATGAAACGCCACATCATGTTCAAAACCACTTTCTGAAACAGGATGGAGCTCAAATGCTTTTTCTCTCTCAGGTTTACCACAAGGTGACTTCCTTTTTATGGCTTCTTTACACATGCTCTCTCCAGTACAGGTTAGCTCTGAGTGTTAGCGCTGCTTGCTAATGTAAACAAAGACCATATTACTTCCAAAACACGTTGCGTATTGTTTCTGATAGCAACGCTTCTGATAGGGCCGTCGGTCTAAAGCCAGCCCACATTTTCGATGTTACGTCATATCGGACGTAAATCTGGATCAGCTCCGTTGTACCCCCGTTTTTAGAGATGTGGGTACGGAGGAAAAGAGAGAGGGTTGTATTGACACTTTGTGAGTTCCCTGACACACCGGGGGACACATGTTAATGTATAAAATACATCAAAAAGTGTATTTTGCATGACAGGAGACCTTTAAAGCTTGGGGAAACATTCGATTTATGCTTTTGGAGGTTTTCCCTCTCCTGTGTTCTATAGTTTTTGTGCATGTAAATGGTCTGCAAAAGCTACGCCAGAAACGTCTCTATTGTACTCCTTTGTTTACTTCTGCAGCATAGTGACATCACTACGTAACACTCGTGCTTCTATTGGCTAGCACTCCAACACATTGTACGTGATAGGCTAAGGGGCGGGACATCTCTAAGCAGTTGACCAGTCACAACAGAGCCGGCCAGCTAACCAATCAGAGCAGACTGGGCTCTGGTTTCAGACAGAGGGTGAAAAGAGGTGCTGCAGCACAGGCAGTATGAGAACAATAAAGAGCTTTAGAACATTAAGGCATGGAGACATGTCACCGTAGAGGAGCTAAATACATTTAGCATGGACCTCTGTTAGGGGGCTTCAGGGGATCCTACCTTGGTACTTAATTGTTTTACTAACAAGCTTAGCACCGCATTAGCAGCGAGCATACCCTTCTCTCTGATGGAAAACAATTACAAATCTTCCCCAGGCGGCCTCAGGCTCCAGACAGCTCCACTGAACTGAGATCAGCAAGATGGAGGGGAAACTGCTGAGTCGGCTTGATGGAGCATGACTGTGCTGCATTAATGAAAATAACCAGTGCCCTGCTTTCTATTTTAGGGTAAAGCTATTTGGAGCTTTCTTTGTAGTTCTGACAGTAAGTCTTACTAGTAATGGCACAACTGTTATCACAGAAATGATGAACATTATGGATTTTCACATTAGACATTGTATTTTCATAGATTTGCTAACTGGTTATGATGATATTACTTTCTAAAGTAAGAGCTGAGCACAGCTATATCAGTCAAAATAGAGCAGGTTGTAATCATTTCCAGATCTCAATATCTAATATCTAATAATATATCAGTATATTATTATCATATCCGATCAGACCCGGGCCCCACTGACATGGACACTTACACCCCTTATTAACACCTCACGTTACATATTAACATCATGACCGTTTATATACGTTACATTAATGCACGTCTTTGGGATTATATCTCTGTATGCTTTTTTGAATCAGAAATATTGTACATGTTCTATTGTATGTGTTTTAGAAGTTCTGCTATTTTATGTTTCTTAATTTCTGTACATGCTTTTATTATGTATTGAATTTCCCCTTACTGTGTTGATGTCAAACATCTAAGCAAATAACTTGTATGTGAAAACATACTGGTAAAAAATAAATACATCGGATTCTGATTTCGAACAAAATAGGGAAGTTATAAAAAACACAAAAAAACCTGAATTATTGGGTCTTTGAAATAATGAAATAGAGTAGCATGCAAACAGTGTACTGCGTGTACTCATATGCTGCATTCACTGACTGATATTTACGACAAGAAGCAGTTACATTAGAGCCACACACACTCTGCTCCCTCCTCTCCAGGTCACATGCACTGACACCCATCTTTACAGCTATGATGTCACCCGTGGGAGGCAAAGTCCTGTCCCTGAAGTCACCCACACTGTATGCTAGTTGCCGTGGTAACCGGTCCCTGTGTAGGGAGAACACTCACCCCTAGGAAGATGTTCTTGGAGGAGTCGAAGCCGGCGGCGTAGATGCGGGCAGTGTAGGGGGCGCTGCGCTCACACATGATGCGGCAGGCGTAGCGGGAGATGGTGCTCTGCGCCGACTGGCCTCCCCCCCCCCCCTCCCCCGCTGCACCCCCGCCCTGACCGCTGCTGCTCCCCGCCGTGTCCGTCACCACGAAGTCGATCATGCTCTCTGTGGACCGGCCGATCTGAGGGGCCAGAGAGAGGGGTCATTGTCAGGAAACAGTTAAAAGATGGACAGTTAAGGGTTACTTCACACAGTCATTCACAATTAGATGTTCCTACATTAAACACTTTACCCACAACCTATTCCAGATGATTCACTTAATCTTTCTCCTGATAGGCTCAGAGTGAAGTGCTTTTGTTTGCGTAAACTCCAGGGGAATTACATTCGTCAGTGTGACTTTGGTAAGGGGGGGGGGGGGGGGGGGATTTAAATAGTCCCCTTTGAGTAAAAGTAGCAATACTACAGTGTAAAAATACTCCGTTGCAATTAAAAGTCCTGAATTCACATTTCTACTTAGTTAAAAGTAAAAGTGTGTTAGTGTCAAAATATACTTAAAGTACCAAAAGTAAAAGTACTCTGCACAATTGCACATTTAAACACCAGATATATTTCCTCATTATTTGATTATAATTATTGTTGCATTCATGTGTTCATCACTTCAATGATATGCTTGGTGAAGATGGGGTTTATTTGAATTGCTTCATACACTACTGGGTAGGTTAGCCTATAATGCAGACGTCACCAACTACATTTGACCAAGGGACAAAATTAATCCAAGAGACGCTTTCGGGGGCCAGAGTTTTTTATATATATATATAAATCATAATAAATTATATATGTATATTTATATATATATATATATACTGTATATATAATTGATTGAATATGTTGACTTTATTGAAACATTTCTTTTTTTTGATGAGCCTGTATCCGGGGTAATAAAATTGAAAACAGGGAAAGGAATCAACTTTTTTATTAATACCGTGTCCTGATTGCTGGGAAACGGTTGCAGGATGTAAGAAAATTGTTTCCCAGGCACGCAAAAATGTCACCGTCAAAGAGCCTCAAGTGTAAAGTTGACGTGGAAAACCGCAGTTTTAATGAGGAATGGACGATAAATATGCATTCATCATGCCATCGTTCAATAAGGCTACACCTGTTTGCCTTATCTGCAATGAAACGGTCGCTGTTGCAAAAGGACACAGCAACGTTTTTTGACGAGCGTGGGGCTTGAACCCGTGTAACTCCAGGTGACACGAGTGGGGGGCGATCGCACTAACCACTCTTCCAACGCCACAGTCACTGTGCGGATCAGAATGTCTGGCGGGCCACCAGTTGATGGTCACTGCTATAATGTATGATAATGTATGTGTTGATTTATATTTTGTATTAACCTAAAACTGCAAAGTACTAGTAAAGTACAAGTACCTCAGTTTTTTCAAGTACAGTACTTGAGCTTCTTTCATGCACCATTGTGTCACAGTGTTTCCCACATAAACTCATTTGGCTTTCTATTGAAGTGGATTCAAAATGTGGTTTGGGCTTAAAGGGTTAGTGATTCAAAAGTTGACTGTGATGCGATACATTGGCCCCTCAACTCTTCCAATTAGTTGTAAAGTATGACAGGTATTAACAGGTACACCTAAAACCTCAACTTATTTCACTTCATTAAACCTAGACTGAAAAGCGTTTCGGTTTCATTGCACTGGCAATTAGTTCGGTCAGCTGAGTTGGACAAACAACAGTTTAGCCAAAACAGCTGCACTAGAAAACCCCAATGACCGTAAGTACAGTGGCTTAAATCTGAAGCAGGAAGTTGCTCTGTAAACTGTATTGGATGTTTATCAATCTGATTTGCATTTGTTGTGTCCTTTAAGGTGCCTCCAGACAGTGAGTGGGTGTTGCTCCCGCCCACATTGTTTTCAGCCCTCAGCAGCTGTGTGGCTGTGGCGGTCAGCGGCCCCAAAAACAGTCACACGCTGAAAGCTGCATCCTCCGCACGCCGCCTGAAAGCACCTTCAGCGATGTCGCCGCCTCCCAAGATCCCATAAATAGCTACACTGAGTACAATGCTACAGTATCATGCGAAAAGCTGACGGATCAAACAGACCTTCGTGCTGGACTAAAGAAAATAAGACGCAGTGGCGGGTTTTAGGTAATTTCAATTTTTGTGTAATGTATTTATTAATTGCTATTTTGATATGTATCTAGTCAAGAATGACACAATTTCACAATCTTTTAAAAATGTGATTATTTTTCAAGCCGTGTTACACCAATGTTACACACATTAAATGTTACACCAATGATGAACACATATGTCACCTATGTGACAACCATATTACACCCATGCCACAACTATATTACCCAAATATATCACCCAAATTACCACCATATTACCACCATGTGGCCCCCTTATAATCGCACATTACACAAATACTAAACTCATTATACATGCATATTACACCCATGTTACTCCCTGTTACATCCATCATGTAGGCAAGAGTCTTAGTCAACGTATGCTGCCATTTTGGATTTTGATATGAACGATGAGTATATTTCTTATTGTATCTAGTCACATGACCTGAGTGCTTGACCAATTCCCCCTTTAGTGTTTCTCATGAAATAACGTGCATCCATGTAATGCTTTACCCCCCACTGCCTGCCCAATGACTCCAGGATACAGAAACCATTCAAGGGTTAAATGTCATTTTTCAATGCTTTGAGGAGCACAATATGCATTTCCTTCGCCTTAATCATAATGCGTTGGTGGGAATATCTTACATATATCTATAAACTTGAACAAAGCACACTAGGTGAACCGCAGCAGAATGAGAGAGTGAGACGGTATGGATTGAAGTGGAGCTTGTTGATTGTGTCTGCTGGAGTCTTTGTATGGATCTCCTCGATGAAGACAGAAGGTTTTTGGAAACAACTGTGACGGGTCTGACTTATCTCCTCCTGCAGGCTTTATCTCCTCAGACTCTGGTCCTCCCTCCTTCTGCCTGTTCTCACGCTTCCTCTTCATTCCTTATGCCCTCAATGCTCTACTGTTGTATGAGTCTACAGGGCTGACAGCGTACTACACAACTTCATATTACAATCTGACACCTTCAAAAGTGCCCTTTTATGCTCATTCGGGTGTATATCAGTATGTAGTGTCTCTACTTTAAAGAGTCCTCTCCTGCTGATGTTCAGGTGTATATCAGTAGGTAGTGTCTCTACTTTAAAGAGTCCTCTCCTGCTGATGTTCAGGTGTCTATCAGTATGTAGTGTCTCTACTTTAAAGAGTCCTCTCCTGCTGATGTTCAGGTGTATATCAGTATGTAGTGTCTCTACTTTAAAGAGTCCTCTCCTGCTGATGTTCAGGTGTATATCAGTATGTAGTGTCTCTACTTTAAAGAGTCCTCTCCTGCTGATGTTCAGGTGTATATCAGTATGTAGTGTCTCTACTTTAAAGAGTCCTCTCCTGCTGATGTTCAGGTGTATATCAGTATGTAGTGTCTCTACTTTAAAGAGTCCTCTCCTGCTGATGTTCAGGTGTATATCAGTATGTAGTGTCTCTACTTTAAAGAGTCCTCTCCTGCTGATGTTCAGGTGTCTATCAGTATGTAGTGTCTCTACTTTAAAGAGTCCTCTCCTGCTGATGCTCAGGTGTATATCAGTATGTAGTGTCTCTACTTTAAAGAGTCCTCTCCTGCTGATGTTCAGGTGTATATCAGTATGTAGTGTCTCTACTTTAAAGAGTCCTCTCCTGCTGATGCTCAGGTGTATATCAGTATGTAGTGTCTCTACTTTAAAGAGTCCTCTCCTGCTGATGTTCAGGTGTATATCAGTATGTAGTGTCTCTACTTTAAAGAGTCCTCTCCTGCTGATGTTCAGGTGTATATCAGTATGTAGTGTCTCTACTTTAAAGAGTCCTCTCCTGCTGATGTTCAGGTGTATATCAGTATGTAGTGTCTCTACTTTAAAGAGTCCTCTCCTGCTGATGTTCAGGTGTATATCAGTATGTAGTGTCTCTACTTTAAAGAGTCCTCTCCTGCTGATGTTCAGGTGTATATCAGTATGTAGTGTCTCTACTTTAAAGAGTCCTCTCCTGCTGATGTTCAGGTGTATATCAGTATGTAGTGTCTCTACTTTAAAGAGTCCTCTCCTGCTGATGTTCAGGTGTCTATCAGTATGTAGTGTCTCTACTTTAAAGAGTCCTCTCCTGCTGATGTTCAGGTGTATATCAGTATGTAGTGTCTCTACTTTAAAGAGTCCTCTCCTGCTGATGTTCAGGTGTATATCAGTATGTAGTGTCTCTACTTTAAAGAGTCCTCTCCTGCTGATGTTCAGGTGTATATCAGAATGTAGTGTCTCTACTTTAAAGAGTCCTCTCCTGCTGATGTTCAGGTGTATATCAGTATGTAGTGTCTCTACTTTAAAGAGTCCTCTCCTGCTGATGTTCAGGTGTATACCAGTATGTAGTGTCTCTACTTTAAAGAGTCCTCTCCTGCTGATGTTCAGGTGTATATCAGTATGTAGTGTCTCTACTTTAAAGAGTCCTCTCCTCCTGATGTTCAGGTGTATATCAGTATGTAGTGTCTCTACTTTAAAGAGTCCTCTCCTGCTGATGTTCAGGTATATATCAGTATGTAGTGTCTCTACTTTAAAGAGTCCTCTCCTGCTGATGCTCAGGGGTATATCAGTATGTAGTGTCTCTACTTTAAAGAGTCCTCTCCTGCTGATGTTCAGGTGTATACCAGTATGTAGTGTCTCTACTTTAAAGAGTCCTCTCCTGCTGATGTTCAGGTGTATATCAGTATTTAGTGTCTCTCCTGCGACATGTCTCCATGCTTTAATCTTCAAAAAGCTCTTGATTGTTCTCATACTGCCTGTGCTGCAGCACCTCTTTTCACCCTCTGTCTGAAACCAGAGCCCAGTCTGCTCTTATTGGTTAGCTGGACAGCTCTGTTGTCATTGGTCAAACTGCTTATAGATGTCCCTTAGCCTCAAATCACGTACGATGTGTTGGAGCGCTAGCTTGAGTGTTACATGGTGATGTCATTATGTAATGGAACTAAACAAAGTAAAGTGTGTTTGAGAGAAACTCTACAAAAACCTATAAAACACACTATAAAGATACAATTTAAGAAATAATTATAAGGCCGCTATAAAAGAATAGGTAAATATAGACCTTATACCCTCTTTTTCAAACACAGAGATATGGATATTAATCTCATGGCAGTGTGTTAGGAACAGATCTGGGGTAATAATACTGCTAGCCTATAAGACGGGTAAACACAGCTCACCTGTTACATGCTCTCTAAAAGCTAATTATACAAATAAATGAATTGATCAAATGTCTGTGGATGAACATCATCAAGTGCAGCACAGATTATTGATGCATTCAATGTCAGGTTAAGGAGTTTTGGCTATTCCTACGTTAAGCTAGCACATTGATTTGTTTTAATGAAATGAAGCTAGAAGGGCAGAACGCCGCCAAGGCCGAATGCCCCATCTGGCAATATAAGCAAAAGGGAAATATAATTTGAGTATCTGCCACATCACTCTGGTTACACATGTCCACAGAGCTTCTTAAACCACACCTGTAGCACAGTCCACTTACATTAAAGGGGACACATCATGCTCTTTCTCAGGCTCATATTTGTACTTATGGGGTCTACTAGAACATGTGTACATGCTTTAACGTTCAAAAACACATTGCATTTCTAATACTGTCTGTCTGACTGCACCTGAATCCCCCACTGTCTAAAACACTCTGTTTTAGCACCTGTCTCTTTAAGGCCCTCCTGAAAAGCCCATGCTCTGATTGGCTTGTGAAAAGAATATGTCACACCATTGCAAATGTTGTTTTTAATACGTGGGATGTGACTTGGTAGTCTTATTTCACAGTGTGTGGGTTGGGCATCTAGATACCCAAATGTGTGTGTCTGTGTGTGTGTGTGTGTGTGTGTGTGTGTGTGTGTGTGTGTGTGTGTGTGTGTGTGTGTGTGTGTGTGTGTGTGTGTGTGTGTGTGTGTGTGTGTGTGTGTGTGTGTGTGGGCTCAGAACAGTCTTATAATACACACATGCAAACAGAAGGATCCACACTTGTGTTTTTCAATGCACACACAAATGTGTTCCGTTTCAAATACATGTAAATAAAATCCAAATACAGAGAAAAGTTTTACATGTGTATTTTTGATCCTCACATATTAGTTTTCCGTTGAAATCCCCTGCACCTGCAAACACAAACCGCTTTCTGTGCACGGATCGCTGTGCATTCGTGTGTGGGTTTTTTAGACTCCCCTGACGGTCAGCCGATACTTGTAATTTTTTCTATCTATAGCCAATCAGATGTCTCCTCCATTCTAAGCCAATCACATGAGCGCGCCCCCACGAGGGTAGATTTCTTGCGTTCATGACGTAGCGCTTCATATATGCATTTTGCGCAGTCCGGAGCTGACAGCTCCATGGAGCCTGCCTGCAGGCGCTAATCTCAGGACCGAAGGACCGTAGTATAGTCGTCTTTATTTTTACGTTATTATTATTCAAAGATAAATAAGGAAGTGTGTGTTAGATGAGATGGCAGAGAGGTTTCAGCTCCGATTATTAAATCAAAGAGGCTTAATGTTTTAGATTATATTATTTCACTATAGCTATGTGGACGGTGGCAAGGTCCAAAGTTGACAAAATTAATCAATAGCGGGTGTAACAAAAATACAAGATGTTTTTATTTATACATATATTATTATTATGTATAAATAAAAACATCTTGTATTTTTTATTTATACATATATTATTATTACCTCTCTGAAGAACCAGCACCTTACCGTGGTAGAGAGGTTTGTGTGCCCTGATGAACCTGGGGGCTGTGTTGTCTGGAACCTTGTGTTCCTGGTAGGGTCTCCCATGGCAAATTGGTCTCAGGCAAGGGGCCAGACTAAGATTGGTTCAAAAGACCTCATGAAAGAAAAACTAAGAAGTGAGGATACCCGGCCCGGAGGAAGCCCGGGGTCCCCTTCTGGAGCCAGGCCCAGAAGGAGGACTCGTCGGCGAGCGTCTGGTGGCCGGGCTTGCCACGGAGCCCGGCCGGGCCCAGCCCGAAAAGGCAACGTGGGCAACACCTCCGCTTCTCCGTCCCGCGGGCCCACCACCTACGGGAAACATCGATGGGGTCGGGTGCGCTGCCAGAAGGGTGGCAGTGAAAGCGGAGGGTCTCGACGGACCAGACCCGGGCGACAGAAGCTGGCTTTGGGGACGTGGAACGTCACCTCTCTGGGGGGGAAGGAGCCGGAGCTTGTGCGGGAGGTGGAGCGTTACCAGTTGGATCTGGTTGGGCTCACCTCTACGCACAGCGTCGGCTCTGGAACCTTACTTCTGGATAGGGGTTGGACTCTATTCTTCTCCGGAGTTGCTCAAGGTGTGAGGCGCCGGGCGGGTGTGGGGATACTCACAAGTCCCCGGTTAGGTGCTTCGTTGTTGGAGTTTACCCCAGTGGACGAGAGGGTCGCCTCCCTACGCCTGCGGGTTATGGGGGGGAAAACTCTGACTGTTGTGTGTGCTTATGCACCCAACAGCAGTTCAGAGTATACGGCCTTCTTGGAGACCCTGGAAAGAGTCCTGTATGGGGCTCCTGAAGGGGACTCTTTAATCTTGCTGGGAGACTTCAACGCACATGTGGGCAATGATGGAGACACTTGGAGGGGCGTGATTGGGAGGAACGGCCCCCCTGATCTGAACCGGAGTGGTGCTTTGTTACTGGACTTCTGTGCTAGTCATGGATTGGCCATAACAAACACCATGTTCGAACATAAGGATGCTCATAAGTGTACGTGGTACCAGAGCACCCTAGGCAGAAGGTCCATGATCGATTTCGTTATCGTATCATCGGACCTGAGGCCGTATGTTTTGGACACTCGGGTAAAGAGAGGGGCGGAGTTGTCAACTGATCACCATCTGGTGGTGAGTTGGGTCGAGTGGCGGGGGAAGCCTCTGGATAGACCTGGTAAGCCCAAACGTGTAGTTCGGGTGAACTGGGAACGTCTGGAGGAGGCCCAAGTTCAGGAGGCCTTCAACTCACACCTCCGGCGGAGCTTTTCGGGCATTCCTGTGGAGGTTGGGGACATTGAACCAGAGTGGTCGGTGTTCAAAGCCTCTATTGCCGAAGCCGCGGCGGGGAGCTGTGGTCTCAAGGTCCTAGGTGCCTCAAGGGGCGGTAACCCTCGAACCTCCTGGTGGACACCGGTGGTCAGGGAAGCCGTCCGACTGAAGAAGGAGGCCTTCAGGGATTTGTTATCCCGGGGGACTCCCGAGGCAGTTGCAAGGTACCGACAGGCCCGAAGGGCAGCAGCCTCATCCGTGGCCGAGGCAAAGCAGCGGGTGTGGGAGAAGTTCGGAGAAGACATGGAGAAGGACTTTCGGGCGGCACCAAAGTTGTTCTGGAAAACTGTCCGACACCTCAGGAGGGGGAAGCAGGGAACCATCCAAGCTGTGTACAGTAAGGATGGGACGTTGTTGACCTCAACTGATGGAGTGTTAGGGCGTTGGAAGGAACACTTTGAGGAACTCCTGAACCCGACAACTCCGCCCTCTATGTTAGAGGCAGAGCTGGAGTATGACGGGGGATCAACACCAATCTCCCGGGGGGAGGTCACTGAGGTCGTCAAACAACTCCACAGTGGCAAAGCCCCGGGGGTGGATGAGATCCGCCCGGAAATGCTGAAGGCTCTGGGTGTTGAGGGACTGTCATGGTTGACACGTCTCATCAACGTTGCGTGGAAGTCGGAAACAGTACCGAAGGAGTGGCAGACCGGGGTGGTGGTCCCCCTTTTTAAAAAGGGGGATCAGAGGGTGTGTGCCAATTACAGAGGCATCACACTACTCAGCCTCCCCGGGAAAGTTTACTCTAAGGTACTCGAAAGGAGGGTCAGGCCGATTGTCGAACCTCAGATTGAGGAGGAACAATGCGGATTCCGTCCTGGTCGTGGAACGACGGATCAGCTTTTTACTCTCACAAGGATCCTGGAGGGGGCCTGGGAATACGCTTATCCGGTCTACATGTGTTTTGTAGACTTGGAGAAGGCGTATGACCGAGTTCCCAGGGAGTTACTGTGGGAGGTGCTGCGGGAGTATGGGGTGAGGGGGTCTCTACTCAGGGCCATCCAATCTCTGTACTCCCAAAGCGAGAGCTGTGTCCGGGTCCTCGGCAGTAAGTCGGACCCATTTCCGTTGAGGGTTGGCCTCCGCCAGGGCTGCGCTTTGTCACCAATCCTGTTTGTAATATACATGGATCGGATTTCGAGGCGTAGTCATGGGGGGGGGGTCTGCAGTTCGGTGGACTAAGGATTGCACCACTGCTTTTTGCAGATGATGTGGTTCTAATGGCTTCATCGGTCTGCGACCTTCAGCACTCACTGGATCGGTTCGCAACCGAGTGTGAAGCGGCTGGGATGAGGATCAGCACCTCCAAATCTGAGGCCATGGTTCTCAGCAGGAAACCGATGGACTGTCCACTTCAAGTAGGGAATGAGTCCTTACCCCAAGTGAAGGAGTTCAAGTATCTCGGGGTCTTGTTCTCGAGTGAGGGAACAATGGAGCGTGAGATGGGCCGGAGAATCGGAGCAGCGGGAGCGGTACTGCAGTCGCTTTACCGCACCGTTGTGACGAAAAGGGAGCTGAGCCAGAAGGCAAAGCTCTCTGTCTACCGGGCCATTTTCGTTCCTACCCTCACCTATGGTCATGAAGGATGGGTCATGACCGAAAGAACGAGATCGCGGATACAAGCGGCCGAGATGGGTTTTCTCCGCAGGGTGGCTGGTGTCTCCCTTAGGGATAAGGTGAGAAGTTCGGTCATCAGGGAGGGACTCGGAGTTGAGCCGCTCCTCCTTCGCGTCGAAAGGAGCCAGTTGAGGTGGTTCGGGCACCTAGTTAGGATGCCACCTGGGCGCCTCCCTAGGGAGGTGTTCCAGGCACGTCCAGCTGGGAAGAGACCAAGGGGTAGACCTAGGACCAGGTGGAGGGATTATATCTCTTCGCTGGCCTGGGAGCGCCTTGGGATCCCCCAGTCAGAGCTGGTTGATGTCGCCAGGGAAAAGAAAGTTTGGGGCTCTCTGCTGGAACTGCTACCCCCGCGACCCGACCACGGATAAGCGGAAGAAGATGGATGGATGGATATTATTATTATTAATAATAATAATAATATAAAATATTTTATTTGCGTGCATTACCTGTTTGGAAAGTGGCGCTGTACTGAGAGTGGCGATTTTATTTTGTAATTATATAATACTTGTAATAATGGTGCGTTCACACCGGACGCGATGCGAATAATCGTTCGAGTTTCTTGCCAACTGTCAGCTGTGTTTACTCGCCTCATTCATCTGAGTCAGCTTCTTGAGCCGTATCTGGCTGTGCAACACTTATACTGTATGCCGAAGCAGTGGCGGACTGGCCATCGGGACGTACCGAAGTGGGCCGGTCGGGCCACTCCGATCGGCCCACTTCGGTACCGGCAGGGGCGGACTGGCCATCTGAAGTTGCTTTGACAGCGTCACCGTTTCCCCGCAGGCTCCCCCCGTTGACAGTTCACTGTAGCACCCACGGGAAGTGGCGCTGTACCCTAATAATATAAAAGCTTGTATTTACGTGCATTTCCTGTTCGGAAAGTGGCGCTGTACTGAGAGTGGACCTGTCAGCTCCGGACAGCGCAACATGCGTAAATGAAGCGCTACGTTTTAAACGGAAAACAAATATGTGAGGATCAAAAATACATATGTAAATCTTTTTTCTGTATTTGGATTTTATTTACATGTATATGAAACGGAACACATTTGTGTGTGCTTTGAAAAACACAAGCGTGAATCCTTCTGTGTGCACGTGTGTATTATGAGACTGTTCTGAGCCCATATTTGTGTGTGTGTGTGTGTGTGTGTGTGTGTGTGACACTCACCTGGAACATGTCTGTGTTGGTGTCATGTGTGTACTCCACGATGACAGAGTGGCTCCGGGACAGTGTGTAGGAGATGCTGTGCTGGCTTTTGTTGCTGAGCGCCTGCCAATGGAAAACACATCATCCTGGTCACATGACAAGGAGAGCTGAAGGTCTGCCCCCCCCCGCAGAATCTACCCAGAGGACACTTCCTGTTCCACAGGGACAGCCCCAGATCTAATTAAAATGACTCCTATCGTTTTATAACTGATTTATTGTCATGATGGAGAGATCAATATGTACAGTAAGTGATCATTCTGCAGCAGCACTTATTATGGTTTGGCTCATTGAAAGCTGATGCACCTGCAGGATTCCTGTTTGTATCTTCATGGTTTAGTGCACTTTGGATAAAAGCGTGAGCTAAATGTAATGTCAATTAATTATAATTCAGCACAGAGGCGCTAACGTCAGCATGCTAACATTTACAATGACAATGCTAACGTACCATTTGTAAATGTAATCCATCCAAAGCAAATATTACAAGGCTTCATAATTCAGCAGAGACAACATTTAAATGTTTCCCTTGATAAGTAAAATAAAAACCAATATTCATTTATTATTGTATCCCTCCTATTTGCCAGCACCTGAAATGCACACAATAGGAGGAAGAACATGAATGTGTTTAGCTACTTGTTAATTCACCATCCTCACTATGATTTTTTAAATGTATATTGATCCTTCAGAAATGTTTGTTATGTCCCCTTGGGGTCTCATTGTAGAAAAAATGGTTATGTTTAAAACCGTGCGCAGATAATCTCCCATCTGGAATACCGTCTTCTGCATAGTGGACTTTATGTTCTCCCACAAAGACAGTTAGTGCTGAATTACATGTGGTGGGGGGGGGCACTTTTGAAAGTTTTTCAGTCACTTTGTTCTCTTTTTATTGGTGTATAGTTTCTTCTGCATTGTGCTGAGATGTCCCGCTACACTGCAGAGTCTTTATTATATTTTATGACAACCCATTGTCTATGTATGGTACTCTGTAAATCTGATATGAACACCCTGCACTTTGTATCCTTTTACCTGCTGTTGTATCACTATAACGTTTCTTAGGGGAACCTATAATGGGCCTGTGGTGCTGAATAGTGGCTGTTTTATCTATTATATGCACTGTAATATGCCTACTGGGAGTTTTATCCAATCATGCAGTGTAGTGATTTTTAAGTGTATATTGTCCATATTATTACTATATAGTACATTTGTATTCTCTGTTGTACAGTATATACATGAGAGCAACCCATCTGGGTGCTTTCCCTCTGCGTCATGGCCGTGTTTCTTTTTGGGTGAGACGTTTGCTGTCATTTGACTGCCGGTAAATACAGATTCTGAGGTTTCCCTAGTCTGATCAAAAAGTGTATAGAACAGTGCATTTTTTGCCCAAATACAATGGTCAGCATCATTATGGTGAAATCAAAATCAATATTCAATCAATGTCCTCTTAGACTGGGGAGGGGGCAGCACTGGGATTTCCTTGGCTTGTCAGTGTTTCATATTTGAATGCAGCATTCTACATGTAATACTTGAGAGACCATTCTTTATGGACCTTTACTTTGACCTTCCTTTTGTCTAAGTTACATTAAAGAAAGTCGTAACTTTGGATCTTTTTGTTGTTTGACGTGTAATACACAACATCTTTGAGGCATGATAAAAAAACAAATGTCTGCTTGGTGCAGATTCTTTGTTTTCACCGTAAAAAGGGCGGGGTGACGTAGCGCTGCTCTCATCTATTGATTTTGGAGTCAATAGTTTTAGCACACAGTCAAAGTGCTGTTATATTCATTTATTTATATGTTTATTGCTTTAGTTCAATAACATTGGTTGATGTCCCAGAATGTGTCAGTTCTCAGAAGAAGTTAGTTTGGTAGAAGTACCAATACCAACATATTTGAATAATTACTCCATAAGTCAACTAATGTAAGTATTCCGCGCGCATGGATTTGTAAACTATGCAGTTTGATTCACAATCCTTGAGTGCCATATACAATCCCATATCATGGATTAACAAATCAAGGCTTTTTTTCTACCATGTGACCCAAGAGGAGCTCTAAATAATGTTTTTACATTCGTATGTTGCTATTACAGAGGGAATAGGCACTCTACATTGACTAAATTGACTAAAATCGAGGGCTGGCATCCAGCAGGAATTAAAAAGAAACAGCTCTACGTTACTTCAGTAAAAGTACAAATTCTTCCGTCCCTGAAAATAGCATCAGTTTTCTTTCATCCTGGCCCAGGGAAACCTCCTCCTCAGTTTGAATGTGCACCTTAACTTTAATGATAAAGCTGTGATCCTTCACCTTGGACACCAGCGGGGTGGAGACATTGTGGATGACGTCAGGTTTGACCCCATTAGCTTTGGGTCTCTTATAGAGGGCCAGGCGACTTCTTCTGCGGCCCTTGTCCCCGTTGGCCAGGGACCCATTGTGCCTGTGAAACAGAAGAAATGTTACGTACTTTCCTCTAGATGTTATCTAATCAAAAGACATAGGAGTTAATGATCCCCTTTTTATGTCCTCACATTGATCCCATGGACAGATAATCAGTGGTGGGAGAAGTATTCAGATGTTTACTTGAGTAAAAGTACCAATACATTTTGTCAAAATACTTAAAGGTGGGGTATGTAAGTTTGAGAAACCGGCTCGAGATACACTTTTTGTTATATTCCATGGAATGCTCTTAACATCCCGATAGCAATGAATATCTGAAGTGCTTTGACAAAAAATCCATAAAACATTTCATCTCTGGAAGCCGTGGTACTGTAAAAAGCACGACCAATCATCTGAGCCGGCTAAAGTAACTGGATGGCCTACCTGCCTGTCAGCCTTCCATCTGTGCACAAACTTATCTCGTGCCCTCATTGGTCATGTGCGCGTTCGTGTGTGTTGGAGGAGGGGCTCTGTGAGGAAGTGGCAGATTTTTTCCGGTTGTGTATTTTCAAATTCTAGCGCAATCGAGCTGGTTTCTCCAAAATTACCTACCCCACCTTTAATTACAAGTAAAGGTCCTGCATTCAAAATCTTACTTAAGTAAGAGTATTATCAGCAAAATGTACTTACAAATATAAAAAGTAAAAGTAATCATTGTGCAGTGAAATGGCCTAATGTGTGTATATAATATTAATATATGTGACATTTCTAGATAATATTGTTGCATCAAGCAGCATTTTACAAACAAAGTTCTGATTGACTTTTTGTAAAATATTTAAATAATTTGACTCTTTTGTGACTTAAAGAGTTAGTCCACTAGGTTAATGTTGAGAGATGCATTTGTTAAAAGTAACTAAAGCTGTTTAATAAATGTAGTAGAGTATAAAGTAGCATAAAATAGAAACATTTGAGTAAATAAAATTGTACTTAAGTACAGTACTTGTGTAAATGTAATTCCACCTCTGCTTACTTTCATTATGGTTAAGTTAGATTGATATGAAATACATTTACTTTCCTAACTAGTTTTTACTTTTTGTTCCCAATAACGGATTGCTGTGTCTAAACTGGAAGAGCCATATTCATGTAGTGGATACTCAAATATGATATCCTTTGATTTATTTTGAGACTGGGTGAACTATCCAGTGTTACCGTCCATGAGTAAGCCACATCATGCTGCATTCATGATGACAACACTCTCCAGTTCTGCTGACGGCAGAGAAGCCATGATTGGATGGATGTTGTAAAATGTCACAGGCAGGTTATCCCCCCCCCTCCCCCCCTCATCATCCATCAAGTGTTCATCCTCCAGTGCATGGATCAATAGGTGAGGAGTGGAAGCATATGTGGCTCTGTGGTAAAGATGTCCTTTTCTTTTTTTCACAAGCAATGTATAACCTCTCTGTTTGGTGTTTTTCATGGAGGTTAGCATTGTGGCTCAGTTTGTGGATGCAGGGGCGGATCTAGAAAAAATATTCATGGGGTGGCAAGAGGGTGGCAGGAGATTTTGAGGGGTGGCATCCCCTGGCAGATGTATATGCTGATTTAATCGCAGTCATATCAATCAATGTTAACTTGGAAAGCCACAATATTAATATTTTAACTCAATAATGACATTATTGTGGCACATCAGTAAAGCCTTACATATAAATATATAAGGTGGCAGACATCATTTAATGAATTTTAAATGAAGAATAACTGAATGAGTTTGTTTCACTCTTAGACCAGCAGGGGTACCAAATGTATGCAGACTGCTGCAATAAGTACATGAATTAACTGTCTCATCGATGTTTGTCTGAATTAATATGATAATATTAACAATCATATTATTCCTATCAGCTGTCAATCACTGTTATGATTCACATATTCAGTGTTATTATTGAATAAACTATATTTTCTAGTTATTGATGAATGTTCCTCAAGATGCTTGCTCACCCTCCTTCAAATTTGAAAGACAAGTAATTATATCATGTATCAAAACTCAAAAGATTCAAAGGAACAGTTCAGTGCCCCACAAGTTCATTGCCAACAGTTACAACCTTGACTTTACATCAGAAAGAACAAACATTAAAGAAGTGACTAACTGCATCAGTTAGGGTTAAAACGTGTATTCAGCTAAAACATATACTCTCACAAACTTATTCAGATCAACAGCTTTAGTGCATTTTGATTCAATGCTGAGTACAGCCAAACTTGACAGGCTCTTCTCTGTCATTGTAGACCACAAATACCTCATTCCTTCCGTGTACTTGAGTCAGAATGCTTCTCGTTTTGCACGGTCCCGTTCGAATGAAATCGCCGCCAATCACATTTCCACGCTCGCGCCAGGGCCGGGGGAGGGGTTACAAGACTCGCGTCGTGTGCTGCATTCACTTGCACTCGGACATTAGAGACTTTCTCTCATAAATCTCCGATGAGCCACAACTTTTCTTTCAAAACAAAGCTGCCAACTGGGGTGGCAGCTGGGGTGGCAAGGCCTATTTTTAAGGTGGCAGTTGCCACCCCATGCCACCCCTGTGTGGATGGCATCTTTCTGTGAAGTCAAATAACCTATTTTGCCTTTTAGTAACTGTCTCCATAGGCGTCATTTAAACTGGGGACGCTCGGGACATGTCCCCACTGTTGGGGAAATATTTTCCAAGGCCCATAACTTTGACCCAGTTGAGTTCAAAGTGTCCTGACTGAGCACATGCACCTGTAACCTTGGCTGCTGTGCTCTCAGTGTGTTGTCTTCCTGTTCCTGCCTGTTGGCGTCAGCTGATAGAGGTGTTACGGCCCGTCCACACAGCGGCGTGCATTGAAGCTTCCAACACTTCTGCCCATTCACTTTGAATCGGGTGACGTCACTTTTAGCCGAACTGCATTTTGGGAAGCGACGTGGAGCGTTGCTGGCGTTGCTCGCTTCAAAAGTTGAACAATGTTCAACTTTTGACGCCTCGACGGAGGCGTCAGCCAATCGAATCATATGCCAGTACAAGCTCTAGCCAATCAAACCGCGTGCTTGTGTGTCTGGGGCGGGAGATTCATGTGATTGGTTGTTGGTCGAGTGTCAGACACGCCCGCCGGCAAGCGTCAACGCACGCCGCTGTGTGGACGGGCCGTTATGATTCTATCTTGTTATGCACAATGTTGATTATTCTCTCTGAACTAGCTAAATACATGGGTCTAGGGTTGAGTTCTTCAGAATTGACGTGGCAACTCCACCGTGAAGTCAGAACCTCTGACTCTTGGACTTGTTTTGTGAATTCTCCGGCCGAAGCTCCAAATAAACCATCAGTGTTTGACATCAGAGCTCCAGCTCTCCCCGTGTCTTTGAGTCGGTGACTCCTCCTGCATTGCTACACAGAAGTTTCCCCCACACCCACCACTTTTGGAAATGGACAATTTTGTCCCCACCATTTTGCATAATGGTAATTATTTAAAAATCTTCGGAAAATGCCGTGCACAAAGAATTGTACACTTTGGGAAAGGTTTATTAGCACAAGAGAACATGTCAAATCTGGAGGACTGTTCACACTTTCTGGGTGCATTTCTGGTTACCCCTGTGGTGCAGTTTGGACCTGCGACACGTTTAATATTAATAATAATTGAGTAGAGAATAAAATAGCAATTGTTGCTCCCGCTTTGCAGCAGCGTAGCACTAGTTGTCAAAAAAAGTATTGTAAGAATACAGTATGTATTGTATGTAAACAGTATATGTATGTCTTTTTTACAGGGGGCGGTTAATGCAGTGGTGTTTTTTAAATCTCAAAAGTGTCCCCACCACTTTTCCTAACAAAGTGCCCATGACTGTCTCAAATAAGGTATTTTCCAATAGACTGGGCACATGATTTAATTCATCTCAACAGGCCCCACCTTGTCTAACAGAATAAACCAAGAGAGCAGTGAGAGGGTTATATTGTGATGGCAACTGGTTCAAGAAGAACAAGCACAAACATAAGAGTATTTGTTTAATCAAGCATAGCCTAATAAAGTGTGGTCTTTGATGCTGTAGTTGAGGGACGTCAATCGGACAAGCATCTGAGCCACTGATTACCCTGCAGTGGTAGAAAATAAATAACTTTTTGTTTTTGTTCAAGATCAAGATAAAGCTTATAGTTAGGGCTGATTAGATTCAGCCCCTAGTTTTGCTGCTATAGGCTTAGTTTGTCGGGGGACATCTTACTTCTTCCTTCTCTCTGTCTATACCTGTGTACTCTCATGTTCCGATTAACCCAGCTTCCCCAAATGTCTTTCTTTTTGGTGTCTATATACGTTGGGATCCGGAGTCATGGATGATCCTGCAGTCCTGTGTCCTGGATCGCGAGCCCTGGATCTTGAGTCGTGGCTGTGGTCCTGGATCATAAGTCCTGGATGGATATCCTCGTGGATTCATCTTCCTATTATACACACATGCATTTCCAAACATTTGGACTACCTATGTTGCAAATGTATTATCTTTTCAATTTACACACGGCATCTATTGCACGTCTGTCCGTCCTGGGAGAGGGATCCCTCCTCTGTTGCTCTCCCTGAGGTTTCTCCCATTTTCCCTTTAAACTGTGGGTTTTCTCCGGAAGTTTTTCCTTGCACAATGTGAGGGTCTAATGATAGAGGGTCTAAGGACAGAGGGTCTAAGGACAGAGGATCTAAGGACAGAGGGTCTAAGGACAGAGGGTGTCGTATTGTCATACTGATATTCTGTACACACTGTGAAGTCCACTGAGACAAATGTAACATTTGTGATATTGGGCTATATAAATAAACATTGATTGATTGATTGATTGATAAACCAAATGTTGCTTTTTCACAGTGGAATATTTTACTTATTGTTGATGATTATTATTTTATGGCTTTAACCCTAACCCTAACCCTAGTCAGATGCCTTGACATCCTGGAGTCTCAGTCGTCGTTGTGAGGATGAACCACACTCCATTAAATTAAAAAAAATGCCAGCTGTAGCCTTATATTTAACAGACAGATGTAGACGTTAGTAATCACTACATTCAGCTCTTTAACAGAAAGTGGTGTCTTTCTTTTAAAGCGTGTGTTTGTCCCATCAACTTAAAGATTTTTCTGTGCAGTCTTCTTTGATTCTGAAAACATGAATGATGACCTTTCTGACTCTAAGGCCAATCATCTCATAGTCTGTCAGTTCTCTTCTCTCAGAATGTAAACATAAATGTGCCCTTACATAAATCTGCATATGCAAAACATATGCATATGTCCTGTGGAATACAGGTTTGGCTTTGTTCATTGGCTGGACACTGAAGGACTTTGTATGGAAAAGTAGCGCATGGATAGATAATGCAAAATCCTCACTAATCTGGTTAAGGCCCCGTCCAGACGGAGACGGAAATGAAAACGAACCGATGTCGATATCAAAAAAGTCTTCCGTCCACACGGAATCGGCTCAAGAAACGTGTCCGTCCACAAGAGACCGCTCGACCCGCTGGAGGCGCTGTAGTACATATGCCGAGCCTGTAAGTGGCGCTGTACTTCCGCTACAAAATACACCAAAAGCAGCGAATAAGCCCCCCCGAGCATGGTTGCCTGGTTGCCCTTCTGGTTATTCTCCTCGTGGATTTAGCAACATGTAGTTCATGTAGTTCTCCATGTCCACTTGTTGCTGATGGTTATGGTAGAGGAGCTGTAGATGTTGCACTAACATCTGTAGCATGGTCAGTAGCGTCTGCAGCACGAACGCAACCCTGTGATCCGCCATTGTTGTTGTTGGCGAAACGCATCAGCAATGACGCGGGTGACGCGGGGGTGAGCAGGAGAGGTGGGGAGAGGCGGGGCTATGATCGTTTAGGGCGTACACACGGTGCCGCAAGCGTTACGTTACCAGACCTTCCCACTTTGGGATGCGTTATCGTTTGAGGGCTCCGTTTCCGCAGTTCCGTTACGGCCTCGTGGGAAGAACCGTCCATACGATAAAGAAGTATAGCGGATAACACCCGTTTCGTCTCCGTGTGGACGGGGCCTTAGATGTGTCCTGGGTCAGGGTCCTATAACACACACTGCTATATGACTCACACTAAGCAAACATATAGGCAGGCTTGGGGAGTAACAGATTACATGTAATGGGATTACGTAATCAGGATGCAAAAAAAAAGGGAACTGTATTTCCTTACAGTTACATACAAAAAGATGTAATGAGATTGCTGTTACATTTCTACGATTACTAGCAGGATAACAATGTTAAAATACACTGAAAAAACTGAAACATTGACTTTAATTAAATGTATTATGTCAACAAATTTCACCTAAATGTATTTAGTTTTTTCAGTGTACATTTAAAAAAATGTAAATGAATATATTATAGGTAGAAGTACTCCCTGCATTTTCTTTATGGTTTACATTAAGGCTACTTTCATTCTTTTTTAATTATATATTATTTCAATGCAGTTTGTGGACACCTGATTTATTAACTAAATGACTATTTACTTTTAATTCAAATTAAAACAGCATTTGTAAACTGTACTGTTCTATAATATAAGAGGACACATTTTTTATCTTACATTTAAAATATCTTTGTTTCTTCTTTTCTAAAGTCACATTGTTCTATTGTCTTATACAATACACTTAAAAACATATTATTATTAATTATTTTCTCTTGTATTTATTTGCATTGCATTTGATATTGAGGTAATCCAGAAGTAACAGAAAGTAATCAGGTTAGATTACTTTTATATTGTGATACTCAGCTTAAGTTACTGATACATTGTATTAAAGGTAATAATTGTAACATATTACATTTATAAAGTAACCCTCCCAACCGTACATATAGACGTTGTACATCAGCAGAAATGTCTCTCGATGGACTCACCCTAAGACGATGAGCTCGCCGTACTTGACGGGCTCCTTGTCCTCGGGGAGAAAGACTCCGTCGTGGGGGTGGAGCTGGAGCCCAGGGGGGGCGAGGGCTGGCTCTTGTTGCAGGATGGCGCAGCTCAGAGATGGGGGGGGACAACAGCGCCTCTGAGCTACCCTCCAAACCATGCCCACCGGCACAACTGGGGCTCGCTGCTAGGGGGGGGAGAGAGGAGAGAGAAGAGAGAGAGAGAGGAGAGAGAGAGAGAGAGAGAGAGAGAGAGAGAGGAGAGAGAGAGAGAGAGAGAGGTAGATGAGAGAGAGAGAGAGAGAAGAGAGAGAGAGAGAGAGAGAGAGAGTAGAACACTTGATTTGCTGATGAGAGTCAGAGTAGTGGGATACATCTGCACATTATGCTGCTTATTACACGGCCACATACTAAATAAACGAACGACTTGACTCCAAATATTAATTGAAAATGATTTTATCTACTTAAATATTATTGTATTGCTTCTGCTAAGAAGAAACACTTTGTTCGCACCAACGGCTGGAACTGCAACAACAACAACAACAACAACAACAACAACAACAACAACAACAACAACAACGTTACTTAAAATGAGGGCAGCACTGATCGAGGTGTTCTGTAACTGTCTAATCAGTTCACAGTTTCTGTTCCACTAACAGTAAGTCTTTACTTCCTGTCTGTCTTCTTCTGCTGTTCTTGTGAGTGTTTACTTCCTGTCTGCCTTCTTCTGTGGATTTATCTGACGTCCAAGGCCGTATCTCATTTCTCTAACTCCCTCGACTCCCCTCCTCGACTCCTATCCTCGTGTCTTAGTCCCGCCCGCAGGAGATGCGAGCGGAGGACTGAGGAGGGGAACCGAGGAGAGAGGAGTGGAAGCAGCAGGCGGTTAGAGAAATGAGAACTCCTCTCCTCTGAGCGGTCATTTTAAAGAGACGTCCATTAATGATGACAGGAGGCACAGCAGCCCTCTGTCTAATGGACAGATGTGTTCATGACCACTTATATATTTACTTTGATTCATTCACAGTGTGGTATAATGAGACAATAACAGGCTACAGATTTTCCCTCTCTGTCTGTGTCTGTGTATTCTCTTGTTCCGATTAACCCAGCCAAATCTTTTTTCTTGTTTTGTATCTATATCTACGCCGGGATCCGGAGTCAAGGCTGATCCTCTTGCTGTAGTCCTGTGTCTTTGATCCTCTATCCTGAGTTCTGGATTAAGTCTTGGACTTCGGGTCGTGGCTGAACCTGTCTCTGCGGTCCTGCCTTGGGTCTCGCCATGCTGCTTCCCTGATGGCTTCCACAGGATTGTAGCTGACATCCTCGTGGATTCATCTTCTTATTACAGACACATGCCTTTCCTAACATTCGGTCTATATGCTGTAAAATGTATTATCTCTTCGATTTACACACGGCATCTATTGCACGTCTGTCCGTCCTGGGAGAGGGATCCCTCCTCTGTTGCTCTCCCTGAGGTTTCTCCCATGTTTCCCTTTAAACTGTGGGTTTTCTCTGGAAGTTTTTCCTTGTACGATGTGAGGGTCTAAGGATAGAGGGTGTCGTTTTTCTCATACTGATATTCTGAACAATCTGTGCTGTTGTATTTGCTGTAAAGTTTCTCTACTGTAGGCTATTTTTATTATATGTACAGCACTTTGGCTCGACCAAAAATCGTTTATAAATGTGTTATACGTCAACTGTCTGTATTGACCATTCTGTCAATTTTATTGACAACTTTAACTTTTTCTGGGACCGCAGACATCTTTTTAAGGCAAATGGAGTTTGTCTGAACAAGTCAGGAGTGAAATTGTTTATCTCTAACGTATTCAACTGCGTCATCAATCTGTTCCCTTTGCCAAGGACAAGCAACAAGAGGAATCAAAACAAGAGAAAGACACAACACATCGCTCAGAAAACCTTGAAAATCTATCACTGCACCCGCCTGAGGAATGTCTTGATTATGGGAGATAAATGGAGGAGTCTCCACCGCCCTTCATCCCCCCTATCACCTCTGAGGATACTCTTCCTTCACCCCACAGCTCTCTCTACTCTCCGTTCACCCTTTCACCCTCGCCCACCCTCCTGGAGATCGCTGAACACACAAAGGAGATACAGAGGGTTGGCACCGATTCCTTCCTGGAGTTCAAAGACCAAACTAAGGCGATACGCAGGGTTGGCAGCATGTCCTTTACCCCCGCTCCTCAACGACGCCCACCAAAATCACTGCAGGTGACGGACAGGATCGTAAAACTTCCGTCAAAATCCAGAATAACCCATCGGCCTTTACACAACTCTGACGAGGGGAGGGGAGAGGGGGGGGGGGAGAAAGCATGCTTGTGAACTGTCAACGGGGGGGGGGGGGGGGGGACAGTTCACATGTGCCGTGTTATGCATGGCTGCTGCACCTCGCGGGAGCGTGCACAGCGTAAAGCCAAAACTCAGACATTTCAATGATTTGTACGGCACAGTTAGGTTTGGAAACGGTATAATTTCCTTTTTGGAGGGCATGCATAACACCGGAGCCTCGCTGCGGGGAAACTTTGGCGCTGTTCCGAGTTTGTTGTAATCTGTCAAAATGACGGACTGCTTTCAGATTTGTCCGTCATTGTTAAAAAAAATCCGTCATAGACGGAAAATATTCGGTTAATGCTGAGCACAATCTTGATTTTATGTTTTTAACGGAAACATGGATTGAACAAAATAACAGTGCAACTGTTCTTATCGAATCAACCCCTCCCAACTTTAGTTTTATGAGTCAGGAAAGAATGCATAAGAGAGGAGGTGGAGTTGCTATTTTGTACAATGACTCCATTCAATGCAGGAAGACATCTTATGGGAACTTTGCTTCTTTTGAATATGTGGCCCTTCAGCTGAAATGCTCCTCTCGAGCTCTGTTCCTAAATATCTATAGACCACCCAAATACTGTGCAAGCTTTTTTGATGACTTTACTGAACTGCTGTCTATAGTGTGTATTGACTTTGATCATCTAGTCATTGTTGGTGATTTTAACATCCATGTTGACAACCCCCAGGACAGAGGGGCTAAAGAACTGTTTTGTGTTCTTGATAGCTATGGACTGACTCAGCATGTGACGGAGCCCACGCACAATAAGGGGTGTTGTGGAATATTTTCCAAGGCCCATAACTTTGACCCAGTGTATCAGTTCAAACTGTCCTGACTGAGCACAGGCACCTGTAACCTTGGCTGCTGTGCTCTCAGTGTTTTGTCTCCCTGTTCCTGCCTGTTGGCGTCAGCTGATAGAGGTGTTATCATTCTATCTTGTTATGCAGCATGTTGATGATGCTCTCTGTACTAGCTAAATACATGGGTCTGGGGTAGAGTTCTTCAGAATTGACGTGGCAACTCTACCGTGAAGTCAGAACCTCTGACTCTTGGACTTGTGATGTGAATCCTCCGGCCGTTAACTCCAAATAAACCATCATGTGTTTTGACATCAAAGCTACTGCTCCTACCGTGTCTCCTTCCTGAGTCGGTGACTCCCACTGCATTGCTACACAGAAGTTTCCTCTACAAGGGGCACACTCTGGACTTAATTATCTCAAAGGGTCTGAATATCTCTAAGGTTGTGGTGACTGATGTTGCACTCTCTGACCATTCCTGTGTTTTCTTTGAGAGCTCTATTTCTGTTCACAAAAATGTTCAAAAGAGGTAACCACAAAGCAATATTTAACTGAAAATACTAGGGAAATGTTTACTCAGAATTTTTTCTTCCACACTTGCCCCTGCTAACATCTCAGTAAATGAGCTAGTAGATCATTTTAATTCAAAAATTAAAAATGTTATAGATGCCATTGCTCCAACTAAGGTAAAGGAAGTGACTGGGAATAAAATATCTCCATGGAGAAAGGCCATGACCGTGAGAACAGAGAAAAAAGAGTGTCGAAAAGCTGAACGTAGGTGGCGAAAAACAAATCTCCAGGTTCACTTTGAAATCTATAAAGAGAGACTTGGCCTTTATAATTTGGAATTGAAAAACGCACGACAGTCTTTCTTCTCTGACATCATTACCAAAAACAAAAAACAATGCACGTGCCTTGTTTGCTACCGTCGACAGACTAACTAACCCCCCAGTGTCAGTAGCCTCTGAATTTCTATCCACAGGGCGTGCAATGATTTTGCCTCCTTCTTCACTGACAAAATTCAGAACATCAGACAAGCAGTCAGTGCCTCTGCATCAGGTACAGCAAATGTGTTGTCCCTATGTCCACCTAATATCAATTCAAACACCATGACACAATTCCATCAGATTAATGATAAAAACCTAGAGGATATTATTCAACTTCTGAAATCCTCCTCCTGCTGCCTTGATATTATTCCAACAGGATTTTTCAAAGATGTTTTTCGTTGCATGGCCTCAGATCTACTTCATATAGTAAACAAATCTCTTCACTCAGGTATTTTTCCACAGGCCCTGAAAACTGCAGTCATTAAACCGCTCTTAAAAAAGAATAATCTAGATGCTTCAGTAATGAACAATTACAGGCCCATATCAAACCTCCCATTTCTAGGTAAAATCATTGAAAAAGTTGTTTTTCAACAGTTGAGTAATTTCTTGCATTTAAATAACTGTTTCGATGTGTTCCAGTCGGGCTTTCGTCCAAACCACAGCACTGAGACTGCTCTTGTAAAGGTCTTCAATGACATCCACTTAAACACAGACAGTGGCAGAACTTCAGTGTTAGTATTATTAGATCTCAGTGCTGCGTTTGACACTGTTGACCACAACATATTACTCGACCGACTAGAAAACTGGGTGGGACTTTCAGAAACAGTTCTAAATTGGTTTGAATCCTACTTAAAGAACAGAAACAACTTTGTTTCTATAGGTAAATACAAATCTGAGTTGACAAATATGACAATTGGGGTACCTCAAGGCTCGATCTTGGGGCCTCTTCTCTTTAACATCTACATGCTACCACTGGCTCAGATAATGAAAAACAACAAAATAAGTTACCATAGCTATGCGGATGACACACACATTTACGTAACAATTTCACCAGGAGACTATGCTCCAATTCAAACACTGAGTAAGTGCATTGAACAAATTAATGACTGGATGTGTCAGAACTTTCTCCAATTAAACAAAGATAAAACTGAGGTAATGGTTTTTGGAGCCAAGGCAGAACGTATAAAAGTTAGCGCTGAGCTTCAGTCTGCAATGTTCAAAACAACAGATAAAGCCAGAAATCTAGGTGTAGTCATGGACTCTGACCTGAGTTTCAACAGTCACATTAAAACAGTTACTAAATCAGCCTACTATCACCTAAAGAACATATCTAGGATTAAAAGACTAATGTCACAGCAGGATTTGGAAAAACTTGTCCATGCTTTTATCTTCAGTAGACTCGACTACTGCAATGGTGTCTTTACAGGTCTCACTAAAAAATCTATTAGAAAGCTGCAGCTAATTCAGAACGCTGCTGCTCGAGTCCTCACTAACACTAAGAAAGTGGATCACATCACTCCAGTTCTGAAGTCTTTACACTGGCTTCCTGTGTGTCAAAGAATAGATTTCAAAATACTGCTGCTGGTTTATAAAGCACTGAATGGTTTAGGCCCAAAATACATTTCTGACCTCCTGCTAAATTATGAACCATCCAGATCTCTCAGGTCTTCAGGGACTGGTCAGCTTTCTGTCCCCAGAGTCAGAACTAAACATGGTAAAGCAGCGTTCAGTTATTATGCTCCAAATATCTGGAACAAACTACCAGAAACCTGCAGGTCCGCTGCAACTCTGACGACTTTTAAATCCAGGCTGAAGACTTTTCTTTTTGTCGCTGCTTTTAATTGAAACTGAGTTGTTGTGTTCATCAGTAAAGTGGAACTTCTGTGTGAACTATTCATATCTTAAACTGCACTGTAACTTTTTATTCATGTACTTTTTATTCATGTATTTTTTCTTTTAATGTTTCTTTTATTATCTTTTACTGTTTTTAAATGCCTTTGTCTGAATGTCTTTCATTTTTGTAAAGCACCTTGAATTGCCTTGTGTTGAAAGGTGCTATATCAATAAACTTACCTTACCTTGCCTTGCCTTGATACATGCACTACGTATTTTCTTTAGCAATTGCTATTCAAAGTTAAACAACAGTTGAAAAATACAGATTTTTGTTCAGTAAGTGCAACTTTTAATGTATTAGCTACAGTGGTGAAGCAGCGTTAAGTTATTATGCTCCAAATATCTGGAACAAACTCCCAGAAACCTGCAGGTCCGCTACAACTCTTACTACTTTTAAATCCAGACTAAAGACTTTTCTTTTTGCCGCTGCTTTTAATTGAACTATTCATATCTTAAACTGCACTGTAACTTTTATCCATGTATTTTTTCTTTTAATGTTTATTTTATTATCTTTTCTTTTTAATGACTGATTTTAAATGTCATTTTCTTAATGTCTTTCGTTTTTTGTAAAGCACTTTGAATTGCCTTGTGTTGAAAAGTGCTTTATAAATAAACTTGCCTTGCCTATAAATAAATAAAACTTGCTCGCCTGCCTCGCCTTGCCTCGCCTTGCCTCGCCTTGCCTCGCCTTGCCTCGCCTTGCCTCGCCTTGCCTCGCCTTGCCTCGCCTTGCCTCGCCTTGCCTCGCCTTGTCTCGCCTTGCCTTGCCTCGCCTCGCCTTGCCTCGCCTCGTCTTGCCTCGCCTCGCCTTGCCTTGCCTTGCCTTGCCTTGCCTATATAAATAAAACTTGATTTGATTTGATGTGATACAGATGCGGACATACACACACACACACACACACACACACGCACGCACACACACACACACACACACGCACGCACGCACGCACGCACACCACACACACACACACCACACACACACACACACACACACACACACACACACACACACACACACATATATATATATATACATATATATATTTATATAAATATATACAATTTCAGAATCAAGCAAGTATGAGAGCACTCTCATAATAGCGTAACACAATCAGAGACTGTATATACCCCCCCCCCCCCTCTCTGGTCGCTGAAATGGGGAATTTAAATTACGGGCCAAAAGTTGTATTTACAAGTATCAAAAGTAAGCAGAGGACACCAAACCAACTGAGATCCGTCTGTCCAGAGAGCTTTAGGAATCATCCACATTTGAGACTTTTTAGGCATCTTTGTCCCCTGAGAGAGATACATTAATAGAAGCATGTGAACAGCAAAGATGTAACACTTTTATTTGCCAATTGGAAGCAATGATGGGGGTCACAGTATCATGTATCCATTTCAATTCATTACAACTCACAAAGCAACATTTTTTAAATGAAAACATACAGGATTAAGATGTATTCACAGACAATAACAAGTAGAAGAGCTGTAGGTTACTGAGTTTAGCTGATGGTGCCGTTTCCTTCAAAACGAGATATTTATAGCCGTGCACAACATCAAGCTTCTTGGTGAAGAACCGCTGGGTCTGTCCTGGGGGGATTCCTGCTGAAATCAATGTCCCTTGCTTTAGTCTTGGTGGCGTTCCACTCCAGCAGGGCATTGTCTCACCACTCTATAAAATCATAGAGGTCGGGGCATGTACCCAAATGCTGATATTGGCCGCAGATATATATAGTTCAATGCAAAGCCATTCATTTCCACCTTTCACTTTGCTCCAAGGCAAAAAACAAAATATTACAAATGTAATTCAGGAATAATCGATAGAATGTGTGTTATAGGATGGGACAGCCTCAGTCTTTGTCACGTTGGCTCTTCTGGTAATTGTCATCCTCTTTATGCCACTGAAGTGCTTTCAGTTTGCTGAGCCAGGGCCTCAACAGAACAGCCGCTCCGTCTAATATGATTGGATAGGCACAGGCGATCCAGCTTTTTCGATGAAGGCAGATACGTTCATCTATGAACCCTGTTATTACTTTCTGATGCATCTGTTGTGCCGTTTTATCCGTGGTGCTGACTTACACTTTGTGACTTCTAGAGAGTTATACGGAGAGGAGTGCTGTGTCTCCTTCACACACTCTTACATTTAACAACCAGATAACCATCAATTGACAAACTGTCGTATTAACAGAGAGGTGAAGGGGTTTGTGATAACTTACTTTCATTTCTACTATAGTTTCATTACAGTGGCATTTCATAGTAGTCCGGTCAAATCACACTAAAACACTTAAACTTAAACATCTTTGACTCAAAATGGAATGTTCTGATAAAGGAAATCCATAACACACCAGGAGAATGTCTGTGACAAGAATTTCATAAACTGGCAAGGGATAGTAGGGAATATGAATATTACCCTTAAAGAGTAGGATCATTTCACCACACACAGTATGAGTCACAATGTGGATATGTTGATGTTATTTCTTTATACAACTCAAACAAAGCTAAATCCCTGTATCTACACACAGGTTCTAAGCCTGTTCTCAATGCTCAAGCCTATTATTAATCAAAAGTGGGCGAAAACACCTACACAGTGGAAAGCGAGTGTTGCAAAAGCATGAGAAAAGCCCTACAAGCATTGTTCTCCCTTTGAGCAGATTAGATAATCAAACTGGGAATGACGATATTGAAAATACAATGCCATGTTTGGACTCTTCCTTTCCTGCTTGATTTGTCTGTATTAGCCCTTTCAGATCATCACACACACAAAACAAAGCCATGTACTCCACTCTGCCAGTGAGTGAGTGTGTGGTCGTTATTAGACGTGATTGGATTTTGGCCTTCTGATTGGGCCCCGATGAGGAGAATACCTCCTCATAATCAGATGAAGGATGGTAGAAAGCAGATTCAGGCAGCCAGTGGCCATTTTATTACCCGCCCTCTCTGTGGCCTTGGATATTGAGCGGTGAGTGCAGAGCTGGACACAAGCAAATGAGAGGAGAGGGAAAACAATAAAGCCTGAGGAGAAATAGAAAGAGATAAGAAATAGAAAAAGGGGCTTCCTCTGGGTGGCAGTATTGATTGTAGGGAACTTCAAGGGCGCTGAAAAAATACTTGTATATGTATTTAAACATGTATATGTATTTATCTATATGTATGATATATCCTAAAAATCGAAAAGTCATATTCATCTTCCCAAAATCATTGCAATTTGATGATTTGGGAAACTCACACAGGAGTCACGGTTTCAACTTTTCCCTCCTAATGCTAATTCTCGTTCGGATGCAAGGTCAATATTGGCTGAGCCCCCAGGCGTCAAACGGTGAAGTACATTTTTTGTTACCAAACCGTTAAACTACAACTTCCATGTCAGTCACATGATGCCATTGGGCCCAGAAGTACTTTGGTCCATGGACTAACATTGGGAAACCATGACATGAAGGTGGCTCTCTTTTAACCTAGCTGAATTGCCATGGCAACTTGTGCTGCAGAGATAGCCTGCTCCGGACCAGGTGATATATAAGGCGCGTTCACACCAAGTACTTTTCCCACAAAGGTTTCTGAGAACTCTTTAGTTCTCATGAACTAAGTACAGATCCCGTTCACACCGGAATAAGTCCCTGGGGGAGGATTAGGCAAATGAAGCCGCTGATGTCACTTCTTCTTCTTCTGCTTTGGGTTTACTGGCAGGCCCCAAACAACTTCACGGCGTATACTGCCACCCGAAGTCCCCGGCCGGAAGTCCCCGGAGTTGGGGACTGGCTTCAGTAGAAGCTGCTGGGACTCCCAGCAGCTTCTACTGAAGCCTTCTGAGTAAACGGCCAGAACACCGACACCTCCTCATCTCCACCGCTCCCATGTTTTATTTTGTGTTGTCATAAGTTAGTCTCTCTGCGTTTCTGCGCTGGGCTAATGCTAATGCTAATAATGCTAATACTAGGATAATAAAATGGCGGTTTCACAAAACTTTTTGGGAGTTTTACGGGGCGTGGTTTGCAATCCGCCCAGCCAATCAGAAATAGGAACCTTTTTCTCCCACGAAAGTCCCTGCTCTCTAGCAGGGACGGAAAAGGGGGTGAAAAGGTTCTCATGAACTAATTTAGTTCCTGGGACTTTTTGGTGTGAACGCATCTAAATCGTAGTTCTCAGGAACCTTTGTGGGAAAAGTACTTGGTGTGAACGCGCCTATAGACTTGATAGTTCATCTATGAGAGGTAAATATTCTTGGCTGAGGGAATGTGTTATGAATGTTAACTTGTGACGTTACATTTATACCACCAAACAAAGCCGTGCAGTTACAGCAGCACATACTGTACAACGTGGCAAACTATCAGTTATGTATAACACCAAACAAGATATTAGTCTTCTGTATGACGTTTTGGCCTTCTGATTGGGCCCCAGATGGAATGCGGGACCATCATTTCAGGTCCGTTTAACACAAGGCAATTAGAAATTGATTAGTCTATTAGTATGAATCACAAATAAAAAAAAATTAATTCATTTCATTTCACTTACATTTATGTTGACCAAAAATGTATCCCATATCCTAATGTAGACAGTGTCCGACCTAAAAGCAATTTAAAATATCTATGGTTATATCTATGCAGTAACTAGTTTAAACCTTAAAGGTCCCATGTCATGATTTTCCGGTTATTACCCGTCCCCTTGTGTGTTATGAAGGTTTTTCTGCATGTAAACGGTGTGCAGAGTCAAAACCCTCAAAGTACACCATGTAGGAAGTAAAACTCTAAATCAGAAAATACCTCCCCAAAACGCCTCGTTGGAGATACGTCATTGTCCATTTGATTCTTCCGGGTACGCATGATGTAAACCGTACCCGGAACGAAATGGACCAATCCGTGGAGCCGTTACGTTAAGCCCCCGCTGATTGGTCCAAATTGACCAATCCACAGACTTCCTCACACACTCACTCAGTGCAGGCAGCTCTGCTGATTTCTCCTCCCTGGCTGCAGGCTGATAACAGACAGTTGGGATCGCGGCGAAATTCTCTCTGCAGACCCATTCTCTCTGCAAACCCATTCTCTCTGCAGACCCATTCTCTCTGCAGACCCATTCTCACAGCGTTTATCAACCTTTTTCTTACTCAATATCAAGCCACACTTATTGTTTTTACTTCGGCTGTGACTTTGTGTGTGCTCAGGATGAGTTTGGCTGTGTTTCAGCTGTGTATCGCTAAACAAGGAAACAACACCTCCACGGAGCTCAGCGCGATTCACAACGTCCCGACCAATCAGAGCACACTGTGCTCACAGGGAGGGTGGGGGCTGGAGCTATTGGAGCTACAACGAGCCGTTAAAGGCAGAGAGGGAAATTCAGTGAATACACGTAGTTTACAGAGATGCTGTTTGAGAAACCAATGTGAGTTTGGAAAATTGCACAATATAAATCTATTCTAGTAGACCTCAACAATAATAATAATAATAATTCCTTAACAATGGAATTATGATCAGTGGAAATGGCCATGACATGGGACCTTTAGAGGTCCCCTAAATACTCTTCTTCAACAATATAGCACAGGTCTCAGATGTAAAACCTGTCTCTGACGTGTTGCTGGCTGAAACACCAAACAGGTCATTGCAGCATCCCATAACCCCCTCTGTTTCAGCCCTGTTTAAAAAGTGCTGATTCTGTGTCTTTAGCTTTAAATGCTAATGAGCTGCTGCTGGCCACGTCCCTCTGAGAGATGATTGGTTACAAAAACACAATGGTGCTCTAGGCAGAGATTCAGGTGATAAGGTGTGTGTGCAGTTGTTAAATTAGAAATAAACGGGAGGATTTTTTAAAAATATCCTTATAAAATGAAAATAGGTGGCGATCGATCACTTTCATGTCAAATGACGCATCAAGCGGCCCTTTTTATTTTAGCGCGAGTTCACAAAGACAATTGATATCCAGGTTTGCGGAACCCGTTATCTATGATAAGGAGTTTTAGTTGTATCGATCCAGCTAAGTCAAAGAAACCCTGGCTCTGTTGAACTCGCTTCGTAGTATAACAACCAGGAGGGGGATTTGAGACAAATAACAACAACACAGACTGAAGTAGCTGCTACACAGACAGCATACTGTGTTCAGGTATAGAACAAACAGCCCTGGAAATGTCTTTGGTCATAAGGAAATGAGGAAGAGGAGTGCGAGGCGGTGTGTGTGGTATAGGAGCGCATGCGCGGAAGTGTCGGGCTTTGGCAGGGTGATGGATTGCCTGTTCTGTGCCACGCATTTTCTAATCAACCCACAGCCACATCCTGGGGGTGGAGAGAGAGAGAGAGAGAGAGGAGAGA
>NW_022990400.1:640625-809223 GCF_902827175.1 Gymnodraco acuticeps
CTCAGCACCAAATAGTACCCAGGGACAGATAAAGACTAGGTACTGAACAAAGTGAAGCATTTAGCAGCTAAAGACACAGATATGTATCTCAGTAGGTGGTGGAGACCAAACCAAAGCTAAAGGGAGAGTCAGTATTGGTCTTTCATTCATCAGGTGGACACAAACAGGATGTTTTACTCTGTAACTGATGGATGTGGATATAGGAAGGTGTCTGCTAACACTTTCACCATAGCTTTAGTAGTTTTCCTTATTGGCTAGCTTCAGTTTACTAGCTTCTGAAATACAGTACACTCCGTAACTATCCGATACCTTTTATTTAGCGCACGTCAGCTCATTCATAAGGATGTCAATTCCACATTTTCTTTGTGGGACAACCATTGATGTGTACTATAGTATACCATATGTGTACGGCATATAGTACATGCTAAGTGTGTACATTATTATGTTATCATAGGTTTTGATATTTCAGCATAACACTCCCTCCTCCATACTGCTTTTGTTTGAACATTTGTTGTCCTCTTTTCTTTTTTCTGGCCTCCCTCTCCTTCCCCCCCAGCATTCACTCTCTCTAACCACCCACTGCAGGGGAAGGGCGAGAGTGTGTGGAGTGTGTGGGAGAGAAAGAAGGATGAAAAGGAGAAAGAAAGGAAGAGTCAAATTGGTCTCTTCCAGTAACAAATGAACAGGGAGCTAAATATACTCCAACTGACAAATGAACTCTGCAGTGAATTATGGCCTCATGACAAACTCATCACACTCCTATTCAACCTGTTTAAATAAAGATTTCATATGTATTCTTAGTTACTACTGGAAATGAGACTGCTCTTGGATCGTATAAAGAGATTAAATATAAGTAAAAGGTAGCAATAAGGAAAGATGTATTTTTATATATACATATAATAATGTCAAACATCAGTAATACAGAGTTGTGTTGTGTATGTTTTCATATTTTAATCATGACGGAGGCAGAGAGCATGTCTGATTCACATTATGTAACACTTTATACTGTACAAATCCTAAAAGCCAGTGTTATGAGCGGTTCTGTTACCACCCCCCCCCCCCCCCCACTTCTAAATCCAGCCTCCGATCCTTCCAACTCTTTCACTTTCTCTTTCTGCTTGGATTTGGTTCCATTCCATTTGTGGTTGTTGTTTTCTTTAATTCAACGCTTTAAAGGGTTTAAGGTTTATCATTTGGTACTAATTCAACTCTGTGTCGGACCTCTGGATAACCCACAATATCATTCGATTTCTGGAAATTCGAGGGCTGGTGTCGACCAATCAGAACTTAGTTGGCTGGATAAAATGTGTTTTTATTTAAAATGAGAGAAAGAGCAAGAAAGCTGGAGAATGGGTTATTGCTCCTGCAAAGAGACAGAGAGGACAAACCTGTAGCACTCATCAGGGTTATTTGAATTTCAAGAAGTCACATGACCAAGTGAGTGGGTATGATAGAGAAAGGGAATGTTTAAGACTCTCCCCTCTCTTCCCTCCCCTCATCATTAAACACTATTCGCTAGAATTCAGAAAGCAGTCAAATAGAGATGCAAACAGCTGACAGATGTATAGCAGCCACAGCCCTCTCTGAAGGTCACCAGGTTTTACGCTGATATCTAATATCTATAGAGGGACAATCCGTTTGCTCAATCTAGATGATACAGATGACTCAACAATTATTTGAGTTAAAACTTTAAGGGACCCTATTCTGCTCATTTTCCAGGTTCATATCAGTATGTAGTGTCTCTACTTTAAAGAGTCCTCTCCTGATGATGTTCAGGTGTATATCAGTATGTAGTGTCTCTACTTTAAATAGTCCTCTCCTGCTGATGTTCAGGTGTATATCAGTATGTAGTGTCTCTACTTTAAAGAGTCCTCTCCTGCTGATGTTCAGTTGTATATTAGTATGTAGTGTCTCTACTTTAAAGAGTCCTCTCCTGATGATGTTCAGGTGTATATCAGTATGTAGTGTCTCTACTTTAAATAGTCCTCTCCTGCTGATGTTCATGTGTATATCAGTATGTAGTGTCTCTACTTTAAAGAGTCCTCTCCTGCTGATGTTCAGTTGTATATTAGTATGTAGTGTCTCTACTTTAAAGAGTCCTCTCCTGCTGATGTTCAGGTGTATATCAGTATGTAGTGTCTCTACTTTAAAGAGTCCTCTCCTGCTGATGTTCAGGTGTATATCAATATGTAGAGTCTCTACTTTAAAGAGTCCTCTCCTGCTGATGTTCAGGTGTATATCAGTATGTAGTGTCTCGACTTTAAAGAGTCCTCTCCTGCTGATGTTCAGGTGTATATCAGTATGTAGTGTCTCTACTTTAAAGAGTCCTCTCCTGCTGATGTTCAGGTGTATATCAGTATGTCGTGTCTCTACTTTAAAGAGTCCTCTCCTGCTGATATTCAGGTGTATATCAGTATGTAGTGTCTCTACTTTAAAGAGTAATCTCCTGCTGATGTTCAGGTGTATATCAGTATGTAGTGTCTCTACTTTAAAGAGTCCTCTCCTGCTGATGTTCAGGTGTATATCAGTATGTAGTGTCTCTACTTTAAAGATTCCTCTCCTGCTGATGTTCAGTTGTATATCAGTATGTAGTGTCTCTACTTTAAAGATTCCTCTCCTGCTGATGTTCAGTTGTATATCAGTATGTAGTGTCTCTACTTTAAAGAGTCCTCTCCTGCTGATTTTCAGGTGTATATCAGTATGTAGTGTCTCTACTTTAAAGAGTCCTCTCCTGCTGATGTTCAGGTGTATATCAGTATGTAGTGTCTCTACTTTAAAGAGTCCTCTCCTGCTGATGTTCAGGTGTATATCAGTATGTAGTGTCTCTACTTTAAAGAGTACTCTCCTGCTAATGTTCAGGTGTATATCAGTATGTAGTGTCTCTACTTTAAAGAGTCCTCTCCTGCTGATGTTCAGGTGTATATCAGTATGTAGTGTCTCTACTTTAAAGAGTCCTCTCCTGCTGATGTTCAGGTGTATATCAGTATGTAGTGTCTCTACTTTAAAGAGTCCTCTCCTGCTGATTTTCAGGTGTATATCAGTATGTAGTGTCTCTACTTTAAAGAGTCCTCTCCTGCTGATGTTCAGGTGTATATCAGTATGTAGTGTCTCTACTTTAAAGAGTCCTCTCCTGCTGATGTTCAGGTGTATATCAGTATGTAGTGTCTCTACTTTAAAGAGTACTCTCCTGCTGATGTTCAGGTGTATATCAGTATGTAGTGTCTCTACTTTAAAGAGTCCTCTCCTGCTGATGTTCAGGTGTATATCAGTATGTAGTGTCTCTACTTTAAAGAGTCCTCTCCTGCTGATGTTCAGGTGTATATCAGTATGTAGTGTATCTACTTTAAAGAGTACTCTCCTGCTGATGTTCAGGTGTATATCAGTATGTAGTGTCTCTACTTTAAAGAGTCCTCTCCTGCTGATGTTCAGGTGTATATCAGTATGTAGTGTCTCTACTTTAAAGAGTCCTCTCCTGCTGATGTTCAGGTGTATATCAGTATGTAGTGTCTCTACTTTAAAGAGTACTCTCCTGCTGATGTTCAGGTGTATATCAGTATGTAGTGTCTCTACTTTAAAGAGTCCTCTCCTGCTGATGTTCAGGTGTATATCAGTATGTAGTGTCTCTACTTTAAAGAGTCCTCTCCTGCTGATGTTCAGGTGTATATCAGTATGTAGTGTATCTACTTTAAAGAGTCCTCTCCTGCTGATGTTCAGGTACATATCAGTATGTAGTGTATCTACTTTAAAGAGTACTCTCCTGCTGATGTTCAGGTGTATATCAGTATGTAGTGTCTCTACTTTAAAGAGTCCTCTCCTGCTGATGTTCAGGTGTATATCAGTATGTAGTGTCTCTACATGTCTCCATGCTTTAATGTTCTAAAGCTCTTTATTGTTCTCATACTGCCTGTGCTGCAGCACCTCTTTTCACCCTCTGTCTGAAACCAGAGCCCAGTCTGCTCCGATTGGTTAGCTGGTCGGCTCTGTTGTGATTGTTCATCCGCTTAAAGATGTCCTGCCCCTTAGCCTATCACATACAATGTGTTGGAGCGCTAGCCAATATAATCAGGAGTGTTACATAGTGATGTCACTATGGCACGGAAGTAAACAAAGGATTAAGATCGAGGCATTTCAGGCATGGGGGGAGAGAAACTCCCCCTGGAGGGAAATTTGGGATTTTAGCCATTGCAGACTGTTTACATGCATAAAATAGGAATAGTGGTGTACGTCATATGGTTACATCATGCCTGTTCCTATGCAGCATCAAGCATGACATCAGCTTGTGAGCTGTCTCATAGATCATCACGGTTTGTAATCCTGATAAGGAGTCAGCATATTTCAGCTTTGCAATCACAAAGCATTGTGGGTGATGTCAGGTAATTCCTGTGGGAAATGAAATTGAAGATGTCTTAACTATCAGCCCTAGTGAATAGATGCCCCTCTTTGTAGTGATATCACCTGCCTCAAGTTCTGCTACAATCTTTAGACGAGTCCACCCACCAAGTTTAAAGGTAACCTAATTTGAACTACTTTTTATTTTGCTAAGCGCTTGACACATACATATTGACAACACATTCTCACTCTCAACTCGTACTATAGTGACGTTATGTCAGGATCCCTTGGCGTCACTATCAAACGCAGTGGGGGTCCCTTTAGCAAGGCAAGGCAAGTTAAGTTTATTTATATAGCACTTTTCAACACAAGGCAATTCAAAGTGCTTTACAAAAAATGAAAGACATTAAGAAAATGGCATTAAAAATCAGTCATTAAAAAGAAAAGCTAATAAAATAAACATTAAAAGAAAAAATACATGGATAAAAGTTACAGTGCAGTTTAAGATATGAATAGTTCAATTGCATTCGATTTCAACTATCAGGGCGTCCCATTGACTTGCATAGAGCTCCCTGAACGTTGGTAATAGACGAGTTGGGATCGCGGCGAAATGCTCTCCGCAGATCCATTCTCACAGCGTTTATCAACCTTTTTTTTTTTTAAATATCAAGCCACACTTATTGCTTTTACTACTTTATTTTAATTGTATAATGTCGGACTTTTGTTGCCGTCAGTTAGGAGGAGAGGCTCAGAATACTGACATCTGTATTGTTTCATCATTTTTTCCTTCTAATTTTGTATTCTTTTCTAAATCACACTGTCAGTGCGCCAAGGTTACGCCGAGCGTCAAACAGCGCTTTGAATCCACGGCAGACTTTCCAAAACTGGATTCAAACTAGTCCCCCCCACCCCCCCCCCCCCAGAACTACACATGCTGGCTATTGTTTTTCGCAACATGTTCTATGGCACGTCTCTACTGGGAATTGTAGTTTTAAAAGACGTTTTCGTATTTCCCATAATTGGAAGTAGCCAGTATTAAACTGTGTACATCCCTGGAGGTTTAGGGGATGGGAAACACATTGGTGTTATCACATTTAAAACATATAATTAATAAATGGGTGAAAATTGCTTGTGCCCATAATGGGCAGCATTAACATATACCCACATGACAGCTAAGGTCAGAATAGCTGTATTTAATAGCTGGTCTTATGTCTGTGACCCTTAGGGCTGCACGATTTTGGGAAAAAATCGAATTGCGATTTTTCTGACAAATATTGCGATTGCGATTCGATTTGCGATATTTGTTTTTAAGCGACCCAACGGAAGTTTATTGTAAAATGCGGTTAACGTTAAACGTAAACAATTGAGAACGTGAAAAACTTTTTGGAAGTAATCTCAGGTGCTGCGTCGCAGCATTTAGAGTAATTTGCTCACATTGGGTTCAACGCTTCATAGAGCGAGCAAGTCATTTCATTGGACGAGAGGCATACTATGAGAGCTGGTCACGGGGATGCGTTCAAATTTAGTCAGTAATTTGAGGAACTTAATTCATGGTTTTTACTAACCGGTATCAGTAGCCTATCATTTTGAGACGTGTATTACAATTAAATCACGGTCAAATATGTTCATTTTGTTGTAGTTGGCAGCGATTCTCTCACTAGTTTAGTATATTCAGCCCGGTTGTTGGCCCGGAAAGAACCTCGATTTTGGAGAGCCAGAAAACTGTGAAAAAGTACCCGCTAGCCGGAACTACGCCTAGTTGAAACGCAACCAAAAATGGGCCGTGCACGGCACACTTAAACCGCGCTGTCGTGGAAATGCGCCATTACACTCTCTCCCAACCCTGTGTACTTCTCTGCACTGAGCCAGACAAGCCTTTTTACAGATGTAGGCAAAATGCCGCTCCTCTATTTCATAACAGTCAAAGCATGAGACTGAAGTTCCCACCTAGGGTCAAAATAATGCACTGTGATGTGCAGTCGACACGTTGGATGCGATCCGAATGATCTCACACAGCCCCTCGTCCTCCACAATGTTAATTGTCCTGCAAGCTGTAGCCACCGCCACCCATTTGCTATCGCTGTTGAAAGCTTGCTGCTCGTAGACGCCGTGTCCAGGCGTCTCCCCGGCAAACTTTCAAGCGTGGTCTGCCGTAAGCGAGCGGCATCAGCTGTGTGCTTGGCTTGCTGTTTAAAACACCTTTTTTTGTATCCATATCTCTCGCTAGAATCTCCCACCATCCAACTAACAACAACAACGTCAAGCCTTTGCATGGGAGCCTGCCTGCAGACCTCCACTCTCAGGACAGTTCCGGTGCAGACCTCCACTCTCAGGACACCTCCACTGTCAGTACAGGAAGTGACGATTCTGACGCGTTTTTTTCCCGCCCACCGAAGGACTCGTTTTTGATGGAAGTTTTCAAATCACAATGGAGACTCATCACGGAGGTGATGAGTCCGCCCACCGTGCACTTTGGGTCGGCCTTGGTCAAGCCCTTTTGACCCCCCCAGCCTGGTTCTTGTAAACGTTTTTCGCTCAAATGACACCATGGAGGAATGTAACGGGAGTTGACAGGGGACTCTGCCCGCCTCACGAGTGCCTATTTTCGGACACTTTTTTTCACTTTACCCCGGTTTTATTATTTTTTAGGCTATTTCACCCGGTTTCTACCGGGGACATTGCCCGGTCTCGGGTGTCCCCCCACGGCCTGTGTCCAGCCCCCCCCCCCCCCCACATCCATATATTAACGGATTTTGACCATTTTTGTTGCATTGTTCTCCTCTCCTCTCACTGATCGAATGGCAAACGCGACCCACTGTCGGAGGGCCTCCGCGCCGGCCCGGCCTAGTGCCGGTGCTCTGGCGGTCGGTTCCTCCGAACTGCGGGTTCGACTATGATGGCCGGGAGGGTGTGCTGCGTTGGGGTGGGGGACTTCCCCCACTCTGCATGTCTCTTCCTTCCCAGGCCGGCCGATATGAAGCGTGACCAAGACAAACCGTACAGGGGTCCCACTGGTCCCGCAGCGGGGTGAAGGTTCCCAGCTGGAACCTCCCCACCTCCGCCGCGGTGCACCCGGCAAACACGGTTGTTTCTCGAACCTTCCACTGTTGTCTAGCGGGTGTAACTAAAATACAAGATGTCGTATTTATATATATAAATAAATATATATCTATATAGATAATAAGTGTCAGTACGATGTTATTTTGTATTTGCATGCATTTCCTGTTCGGAAAGTGGCGCTGCGGCTGTACTGATAGTAACAACAATACAAGGCGTCCGTATATATCTATCTATATATATATAGATATATATATACATATGTATATAATAAGTGTCACGATCCGTCAAGATCCGATTTTATTTTGTATTTGCGTGCATTTCCTGTTTGGAAAGTGGCACTGTACTGATAGTGGTGATTTTATTTTTGGAATTCTTAGCGTGCACTTCCTGTCCTGAGAGTGGAGGTGTCCTGAGAGTGGAGGTCTGCACCGGAACTGTCCTGAGAGTGGAGGTCTGCAGCAGTGGTGGCGATAGGGGGTGGCTACTTGGGCTCAAGCCCCGGATGTTTTCTGAAAAGCCCCGGATGTTTCACTTAAAAAATTTTTTTAAAAAATTTAAAAAAATTTTTTTTTTTTTTTTTTAAAAACGTCTCGGGAGTAATGTGCAGCACCGGAGTCCACCAGAGAGGCAGCCACTGTGGGACATTAGCCTGCGTACTGCGTATCCTGCCCTGAAGAAGAAGTGATCCTTCCTAGTTCCTGACAAGTTTTAAGCTAATAAACATACCAAGGACCACTTAACCAATAAAAAAACACTCGCGGACCACCTAACTCCACAAATATCCAAAATCACATCGTTTTTCTAGAACAGATTACAAATCGCCTGAAAATTTAAGCTCGCTCCATTGCAGAGATATTCCCGCGAGAGTGCGGATAGCTTACATTTATTTATTTAAAATGTGAAATTTTACCAATAGGACCACTAGGGGGCACTCACGGACCACCAGTGGTCCACGGACCACACTTTGAGAAGCACTTCTATACAGTTATGGATATTAGAAAGTTATTGTCATCGAAGCAGGCGCCACAAGCTGCAGCAGCAGCAGCAGTATCAGCAGCTGACAACAATGTCATCACCAGCAGTGAAGAAATGGATAATGTTTCAGGTTTGTTAATCTAATGGTGATATCTGCACTTTGGCTGACTGAGTAAGAAGTGAAAAAGAGTGATGTAACGTTAATGTTATAGCTAGTAAACATGGAGTAACCACACTAAGTATACCCTTATATGTTAGTATGTATACAGAACATGACTAAAAATTATCCTAAGATGTAACGTTAACCCTTCATAACTCAGTCTACTTTTAAGACACTAAAATAACGTATTCCAATTTGTATTTTGTTTTCGCGCGTGGAATTATACCGGCTCTCGTTTCAGTACACATAACAACAGAACTGACAGGCAACCCTCTGAATCAGACTCTGATTGGCTGTGACTGCATCCACTCAGAGTGTCCGATTCAGAAACGTGACTCTTACAATCTTTACGTCACAAACAAAGATGGTGGATGAGAATAGATCTATAAAATGATAAGCAATGCGCCAGAATCAAGGTGAGACAATCCCCATCCTTTAAAACTCTACGCACATTCGTTTCACCTCAATAAGTAAACGACTATTTGAGTGAGTTAAGGCATTAGTTTGCTTCATTAAAGGGTGTTAATGAGTGTTCTCCAGTGCCTTTTGTCCGCTTTAAGGTGTTATTAAGGTAGGGTTAATGTTGCTCTCAAAGTGCACCAGATTGATGCTTTCAACTTCAATATTTAAAAAAAAATCTTCCCGGGGGAGCATGCCCCCGGACCCCCCAAGAGGAGGCGACTAAAGGATGTTTGGTCCACTCCCCACTCGTAAAAAAATAGCACTGTACCCCTGCGACCCCCCTCCCCCCCCAACCCAACAACTCCTGGGCTAAGCCCCGGATCTCCTACAATCCTAAATCCGCCACTGGTCTGCAGGCAGACCCCTCTCAGCCTTTGGGCTCTGAAACTACGGGGCGGGCCGAGGACAAATACACATGCGTTAATCGCACGTGAAAATAATTAGTGGCGTTAACTTGACAGCCCTAGTTTAAACTGAACTCAATGAACCATGTCAGAAGACTTTACTAGCAAACTATTTTTACGTAATTTAAAATCTCCCCTTCTTGTTTTGCAGGGTCACCTCCTCCTCGGGCTACGTAGGAGTTTCACAGGTGGGCTGCTGCTGTGTTAGCTAATCTCTCAGTCACACACAAACAGACACGCCTACACACACATTTCTTGTTTGAAGTGATCTTGTTTGGACACTGTGATTATGATATATTTGTCTAATAAACATTCATATATTTCCATGTCGGGCAGTTAGTTATTTTGTATGTAGGCTACATGTTAAGCTAGTTATTCACAGCGGTCATACAGTACGCTTGTAGCTCAAGTTTTTCTTTTAATCAAACTGCATCCTATTGCTTTTTTTGAGTTTTTTCTTGTTCAAGACCTTCTAAAAAGAGCTTTCTTTTAATTATACTGTTAATAAGATTGACACTGGGTCTATACTGCCGCTGTTTATACTACGAGTAGTGTTAGTTTATTTATTAGCAGCTACTGTATTATTAACGGCTACAAGTTCTAGCACCACTGTCACTTTCACTGATTTTTATGGTACTAAAGTAATACCACAATAAACTACTGCTATCTAACTACTTCTACTTTTATGTTACTGTTAACACTATTTATTACACAGCTTAGTTGAATACTCGACTCTGATTGGTCAACTTGGACATTTCAAAGGTTGTTAATACTCGATAACACACTGCTGCTAAGCAAAACAATGGCCGTTGCTAAGGAGGAATAAGGCAGAGAAAGAGGTTAAAAGACAGAGCACTGCACGTCAGAGAAATCAGCAGAAGTACGTTTGAAATGATCCCTTATGTATTGCTGAAACTTCTTAATATTGCCACTATGTCCTTTACTATAAAATAGATAGTTGTTGCTGAGGATATAAAGAAGATTGCGAGCTAGCAATCTATGGAATAAAAAAATGTAGGATTTAAAAAATCAAACATATCCATTACAAATGTTTTGTAAGGAAGGGATGCATTCAATGTGTTTATTGGACCTCAAGCTGTGTCGGTACTTTCAGTTAAACAGCAATATATATATCTAAAGGTCACTACAATTAAACATAGACGGTTTATTGTGAAATAAAACAACTCTACTTTGTAAAGGGATGATTTGTCATTCTTTCAAAATGTACAAAGGCTCTTCAATCCAGCATTTGTAATTATAAGTGTTATTTTAGGCTCAAACATTAAAATTGGACAACTCTACTGCTTACATTTGGGGGTCCAAATCCAACATGTGTTACACTGATTAACTGAAACGTTGATTTTAATTAAATGCATCATAATCATAATTGTATAAGGTTAGTTGAAGGAAAACATATTAGATAAACATGATATTAGTGTAATCTGTTGACATAATATTGAATTAAAGTCATAGTTTCAGTGTATTAAACGTGTTATTTTAGGCCCAAACATTAACCTTAGACAACTCTACTGCTTATTTTTTAAGTAAATATAATTTTCTCCAAACTTGTCAGAATAAATCTCTTCAGGTTAACAGCTGCCTTTAGACAGACATCCACATAGCTCATCTCTGCATTAATTATGAATGAATAACGTCCATCATATCCATGAATTCAGAGGTAAATGACACCGTACCGTCTGCTTTTATAAATGGGCATTACATATGCAACTCTTCTCACCGAAACAGCATCATATCCAAAGATCTGTGTTAAAGCAATGTGTCTAAAACTACCCTCTCCCTATACATATAAGTCATTACTCAGCAAACTATTATATTGTTGATTCATGAATACCATCAACTACTTTTGGTGTCGTGAGCCATTTTGAGCTAATTTCCCCTGACCATCCCACCAAATCCTTTAAGCATCATAGAAGCATCCAGAAGCAGCCTGGACATATTGCATTAAAGTGTTAATGCGACAGAAATGCTAGATTCCTGCTCCAGATTATTCAATCATGGCCTCTTTTATTATTGCTGTGTGTGCGGATTGCAGCGGATTGCAGGGCCATGCTGTGGATGGACTTCTTCTACTCTATTAACACATGATGATATAGTAACCTGATCCTATTGGGCCATAACAGGCTGCAATGGGAAAAGGAGAAATCAGGATCCACGCAACATCTGTAATATGTCCTCCTCTTCCTCACATAGTGCTATTGTGTTTTTAAAGGCTGGGCTTGTACACAGGGGATTCCGCAGACAACACACGCTACATATAGACGCACACACACCCTCCTTACGCACCTTTGCCTGTCATACACAGCTGCAGTGATGTAAATAACCAAAACGCCTCTAGTAACAGCAGAATCAGGTAGAACAATATATCTATTTTCGAATCAATTACACCAGTTTGACATAATTTACCAATGAATTGACCTAATACAGATTAAGAAAGTCAACATATGGTGACTTTACCCTCCATCATTTCCCTAGAAGAGCAGTATAGCAGACCCCAGGCCAGCTGGCGTCTCCTTCCATCTGCCCCTGTGAGGATGGAGCTCCTGTAATAAAGACAGGTGATGCACGAAATCTCATAAACAGGCCCGTACCCGCTGATGTTTGCCGATGGAGGTCCGGGACCGACTCGGGTCTGTGTGTAATCCCTCCTCTGGGTGTGTGTGCGGGCTCTGTCAGTCCCCGTAAGGCCTGGGGAGTGTGAAGACGGGGAATAGCAGAGAAGAAGAAGATGAAGAAGAAGAGGAAGAAGGAGCAGCGCAGATCAGCAGCGTTCAGATCATGGTTCAGATACACCGACACTGAGACGCGTTCACTGCTGTCGGATATTACAGCAGCCGGATGGCACGCCTACGCCTCCCTCACTCTCTCTCCCTCTCTCTCTCTCTCTCTGTCCCCCTCGCTCTCTCTCTCCCTCTCTCTCCTCGAGAAATAAATCTTGCCACACGAATATTGTGTTGCCTTTACGTGGTCCTGGTAAATTCGGGGTTCCAAATGTACAGTGGTGTAAAGTATAGGCTAAGTAAGTACAGTGTGCTTAAGTATGATTTTGAGTTATTAGTACTTTACTTGAGTAATTTAAAATGATGCTACTTTCTTCTTCTACTCCCCTACAGTTCTGAGGTGAATGGTGTACTTCTACTCCACTGCATGTATTTAATACCTTCAGTAACTTCACAGATCTGGATGAATGATGTGAAATCTAATCAAGTGTTAAATCAGACTTTAGTTCCACCTGGAGTAAATCCACAAGCTACCCTGCAGTATACAAAGTCATTCAAACTAGCTGCACCTTTACCAGCTTTGAGAACACTTTCATGATCAATCATTATAAAACATATCATATATATTATTCTGAAATGGACCAATCTGCACAACGACTACTTTTACTGTCGCTACTTTCACTATATTTTGATGAGAATACTTTCCTACTTTCACTTGAGGAACATTTTGAATGCAGGACCTTTTATTCCTACAATGTTTTACTTGTACTTTAACTTAAGTATAATATCTAAGTACTTCTCCTACCTCACCTGAACATTTGTTATTAAATGTGTTATTTTAGACTCAAACATTCCAATTTGACACCTCTACTGCTTCATTTTTTAAGTAAATATAATTGTATCCAAACTTGTCAGAATAAATTAGAGTTAACAGCTGCCTTATATACAGACATCCACATATATCATCTCTGCATTAATTATGAATTAATAACCTGCATCATATCCATTAATTCTGAGGTAAATGACACCGTACCATCTGCTTTTATAAATGGGCATTACATATGCAACCGGCATGAGCCTGACTCTTATCATCTATCAGTTTCAGGGTTCCAAATCTGGTGCTTTCAAGAACACACGTTAATATAATTCACTGTGAGTTCCAAGGCATATTCTCCAGTCCAAATCCACCCTCAACATTTACTTGGCCGGATGATGGGATAACTTTTCTTTACAAAAGGACCACTTTCCAATAAAACACTCTTTATACATGTTTTATATAACTAATAATGGTCTGTTAGGCTCTAACTTGCATAAGGCCTATCAATGCTAAACGTGGCATTTATAAGCCACAGGAACAACTTTTGGGTTGCCAGGTTAGGGTTTGTGCTTTACCACCTTATCAATGTTAATGATATCGTTTAAGCCTCAGAATATTGAACTCAGGGACCTTAATGGGAGACCAGATGTTTTGTAGCCATGCTAAGATCTAGGGTCCACTACTTTGGTAAGCTCTAGAAACATATGTCAGATGAAAGTAAAATCTGTTGGAAATGGGATATAATTTTTGATACAAAAATACTTTTTCTTTCTGTTTGTAGCCAGTTTGTGGTCCAAAGTAGTATTGTCCAATAACGTTTGAGCAGTCTTTGGTTTAATGCAGGTCAACAGAGCAACAGCGGCAGGACGCATTGGCTCTAATGCAATCCCAGATTATCGCTTTACGTTGATTTAAAGACGTTGTCTCTCAACTTCAACTCTATCCTAGCCTTGACACATGTTGGCTTCACCTGAACAGAAGTACTGCCCCCCTATTGAATAATTAGCAGTCATTTTGTCAAGACATCATTCTCCCCAGAGGATGAATTCTAACAGTTTTAAGATCCGCTCATTTAATCTGGTCAAAATGTGTCCAATCCTTAACCATTATGTAAACTTATTTTCTGTCAAATGCTAATTAGCAAATGTGTATGCTATCATGTTATACTTATAGAACGTATACCTGGCTAGCATCAGCATGTTAGCATTGTTAGTATGTTACCATGCTAATGTTTGCTTCAAAACAAAACACCACAGAGCTGATAGGATGGATTTGAAGTCATAAAAGAATCATTAGAACATCCAAATGGTCCTCTTTAATGATATACCTCAAGTCAAGTCACAATGAATGTGTGGAGATGTACAAATTCATTATTTTGGCGCCATCTGGTGTTAGACAAAGTCACACCAACGGTCTGCCCTTTCAAAGGTAGAACACTGTTTGAAAACATTGTTAGCTGTTATTAATGTATGCATATATAAGGACACTGTAATAATACAAAAATGAAGTGCTTTCAATTCTACATGTGTTTATAAAAACAGGGTTTACTGGTAAATCATTCTGGTTATTTTAACAATGAACTTATGCACAGTATTACTCTATCTACACTATGTGTAGTATGGTTTACTGCTCCAAAATGGGAGCCTCCAATATGTTTAAATCGTGTCATTTGTGTTTCTTTGTTCATCAGTGTATCCTTCCCATAAGTAGCTCCATATTTCTTATATTTCTGTTTTTAATGACTACTGCTTGTTAGTGTGCTAGGGTTAAATATAAATAAATATTTTTTTCAAACCATTCCGGCAAAAATAAAATGGAAATATTAATGATATTAGACATATTTAAATGAATAGGAAATGAATAACAAAGTGGCTGCAAATGGCCGCATTAAAAATCAACTTGGAGATGTAACGCAATACTTTAAATGATTCCAAGTCTGAAATGTAGGTAAAACAAAGAGGCCTTCCAATGTTATTAAGATTTTGAGAGTATTGAAGGAAGTCAAGCCAGACAATCTCACTGCTTTCATCTCGACGCGATGTTTACAATATCACTCAGCAACAGGCCTTACTCTCTGTATTTGCTTTAGTTTAGTAGATATCTACAAACAAAGAGTCGATATTTGTCTAATATCCAGTTTCTGATAGTGTTACGTTATTATGAGAGTGCTCATACTTGTTTGATTCTGAAATTGTATATATTTATATAAATATATACCTATGGGCCATTCTACCGAATTGACGCAAAGTGAGGTTGGAACAGTTTTGAAATGTTGTATGTTTTTTTCCCAAAACTTTGTCCATATATATTTTGTACCATATCTAAATTACACATATCTAGTTTAATAACCGTACATTTTTATATCATATTTTCAGACTGTATTGGAATGTTTTTCCTCTACCAAAAATGGTCACTACCAAAACATAGTAGGCTACATACACTGTAGTAAAAAAGTATTATATTAACCTGTTAAGATTGTTTTACCTTTTTAACAAATATTTCTTGAGGGTTTTCAAAATTAAATCAATGCAATTTTATTTTTAATCAAATTTCAAAGTTTAATTTATACAATTCATAAAAATCTCAATGCAAACTTTCTTTGTAAAATGCATAATACTGATCATATTGATTCCAGAGTTGATGATTGTTGAAATTGAACATTAAACCAATCAGTATCATATCATTTTATTTGATAAGTCAATATACTTGATTTTTTACAAAACATCCGGTGTTTCGGTAGTGACCACAGTATTTTGTTCTCAAGGTTGTATCATATTCCCTCAACCTTATTTCTTAATCTTAACTCATAACATTCCTTATGTTGAAGTGTGAATGTTTGAAGCTACTGACCCAGAATCAGCACTTTAGTAACAGGCTGAAAGAGAGGGGGATGAGGCTAGAATGGGTGATCTGTTTGGTATTTTGAGCAAAACACCTCATAGACATGTTTTTTATATATCTGAGACCTATAATATATGCCTAACAATAGTATAATAGGAGACCTTTAAAGTAACACACTGATTTTCAGACTTTAAAACACATTTATTTAAAAACTATGGGATTTACCTGCTTACCATTCCATTTTGTCACCACCGAAACGATCATGTCAATTACCAGGCCCGGTTCTACGGGGGTGCATAAGGGTGCATTGCATCCTCAGTTGAGTCGTTATGCACCCTCATTTGAAAAATGAAAAGTAAAAAAAATAAAAATAATGAAAAGTGAAAATAATGAAAAGTGAAAAATATTACATGTATAATAACAATAATAATAATAGTAGTAATAACAATAACAATAATAATAATAAGAAGAATATAATTAAAATAAAATAAATTGTAATTGTGGTTAAATAACTTTGTTTGCTGCATTTATTTGATCAATTTAAACGGTAAGTAACGTTATTATGTCAGGTGCGCGTGACCTGTGCCGCTGCGCGTTCGTCATCTGCAAGGTGCTTACACAGCAGTCAGTGATGGACATCAGAAAATGGTTAAAACAACCAGCCCTTAACGCCAGCAGTAACACTGCAACTACTGCAGGTAATAACAGTTCAGATCATGGGGACATTACGTTACCCGCGGCCACTGTCGTGGACACTAATGCCCGACTCGCCGGCTTTGCCCGCCTCGCCCACGGAGGCGGAGCAGCCGTCTTCGTCGCCCCAAACACCGCCACCCCTCAGCGGCCCGCAAGTGCCAGAGGACCTCGGCAAAACAGAGCCAGGTATATTTAAAAAAGTACCCAACTCGCCTGTACAGTGGGGTAAGGCGCTCATTTTGCAGCTCATGGTTTCAAAACAGAGATTGCTGGAATATTCATGTTAAAAAGATGCCATCTTCTGCTATGCATGTAGACATTTCGGTTCAAGTAAGTCAGATGCCTTCACCACAACTGGCTACAACAACTGGCGCCATGCTCTTATAGGCTACGTGATAAGGGACTGGGAAGGCATGAATCAAGCAAAGAGCACATAGATCCATAGATCTCTTAATGTTGCTCTCAAAGTGCACCAGATTGATGCTTTTAACTTCAATATTTAAAAAGAAATCCCCACTAATAAAAATAGCACTTGCACCCCTCGGCGGCCCACCCTCTCTAATCTCAGATGCACGCTGAGTCATTTTGTTCTGGAACCAGGCCTGTCAATTACCGAAACGTAACCATATGTTTCGGTAGTGACTGTTTCGGTAGTGACGATTCAAGCTAAAATTGAGCATAACTAAAGAATGCTAGCAACTACATGGCTAGCATACACGTTTTTGAAGAGGTTTACACACATAAAGACCTAATACTTTGCATAAAACTCCAAAAAAGTTTACTTAATTGAAGATAATATGTCTTCGGTAGTGACAATTCTCAAGGTTACACGCCGATTTTCAGATTTTGGAACAGATTTATATCAAAAGTATGGCAGTGTTTCCCCTACCATTGTCTTGGAGGGGCGCTGCGCCCCGCCAACGGAGCCCCGCGCCCCCCCTGAAATTCAAGGTGTTTTTAAAAAAAAAATGTAATTAATTTTTTTATTTTATTTATATATATATATAGCACCAAATTGCAACTTATCTATATCTACTGTCACTTTTCACATGTGCTCTTTTATTAAATAAACTAAACGCTTTCATTTGAAGTTGTGAGTTTAGTGTTTTTGACCCTAAGAAACACTGATGCATTAATCAATAATCCACAGCTCCTCTCTCTGCTCCAGAGGATTTAAAAAATATATATCCCAATGCCACCATTTTTTGAGTATAGTTTTTTTATTAAAAAATTAAACCCACAATAAATATAAATATTCCAACTTCTGTTTGAATGTAATCATAAAGATCTTCTAAATACACCATTCAACAAAATAAAATAAAAATGTTTTAAGTGTTATTTACAGAACATGAAATGTAGATGTCAGGGTTGGGGACAGCTATACATCCCAATAGAAAGTACCCTATAAATGATGTTTTTGTATATATTAAGCTTATCACTATATAATTGAATGCCTTATGTTTAAATAGACCATGACATATTCTTAGTAAATATCTATGTCTGAATACTTAATTGTTTTGTTAAATAGTTTTTCTTGTTGTGGGACCACACTTTGCATCAATTCGGTAGAATGCCCCATATGTGTGTCCGCATCTGTAGCCTGTTATTGTGTCATTATACCGCACTGTGAATGAATCAAAGTAAATATAGAAGTGGTCATGAACACATCTGTCCATCAGACAGGCTGCTGTGCCTCCTGTCATCATTAATGGACGTCTCTTTAAAATGACCGCTCAGAGGAGAGGAGTTCTGATTTCTCTAACCGCCTGCTGCTTCCCCTCCTCTCTCCTCGGTTCCCCTCCTTGGCTCCTCTACTCGCATCTCCTGTGGTCGGGACTAAGGCACGAGGTTAGGAGTCAAAAATAGGAGTCGAGGATAGGAATTAGAGAAATGAGAAAGGCCCCGGGTGGCAGCAGCAATAAAGAATGCTAGCTGCCCTAACCTCAAAGAAGAAGAAAAGGTAGCGACATGTGATGACGTCGTTAGAGCGCGCCGAAGAAGCTATCAGTCCGGTTAGCGACGTTAGCTCCATGGCTGTATTATGGTTAGCTCCCCTGTGAAATGAGACTATTGATAAGTTCGCGCTTCTTGTTGGGTGTTTTCTCGTCTTAGATGGTCCACCAACCAGCCCGGTGCCGAGTAGTAGTTTGCTCCAGTCTCAACCGGCAGTCGTTATGGCAGCGGAGGGGGATCTACCAGCAGACCTTCTGACAGAGGAGGTGAAACACAGCAGCGGGGACTTCGTTCCCCCGGACGGGCTGTGCTGGGTGTCCGTGCTGTCCTGTCTGCTGCTGGCGTGCTCCTATGTGGGCAGTCTGTACGTGTGGAGGAGTGATCTGCCCAGGTGAGCCCCACACTGCGGAGGGATAACTAATAGGGTTTAATGACTCTTTTCTACCTGGTTGGCTCGTGCTCTGTCCACTCTGTCATAGTTACCGTTGCATAAGGCCAGCAGGAGAAAGTAACTAAGTACATTTACACAAGTACTGTACTGTACTTCTTTTTGTATGTTTTTTTTAAACTAAATTAGTAGGGATTTTTAAACACTACATTCAACATTTCAACATGACACATCATTTAACTTCCTCCAATGTATACAATAATACATAATAATAATAATAATAAAACAAATTAACATAGGCTACATACAGATATATATGAAAAAAATACATGAATTTAAAGAACAACAAAGTTGATGAAGAATGGTTGTCATCAAATATTATTGCATCCCCACTCTTTTTTTATTCAAGTACTGTGCTTGAGTACATTTTTGAGATACTTGTACTTTACTTGAGTATTATAATTGTATGCTATTTTATACTTCTACTCCACTACATTTTGGAAACAAATATTGTACTTTTTACTCCACTACATTTATTTTTAAAGATGAGTTACCAGTTACTTCAGGTTCATATTATTAATACAAAAATTAAATACATTATGATGTACTATTATTAATGGAAGTACCTGGCAGTATAACAAGTTATTAAAGTGATGTTATCCTTATCCAGCTGCAAAATGAACACAATGCATCACTAATTATAAACCAGTAATATAATATTTATTATTCAAAGATGGCCACTTTGGATGAGGAGAACTTTTGGTTGTGGTACATTTTACTGCTATTACCTTTGTACTTTTACTTAAAGGTGGGGTACGTCATTCGCTTCAGATACACTTGTTATATTCCATGGAATGCTCTTAACATCCCGATAGCAATGAATATCTTAAGTGCTTTGACAATAAACACATAAACACATGTCATCTGTGGAAGCTGTAGCGCTGTAAAAAGCACGACCAATCATCTGAGCCGGCTAAAGTAACTGGATGGCCTACCTGCCTGTCAGCCTTCCATCTGTGCACAAACTTATCTCGTGCCCTCATTGGTCATGTGCGCGTTCGTGTGTGTTGGAGGAGGGGCTCTGTGAGGAAGTCTGAAGGAAGTGGCAGATCTTTTGCGGTTGTGTATTTTCAAATTCTAGCGCACTCGAGCTGGTTTCTCCATTCTTACCTACCCCACCTTTAAGTATAATTTTTAATGCAGGACACTGTGGTATTATAACTTTTACTTAAGTATACAATCTAAGTGCTTCTTTCAAAACTGCCGAAGGCTCAAGGGGATTTTGCAACACTATGTTCCAAAAATCTCAGCTGATATTCATGTTTTCTCTTAGCATGTGGTCTTCATACTGTATTTGACAGCCTCTATGTGGACTTTATGATGCACTGAACATTCCTCATTGTGGCTCAACCATAACTGAACAAACCTGTGAGGGGGCCCAAAGCAAACTCCTCGAGGCCCCTACTCATACATTCTGCCCTGTGTGTATTTTGTGTATGTAATTTCCCATAGAGCACAGACTATGTCTCAATGTTTATCCAGAGATCCACAAGTTAACCTTTGCTACTTTGCTGAAATAACACTACATTAGCTAAAGGGTCAAAGTAGTAAGCACAACTGTATGTACACTAAAGGAGTACAGTAAATAGGGTGCATTTAAAGGGGACCTATCATGCAAAATGCACCTTTGTAGTTTGTACGTCTTTTATACATGAATATGTGTCCCCGGTGTGTCAGGGAACTCACCAAGTGTCAGAAAACACAACCCTCTCTCTTTTCCTCCATACCCAAATCTCTAAAAACGGGGCTGCAACGGATCTGATACAGACTGATACAGATTTGAAAATAGTCTGACGTCAGTGACGAGGAGCCCCGCCTATATGGGCAACTCTCTACCTATCATGATGAATTGGAAATGGGGGACCCTGATGTAAACAAGACGAAAGTCTTTCTCTGGTCTGCATCCCCTTAACAATTGTATGTTTTGAGCTGTACTGTACTGTACCCAATATACAAGCTGTTAATAAACTTTTCAATCAATCAATCAATCAGGGGAATGAGAGGTTGTGTGGCATGGTAACAGCATGGTAACAGCAAGGTAACAGCATGGTAACATGACGCTCGTGCCACGCCCCCCTCCTTTGCAGGGGGGCGTGGTCAGCTGCAGCTCATTTGCCACAGAATCAGCCCTTGTGAAGACAGGGCTGGAATAGAGCGAAATGAGGCATGCCTAAAGGCCGCTACACACCAACCTGAGACCAAAGAACTCGTACCGAAGGCGTCCTGACTTTTACGTCGCCTGCGTCGGCTACGACGCCTGCCTACGAACACACCGCAAAGACTTCAGTCGACCAGTGGCAATAACTGTCCTTCCCAGCAGGCAGCGGAAGTGTGTATTCGTCAATCAAAAGAGGCAACAGCCAATCAGAGTGATTTCTGTGGCCGACTTTCTTTGGCCGATTCAACATGTTGAATCGGCCGCGGGAGGTGTGAAAATGTGCCGTAAAGCAACGACGGTGCGGGACACTCCAACCTGAGTAGGGCGCCGCGAATGCCCGACTGCCTCTGACGGCCTCTGACTCCCAAAATCGGGTAGGTGTGTCCGGGCCTTAAGATGCATGATCTGTTTGGTATTTTGAAAACAAAACTTCACAGACATGTTTTATATAGGTATGGCCCTATTATTCAAATATAGCATGATAGGTCCACTTTAAGATAAGATGGACCTGTCTGGATCCCTGTAGGGAAATGCAGGTGTCATAGCAGAAACAAGACAGAAACACAGCTAGTACACATGGGAATATACACAATAAGTATTCAAAAAAAAATTAAGAAGAATAAACCCGTAGTTACAGTATGAATAGAAGTATCACAAATAACATGAGTTAAACTCTGATCAGGTGAATGTACATATACAGATATGTGAAAAGGTTATATATATATATATATATATATATATATATATATATATAATCAGTCTTTCCCCTAGGATGGAGTCATTCAGCGGTGCTAAAGCACGTGGGCCCAGCACAATGTGTCTCTAAACACTCAGAGTCCCTAACCTCACCTGAGCTGTTTACCTCTCAGTCTGACAGCAGAGGACTCTCCCTCCACCTTGTTGTTGAAACATCTCTGTATGTCTTTTAGAGTAGCTAGCTAACCAGATGCTAACAACAAAAATACAAGTAATCGGTGCTCTTTCACACTCACACACACACACACACACACACACACACACACACACACACACACACACACACACACACACACACGAGCTTGAATGACACACATAAGGCGCGTTTCCACTGCAGGCCTCGCTCGGCCTCGCTCGGTTTGGTTAGGCCTTATTAGGCCCGGCTCACTTTAATGCTGTGCTTCCATTACGGAGCGTCCACACTACAGCTTAAAAAAAAGCTTGGAGCTGGGCGTGTCTGAAGCTTGGGGATTTTATTCGAGCAACGCGACCAACAACCAATCACATGAATCTCCCGCCCCCGACATACAAAGCAAAAAACCCCTGGGATTTTATGCGAGCAATATATATATATATATATATATATATAAACTCCCCAAACAGGCGAAAAGCTACCAGTTTCACCCACTGTCTCTGCCACCTCCCTCCATGCCTGGTTCCTCCGGTTTGTATCCCGGTAGGTGAAGAGGGTCTGGTCATACAAAACCGGGTGATTTGCTACGGCGATAATTAGTTTCTCCTCCATCTTTTTTTGAAATATAGAAATGAACGGCGGGATATCTCTCCCAGCTTAGACGCGGTTTGATTGGCTACGGCTTGAGCTGTCAAATTTTCAGAAACGGGATTTGATTGGCTGGCGCTACTCCGGCGTCTCCGGCGGAGACGGACCGCTATGCTACCCACAATTCAGTTCGGCGAAAAGCGAGGCAACGTCACCTCACCCCATTCAAAGTGAATGGGCAGACGCATTGGAAACTGTTTTTGAAGCTGTCGACGCTGTAGTGTGGACGCAGCGTTACAGTTTAGGAACTGAGGTAGTTACTATAGTAACGCAGTGTAGGCGGAGCCATGACGTCATCTTCAATGAGAGCCCCAGAAAAACAACACAGACAGCCGTTAGCTCTTAGCACTCAGAGCTCACAGCTCCTCATATCTGTTCAGAAACTAGACAAAAGTTAAACAAGTACAAACCACAGACTGCCTGTGTCATGGCGAATACAGTCGCTGGTTTATTTATGTCTGTAGGCCGTTGTTGTGAGTGTGGACGGTCGGAGCATATATAACGTTAGCTTAGCCAAGCTCCATTTAGAAAACACGCATTTTAAAAGGGTGTTTCGCCTGCCGTCTGTCTGCAGACTTGTCAAAGCATTAATTCATGGTTTTTACTAACCGGTATCAGTATGTTGTTACTTCGGCATCATTTTGAAACGTGTATTACAATTAAATCACGGTCAAATATGTTCATCTTGTTGTAGTTGTAGCCCCCTTGCCAGCAATTCTCTCTCTAGTTTAGCATACTCAGCCCGACTCAGCCTGGTTGTTCCTGGTCCTAGAACCACGATTTTATGGGGCCAGAAAAACTGTGAATTAGGACCCGCTAGCCGGTACTAGGCCAAGTGGAAACGCAACCAAAAACGGGCCCCGCACGGCTCGGCACGCTTAAAGTGCAGTGGAAACGCGCCATTAGACCAATCGAGGGCTTTGATTTATGACCACCGGTATGGAAGTGGCCATGTCGGCAGGCCACATCATGTAGACAGCCAGTCACCCTGTGTGAGGAAAACCCACATTTGCGCAGCGTTGCGTTCACAATACATAATTTAAAAAAAATCCTCAGCCCAGCAGGCCACTTAGCAAGCAGGCCATCGGGAAACCTCCCGGTCCTCCCCATGGCCTGCCTGTTAAGTGGCCTGCTGGTCTGCCTAGTACATACAGTGGCAATGTCTCAAGATTTAGCAAAATACACCTTTTTGAACATACAGTAACACAAATACTACAGTACAAATCCACATAACAAACAATCAAAAAGGGTCGGCACTTATTATTATTTAAAAAAAATTAAAAAAACGTATCATTATTTATAAAAAAAACAAAACACATTTTTCGGCGCCGCCGCTATTTGTATATAGGAGAAACACTGCATATATTTATATTAATTGAAATGACAAAGGTCATTATAGTTTCTCTTAGGACATTGGTAAGCAGAGATAGTAACCCCTCTTTATCCCACACATCATCACCTGGCTGTCTCAACTCTTTTGTATAATACACAATCGTTTATTTTCTTTAAAACCATTGAAATATTAGTGAACCTAGGATGTGATTGTCAGAAATCACATTCAAAATAAGTCCACAATACTAGCTAATAATACCAAGTTAAACTTTTATATATACTTTAGCCATAACAAATAGTTTGCAGTTCATTCATTTTGTAATGTACAATGAATAGACAGCAGGCATGAAGGATGTATGAACTTCATTCAGCGTTGGTAGTTTTGTTTAATGATATATATGTTTATTTTAGATTTTTAGGATTGAACTTTTAATTATATTTTGGATGTCTTTTAGAAGATTAATCCAATATATAAACGTGTGTAAACAAAAATCACCATTTGGTGTTACTACAGTGTCTCCGTCCTGTGTGCTGAATCAGATCATGTGACGTGTGATCTTGTTCCTGTTCTCAGGGATCACCCCGCTGTGATAAAGAGACGCTTCACCAGCGTGCTCATCGTCTCCGGCCTGTCTCCTCTCTTTGTGTGGACTTGGAGACAGCTCACAGGAGTCAGGGTGAGTGTCCCACCATAACATCGCAATGAAATACTGTATGTGTTGTCGTGTTGCTGTCAGACACATTAGCTGTTGAATTATCATTGATTTCTTCTGCTTTGACTCTTCTGAATGTGTTGTGTGTCAGACCGGCCCAGCGCTGCTCTCGCTGATGGGGATCCGCTTCGAAGGCCTCATTCCTGCCATCATTCTCCCTCTGATGCTCACCATGGTAAGAAGCAGAACTCAACTGGATAGTGGTTTGACGTTGCTCGAGTTCTAAGCATGTGCCTGGGTCTTCAGAGGGTCCCTGTGCCCCAGAAGCTGAGCGTAAGAGGCTGTGTCCCTGTGGCTGCTAGGACTTCTATTTCACATTTTTACTATCATGTTTGTTTATATACATATTTATTTATTAATATGGTGCAACTGAAAACACAAAACCTATCAATCAATCAAGCACAAATATTTTATGGATAACAGTATGGGGGTTATTCCCTATCTTTATTCAAGAGCGTGGTCTTTACATTTGAGAGCATACTTTATTGATTTCACGTTCAGAATATGTATGTATTTCCCTCAAACCCTGTCCTCGCACTCAAATAGTGCCTGCTTGCGCTTAGATCTGCTCTGCTTCTGCTCAAACTGTAGCTTGCACTCAGATATATTGCTGCTTACAGATTTCCTGTGTTCCAGCTTAAAACCTTCTCCTCGCACTCAGGCTGTTTCTGTGCGCTCGTGAAATGTCTGCTCTCAGATTTATTCTGTGCGCGCTCGGATCTTTTGTGAAACAACCCTATCAAAATCCCTCAACCAATAGGAGGCCAGGTGTGGATGCGTTTGCTTTACTTATTAGAGCGTCCCGTAAGGACGGTTACTCTTTGGTTTATAAACTACCGCCCTCCACGGCTTTATAACATAACATTTACTTCACTTGTTTAATTTATATATATATATATATCAGCACCTTATAATAGCTACATTAATAGTAGCCTGTGCTGGTGCAGAACAACAGTCTGGAGTATCGCTATCCAACATGGAGCAAAGTCATATCGTTTTATTTGCCATAGCCTACTTTTTACGCTGGCAAGGGTTTCGTGAATCAACCACGTCAGGTCTTGCTCATTGACAGCTGCAGGAACTAACATGGCTATTAATGTTAGCTTAAACCAAGATGGTAATATTTCAAATGGCTCTTAAATACACGCAATATAGTAATCGTAATTTATGCTTCTGTGAGTTTCATTTTCCCTTCATCCATGTCCTGTTTAAGTTTAATCAGTGTGGCTAAATAAAAGACTCACATTAATAATTAGGGATGCTCCAGTCGATCGGCCGATATTCACGATATGCCACGATCGGTGCTCTCTATAAAGGCCTACCCTAATAATCGCTGGGGGAAATTCCACAAAAATCATCAGGAAATCGGGTTCCGGTAAAAAAAAAAAAAAAAAAATTCCCCCTCCTAAATCAGACCGGTGTGTGCATGTGTCCGGCTGCAGGTGCTGTTCCTGGGCCCGCTCATGCAGCTGGCGATGGACTGTCCCTGGAGCTTCATGGACGGGTTCCGGGTGGCCATAGGTGAGACGTGATTCCTTTGCTTTTCACTTCCAACAATGCTGGATTACCTTTACAAAAAAATTGAAATAGACTTTCAAAATGTTTACCTTTTTAACATTTTAGAAATCTTTAAGTTTACAGATGCAACAAACTTGATTTATTTATCAAATGTATTGTTGTGGCTCCAGACATATTATACTTGGTGACAAACGGGCAAAATGTCTCTTTTGATAGTAAAGGTTGCTGACCCCTGGCCTCGGCTCAGAGCGGTCCTGATAGCTTTTATAACTATTGGCAAGATGTCTAAAACTAACAAGATGGAAACAATCAGCACCACCTTCCCACTCTGTGGATAAAGGACATATCATCATTTATATTTAGAGCTTAAAAAATCAGTTACACATTGTGAACATTTAGAAATATCTTTCTATGGCTATGCAAAGAGAAATAAAACGTTCTAATCAAATCAAACTTTATTTATATAGCACTTCATACACAAAGGTAACTCAAAGTGCTTCACAATCCAAGCACAAAGACAATTTACAAAAGAAAGGTAACACAGCTTTGTGATTCAAAAGAACACTTAATACAATATATATTATTATATATTCAGGACTGAATAAAACAAGACTTAAATAATAGAGTAAATAAATACAAATTATAAAAAGGAATACAATTAGAATGAAATACAGAAAGACTTTTCCATATATCCCAGAATAGGACCGCATTTTATATTTATTTATCTAGTGTACTCACTTATTTACTATTTATTTGATTCTGACCTGAAGGGGAGAGGTTATTATGTTTTCCGTATGGTACGTTGTATGACACGGTCACCCACAACCGTGTGGGTTGACAACAATGACAGCACTTTGTCATTGTTGTCAGTTTTCAAATAAATAAATAACCCTTAGCTGCAGGACAGGACTTTATTTAAGTGTACAATATGACAGTGTTCTATAATGAAGTGCTCCTCCTCCTCAGAGGTGATAACCCCCCCCCCTGTGTCCCCCCCCCTGCAGACCCCTGGTTCTGGTCGATGTGTTTCAGTGACATGCGCTGGCTGAGGAACCAGGTGGTGGCCCCCCTCACAGAGGAGCTGGTGTTCAGGGCCTGCATGCTGCCCATGCTGGTGCCCTGCGCCGGGCCCCTCACCGCCATCTTCACCTGCCCCCTGTTCTTCGGAGTGGGTGAGTCCTGCCAGTCTGAGAGAAGCTAGGAGGGAGTGAAGTGCACTGATTATGATACTGACTGATGAACTGACGCTGTGGTGGAGAGAAAAGGAATGTCCAGTGGCGAAAAATATAAATATTCTTATTAATTCCAACAGTTAATGCAAAAATGAACCCTTTCAAACAAACCATTTCCTATATGAATTTGTTTAATAAAACTAAATACAGAACCAAGCTTGTCACACGCTGCTAACAAAGCAAGGTCTAAATACTGTATCGCTTCAATCTGCCGCTAGGCTGCAGAACCTCCTTTATGCTGCAGGAGCAACACACTCAAATTCATTAAATAATACACACCACACAATCTAAGGCTGTAAATGCTGTATATTTAATCAAAAAGTATGCATAAATACAAACTCAGGAAGTGGCTCCAACAACTGTGCTTGAGTGAATGGCTGGAAGTGAAATGTACATGTATTCTCCTCCATTAGAATCAGGTGTATTGCCAAGTAGGTTAACACAGAGGAATATGCCTTGGTGTATTTGGTGCATACATAAAGACAATTACAATTCTAAGAAAAAACTACCAAAAATCTATTGTAAAAAACAATTTAAAAAAGCTATTAAACATTTTTAATATAGATAAATATTTACATGAAATATAGATATACCAAAAACTATGAACAGTAATATGTGCAGAATTGTTGGTTTAAAAGAGGTGGCTTTGGGAGGATATCCTTGCTGTACAGTTTAGATCTACAGATGTGTTTTCCCCCAGAAATTCCAAGACTTCTTTTACTTTGATATACTACTTTATGAAAATGTATCAAAATACTGAAACTACTTTGACTTTATTTAAAAACTTACTGCAACAAATGAAAAAATCATGGGCATCTAAAGAAGGTCTGTGGACAGTCTTGAATAATAAATAGCATAAACTCCACCGCTGTGCTCCCTTTAAGGTGCTGTCAGACAGGTGCGGTTACTTTGATGGTTAAAAATACTTTCAAATAGAAGCAGGGGTGCTGAGATCTAAAGAATACAAATACTTGAGTTTAGCTGAATAGCCGTGTGACGAAGGTAACTTCGTCACTATGGACTGACGGCTTCGGGCCGGGTAATCTTGCACATGTGGGTTTGCACAGGACAAATGTCACTCAGCACTTTAGTGAACAGTTTGCACTTTATTAGCGGGATTTGCACAGTACAGTTAAACATTGCCTATTTGCACATTTTATACTATTTATTGATGTAGTGTGTATTAAATGATTCAACCGTATTAAATTGTGATGTCGTCTGGCAGACGCTGGTCGGGCTCTCGGCTCCACCTGGAAAGAAAGGGGAGTTCAGTGTTTCCCACAGAATTTGATTCTATTTGTGGGGGCACCGCACAAAAAAAGAAAAGCCAAAGGCCCCTTAACCTATTCGGGTGGCCCACGCATCCACCCCCCCTCAAATAAGATAATACATGCGAGTTAATGGCTACTGTAGACAACGTTCTTGTTGCTCTGTGTTGCGTTGTTAATGAGTGAAACACACCGGAGTTGAGGATCTGTGGGGTTTATTCTCCCAAAAATATAATTTACAATTTAGGCATTTAGCAAACGCCTTATTCCAAAGCGACTTACAATGACATTCTCCCCTGGAGTAACCGAGGGCTAAGTGGTGTTCCAGGCAGGATTTGAACTTGCAACCTTCCGATCATCAGCCCACCTCACTATCCATTAGACTACCACCAAAAAAAAAAAAAGAATAAAAAAAAAAAAAAGAATAATAATAAAAAACATTTTTATGAGATCCATTTGTGGCGGACCATATTTAATTGTGGCGGCCCGCCACAAATAACTCAATGTATGGGAAACACTGGGCAAGAGCGCCAAAAGTGTTGGTTTGTGTAGATTGACAGCAGTTGAGATTATGTGCAAAGGATATGTTTAGCGTGTAAAGGTCATGATATAAGGTGCATTAATGGTACAAGTTACTCCTATAACAGTCAACATCATAACACTCACCTCCGCCTGCTCTCTCGTCTCCGGTCCCAAGGTCCGTCATCGTAAAGGGTCCCCGGGGAAACAGCGGATCCTTTTTATCGTTCCGGATGGGGTTAAAGGAGCAGGTTGGAGGCAGGGGTGATTTGTTATCATGTACATTTGGCTTGTTAGTTTATAACGGTTTTTCTTTTCATACAGTAATTAAATATAATGTAAGTAAAGGATGTTTGTCATTCTCCACTAAATGTTTATTGTGAATAACTACGGTCCTTATCTGAGCTGACCATCTCTGCACATGCCACCCCTTTTGGATGGTACGGTCCAATGGGTGGGGCTATAAAGGGTGGCATGTTGGGCTCATTTGAGGGAGAATAGTGTGGGAGACAGTCATTGGGGGATATTGATGTGGTCAACCATGTAGGAAAGATGAATAAATACCCACACTGGGTTGTATCAAGATGTTCTGCCTCTGTCTCCCGTCGGGCCGCTCACTTGTCAGCCTCACAAGTGGTGTCAGAAGTGGGATTTACCAAGTAAACCGTTGGAAATGCCGAGAGGGAAAAAAAACGACCAAATGGAGGTGCCCGATGACGAGGTGGCTAGGCATGGAGTTGACCAGGAGGCCACGGCTGGTGAACCAAGGGACAGGTTTGAGGAACTGTCTGAGATGATGAAAGCACTCATGCAGTCTCAGAAGCAGCAGGAGACGAACTGGCAAAGGCTTCAAGCCCGGGTATCTGAGATGAGAGCGGGGCCGCCAACAGAGCAAGGCAGTGATGAGGAGCGGCCCAGAAGAAGAGGGGACTTCGGTGATGATCTGGAGCAGACGTCTTCATCCAGGCGAAGGTCGCCAAGACGTCAGAGAGAACAACCGCTTCACCGCGAGCCAAAGTTGTGGCCACTGGGGCCAGATGACGACATTGAACAGTTCCTCACCACCTTTGAACGCATGGCCCAGGTCTGTCGTTGGGACCAAGAAGAGTGGGCTGTCCGATTGGTTCCCCTGCTGACTGGTAAAGCACGCAGTGCGTACGTGCTAATGGACATTAGAGACTCTGAGGACTACGAGCAAGTCAAAGCAGCAATCCTGGCCAAATACGAGATCACCGCTGACACCTATAGACGGAGGTTTCATGCCCTCGACATCCAACAGGACGAGACCCCACATGAGCTGTACGTCCGACTGAAGGACCTCTTCTGCAAGTGGGTTAGGTTTGAGACGTCCAGCATCAAAAACATTTGTGAGATACTCATCCTTGAACAGTTCCTCCGCATGGTAAACCCAGAGATGGAAGTTTGGATCCGGGAGGAAGCGTCCCGCCTCGCTGAAGTATTTCATTCAGCAAGGAAAGAAAGCAAAAGCTTTGCGAACTGCCAGAACCGATACCCGTCGGGCAAAAGTAATGCTTATGGGGGTGAAAAGGGTAGTGGTTACACCTATGGTAGCAATAGCAGCGGAAAGCAAACCACGCCAAGTCGAATGACCTATGCTAAGAGGCAAGTTCAGCCAGAAATAAGGTGCTACCATTGTAATGAGTTTGGCCACACACAACCCACATGCCCAGTGGCTAGGCAGAGTAAGCCCTCTCTTCTTTGCACTGTTCCCAGACCCACCAGGCAACCAGTAGTTAGGCAGGAAAAAGCACGTATAGTTCCGGTACTCATCAATGGTCAGCGTGAGGAAGCACTGGTGGATAGTGGCAGTTTCCGGACAGTTGTGAGGTCAAGTCTTGTTGGCAAGGATCAGTGGGCCCCTGATAAAGCTACCATCAGTTGCATCCACAGAGATGAAAAGCCTTACCCCACCGCCGAGGTCTTTTTGACTGTCGGGGGGCAGACTTTCCTTCTTCCTGTGGCACTAGCATCCAAGCTGCCTTATTCAGTCATTTTAGGCCTGGATGTTCCAACGTTGCTAGATCTTGTGCAAGAACAGCCATCACCAAGTGCCCGATCAGTTCCTCCACGAGTCATTCCCTTAGATCCCCAGAGTGTAGAAGTGCCCGGGAAGCCCGATCCCTTCGATGGGGAGTTCAAGATAAACTCAGACACCCAGATTAGGATGTGTAATGTCGCTACAAGGGCGCAGACGGCAAAGGCGACCCTTGGTGAGTTACCATTTTATAATTGTGATCTAAAGGCAGGCACAAACAAGCAGCGCCTGTCCAAAGCGCAGAAACGCAGGGACACATTTTTGGCTGCCCCTAAGGAAAGCATTGAGCTCCCTGTACCTAGTCACCCGCCAGACATTCAGATTCCCCCCGATGTAGGTGAGCTGCAGAGAAAGGACCCTTCCCTTACACAGTGGTTTGAGAAAGTGTCAGAGGTTGATGGTGTAAAAACAGCAGATGCAGGATTTAAGGAGGATGCTACTTACCTCATTAAACAGGGTATTATGTACCGTCGTCAGGGTGAGATTGAAGCATTAGCTTTACCTCAGTTACTCAGAAACACGGTAATGAAACTCGGCCTCTCAGTTCCTTGGGCAGGGCACATGGCATTTAATAAAACACTGCGTGGAGTGGGTCGTCGTTTTGCCTGGCCAGGCCTGTACACCCAGCTGTCCCAGTTTTGCCAGGCCTGTGAGACCTGCCAGATTACATCTAGGCAAAGGGTAGCTAAAGCCCTGTTACAGCCCTTGCCCCTCATTGAAACCCCGTTTGAAAGAATAGGTATGGATGTAGTTGGGCCTTTAGAGAGAAGTGCATCGGGTAACCGCTACATACTGGTAATTTGTGACTATGCTACCCGCTACCCCGAAGTGTTTCCCTTGAGATCTGTTAAAGCCAGGTATGTGGCAAATTGCCTACTACAGTTGTTCTCTAGGGTAGGCATAGCCAGAGAGATACTTACTGACTGCGGCACAAACTTCCTCTCCAAGTTACTGAAGCAGGTGTATCAGCTGCTAGGAGTAAAGGGCATTAAGACCACCCCTTATCATCCCCAAACGGACGGGCTTGTCGAGCGATACAACCAGACTTTGAAGAGCATGCTGCGCAAGTTTGTTTCAGAGACGGGTTCCGACTGGGACCAGTGGTTGCCATACCTCCTCTTCGCCTACCGGGAGGTGCCACAATCCTCAACCGGGTTCTCACCTTTTGAACTGTTGTATGGACGTGAGGTGAGAGGTCCCCTGGATCTGCTTAAAGACCACTGGGAGAATCCGAAGCCTGCTGGTGAAAACATTGTATCCTACGTGGTCAAGATGAGGGAGCGGTTGGAGAAAATGGCAGCCCTGGCCAAGGGGAACCTGATGAATGTCCAAAAGACTCAGAAAACCTGGTATGACCAGAAGGCCAGAGAAAGAGTGTTTCAACCTGGTCAGAAGGTGCTGTTGCTGTTACCTTCCAGTGAGAGAAAGCTGCTGGCTAGATGGCAGGGCCCATATGAGGTCACCAGACAGGTCGGAACAGTCAACTATGAAATCCATATGCTGGACAGAACCAAGAAGCATCAGACGTTTCATATCAACCTGTTAAAAGGATTCCAAGATCCACCAGACACCGTGTCGCAACACTTTTTCATACAGCCAGTGGAGGAAGAGGAGGTGGAGGAGCAGTTTTTCCCCACGGACCTACCTGAACCAGGTCTATTGGATGTAACACATCTCCCATCGGTCCAGCAAGAGGAAATCAACGAGCTATTGGATCCAGAGCTTTTCACAGAGCAGCCTGGTTTCACCAATCTGGTCCAGCACAACATCTACCTCAAGGAGACTGCTCCCAGCCGAAAGAAAAGCTACCGTATCCCTGAGCGGTTGGAGCGGTTGGTGCTCCCTGAAGAAGGAGATAAAGCTGATGTTAGAGCTGGGGATCATCGAAGTGTCAACCAGTGAGTGGTGCAGTCCAGTGGTGCTTGTACCAAAGAAAGATGGCTCCTTACGATTTTGCATTGACTTCAGAAATCTTAACAGCATCTCAAAGTTTGACCCATACCCCATGCCAAGAATCGACGAGAGAGGGTGGGACGAGCAAAGTTCATCACCACATTGGACCTCACCAAGGGGTACTGGCAGGTGGCACTGGCACCTGAGGCCAAGCTGCTGACGGCCTTTACTACCCCGTTTGGACTGTTCCAGTTCCGGGTAATGCCCTTTGGACTGCATGGTGCCCCTGCGACCTTCCAGAGGCTCATGGACCAAGTACTGCGGGAGTTTGCAACATTTTCCGCAGCTTACTTGGACGATGTTGTGATCTTCAGCCAAACATGGCAAGAACACAGGGATCACCTACAACAAGTCCTCCATGCGATCCAAGCTGCTGGACTGACCATCAACCCCCGTAAATGCGCCTTTGCCAAGGAAGAGGCGGAGTACCTGGGCTACGTCATTCGGGGAGGTGTCATCCGCCCACAGCTGAGTAAGATCGAAGCGATTATCTCCTACACCGTGCCAACCACAAAGAAGAAGGTAAAGTCCTTCTTGGGGTTAGTCAATTAGTATCGGAAGTTCATCCCTCAGCTGTCAGAAAGAGCAGTTGTGTTGACCAACCTCACCAAGGCCTCGGTGCCAGCCAAAGTCCGCTGGAACGAGGACTGTGACAGAGCTTTCAAGGACCTGAAGCAAGCCATTACCACTGAGTCAGTCCTTCACTCACCAGACTTTAATCAGCTATTCACCGTTCAGACAGATGCCTCAGGGGTAGGCCTTGGAGCGGTATTGCTGCAGGAAGTGGATGGGGAGCTGAAACCGGTGGTTTTCCTCAGTCGGAAGCTGTTGGACAGGGAGACAAGGTACTCGACCATTGAAAAGGAGTGCCTGGTGATGAAGTGGGCCATCGACTCCCTGAGGTACTACCTTCTCAGACGGCAGTTCAAACTGGAGACAGACCATCGTGCACTTCAATGGCTTCACAAGATGAAGGACGCAAACATGCGTATCGCGGGGTGGTACCTTGCCTTGCAGCCGTATAACTTTACGGTCAGGTACCGGCTGGGGAAGTCAAACCTGATAGCTGACTGGTTGTCCCGAAGCCAAAACGGTCAGGACACTGTGCTTCCTGGGGAGAGGGGGAAGGAAATGTGACGAAGGTAACTTCGTCACTATGGACTGACGGCTTCGGGCCGGGTAATCTTGCACATGTGGGTTTGCACAGGACAAATGTCACTCAGCACTTTGGTGAACAGTTTGCACTTTATTAGCGGGATTTGCACAGTACAGTTAAACATTGCCTATTTGCACATGTTATACTATTTATTGATGTAGTGTGTATTAAATGATTCAACCGTATTAAATTGTGATGTCGTCTGGCAGACGCTGGTCGGGCTCTCGGCTCCACCTGGAAAGAAAGGGGAGTTATAGCGAGAGCGCCAAAAGTGTTGGTTTGTGTAGATTGACAGCGGTTGAGATTATGTGCAAAGGATATGTTTAGCGTGTAAAGGTCATGATATAAGATGCATTAATGGTACAAGTTACTCCTATAACAGTCAACATCATAACACTCACCTCCGCCTGCTCTCCCGTCTCCGGTCCCAAGGTCCGTCATCGTAAAGGGTCCCCGGGGAAACAGCGGATCCTTTTTATCGTTCCGGATGGGGTTAAAGGAGCAGGTTGGAGGCAGGGGTGATTTGTTATCATGTACATTTGGCTTGTTAGTTTATAACGGTTTTTCTTTTCATACAGTAATTAAATATAATGTAAGTAAAGGATGTTTGTCATTCTCCACTAAATGTTTATTGTGAATAACTACGGTCCTTATCTGAGCTGACCATCTCTGCACATGCCACCCCTTTTGGATGGTACGGTCCAATGGGTGGGGCTATAAAGGCTGGCATGTTGGGCTCATTTGAGGGAGAATAGTGTGGGAGACAGTCATTGGGGGATATTGATGTGGTCAACCATGTACAAAAGATGAATAAATACCCACACCGGGTTGTATCAAGACGTTCTGCCTCTGTCTCCTTACTTGGTCGGGCCGCTCACTTGTCAGCCTCACAAGCCACTTTCACACCAAGTACTTTGCCGTACTTAGTTCCCAGAACTTAGTTCCCCCATTGAACTAAAGAGCCGATCGTGTTCACACCGGAATAAGTCCCTGAGGGAGGATTAGTCAAATGAAGCCGCTGACGTCACTTCTTCTTCTGCTTTGGGTTTACTGGCAGGCCGCAAACCACTTCACGGCGTATACTGCCACCCGAAGTCCCCGGCCGGAAGTCCCCGGAGTTGGGGAAGGCTTCAGTAGAAGCTGCTGAAGCCTTCCGAGTAAATCGCCAGAACACCGACACCTCCTCTTCTCCACCGCTCCCATGTTTTATTTTGTGTTGCCATAAGTTAGTCTCTGCATTTCTGCGCTGGGCGAATGCTAATGCTAATAGTGCTAATGCGAGGATAATAAAATGGCGGCTTCACAACACTTTTCAGAGTTCTCCACTCTCAGGAGAGTTCCGGTGCAATTTGGGGGGGGGGGGGGGGGGCTGGACACAGGCCGTGGGGGGACACCCGAGACCGGGCAATGTCCCCGGTAGTTACCGGGTGAAATAGCCGAAAAATAAAAATAAAAATAGGCACTCGTGAGGCGGGCAGAGTCCCCTGTCAACTCCCGTTACATTCCTCCATGGTGTCATTTGAGCGAAAAACTTTTACGAGAACCAGGCTGGGGGGGTCAAAAGGGCTTGACCAAGGCCGACACAAAGTGCACGGTGGGCGGACTCATCACCTCCGTGATGAGTCTCCATTGTGATTTGAAAACTTCCATCAAACGAGTCCTTCGGTGGGCGGGAAAAAAAAACGCATCAGAATCGTCACTTCCTGTACTGACAGTGGAGGTGTCCTGAGAGTGGAGGTCTGCAGGCAGGCTCCAATGGAGTTTTACGGGGCGTGGTTTGCAATCCGCCCAGCCAATCGAAATTGGGACTTTTTTCTCCCCAGGAAAGTCCCACCTCTCTAGCAGGCATTAAACATGGGGGTAAAAGTTCTCAGAATTAAGTACTCTTTTTGGTGTGAACGCAAAATTCCATGCACTAACGGAACTAAATGGGAAAAGTACTCCGGTGTGAACGCGCCTATTGTGATGTTGTGTCTTTATTTGTTTTGACGTATAGTTTTGAATCCAATAAGGACATGAACGCAGCAGATTCATGGCTGATACAAACCCAACCATTTGATGCTCATGTTGCTGCTTTCCTATATCCTTACGGTCTTTCCTCAGCTCACTTCCACCATGTGATCGAGCTGCTGAGGTTCAGACAGGGGACGCTGTCCGGGATCTTCCTCTCTGCAGGTGGGCTCTAGGGTTTAATCACTGGTGGACTGTATTACTGTATAGTACATTTACATCTATGTTACTTTAATACTGTACATGGGTCAGTTATTAAACTAGCTGCACCTTTACCAGCTGTGATGAACACATTAATGCATGAATAATAATAACCCAGTCATTTAATGTATACGATTCTGAAAGAAGACATTACGTACAATAAGTACTTAAATATATTTTGATACTTGTACTTTGACACTCTAGTGATTCTCCTTTTACTTAAGTACTATGTCTTACTTCTTCCACCTATGCTGTAATGTCCTGTCAGAGTGTATGATACTATGACTGATGCTGACCCATGCTTCTGTTCCTCTGCAGTGTTCCAGTTCTCCTACACAGCCGTGTTCGGGGCCTACACCGCCTTCATCTTCATCAGAACAGGTCAGGAGCCTTCACATCCTTTCCTAAGATTTATCCTTTATTTATACCTTACTGGCTTTATAACACTTTTGGACGGCAATACAGATCTTCATATTTTACTTTTTCACACCCAGGCCTGTGGATTACCAAGTCACTTGTTAATACAAGGGAAGATAATATTCTGCAAAAGCATGAAGACCGTTTTGGGACATGGCATTGAGTATCGATCAACATTTGTTTCAAATTAGTTTTAAAAAATATATTTTAGGTATATTGAGTTGATGGTACTTTTATAAGCAGACAATCATAAGTGCTCTGCATTATGAAATGTAAATAATAGATACAAATAAAAAAATGGTCTCCAGTAGTAGTCCAAAGCCATGGTTACAGTTAGTCTGAATGAAAAGGTTACTGATCATTTGTATATTCATAACTCCTACTGTGATCATTTATCAAGAAAACACATTCCTAGCATGCCTCCACGTGAAACAAGGACCTATACAACTACAAGAAGAATTCAACTTATTAAACATGTTTAGTAGATGATGTAAAATGATCTTTTTACAAACTCCATGTCTCATTTGCCTATTCGCAAGCTTACTTAACACCTTAATATTGACATGGAAACAAATAGAGCCTTCTCGTTTTTATAAATAGACATGGGTCATTGAAAGTTATTTTAATTAAACATTCTTTGCCAGGATAGAACCTTCCCTTTTAAAAAGAATTGTTCTGTGAGAGGTCTCCATGTATCAAACGGTGCCGTGTTGGGTCCTTGAACTAGAGGGATTTGGCCCGGGAAGGTCCTTGAAGAGTCCTTGAATCTGAGGATACTCACATGGAATAGTGGCATGATTTTATGACACTGTTTTTGCTACTGTTAAGGCTTTTTTACTTGGATCATACTTTGAAATATGTGTGAGAGTTTTGCAGTTGGCCTCTATTTACTTGAATTCTTCCAGTGTGTTTTTGTATTCTCGGCTCACTGTGGATGAATGGTGGGAGTAATTAATATACAAATATGAATTGTGAAGTATTCCTTTAAACTAATTCTAAATTGATTAATGAAATGAATTCCCTGTGTGGACACTTGGTGCAGAACCGGACATTTGGGATTTCCTGGTTTTATGCATGAATTTGTCCTAAAATGTGATCTGGTCTTCATTTAAGTCACAATGACAGACACACACAATGTGCTAACGCTAAAACTTAATTAGCTTTTGTTGAAGTCTAGGGGTTTCTAACCTTCTTTGAAATTCAGTATGGACAAGAGCAAACCATACTTTGTGTGCTATTAGTAAGAACAGATGGTGTTTGTTGATTAATGTAACGTAGGTGAAGGTCAGACCATATTTTAGAACACATTATTCCAAAGTGTTCACTTACTTCCCCCCCCGCTTCAGGAAGTGAATCTCCACATTGATATTTCCTCTTCCTGTTGCAGGTCACCTGATTGGCCCGGTGCTCTGCCACTCCTTCTGTAACTACATGGGTTTCCCCGCCATCAGCACGGCGATGGAGCACCCTCACCGCCTCACCGTTCTCTCCTCCTACCTGATGGGGGTGCTCCTCTTCTTCCTCTTCCTCTTCCCCTTCACTGACCCCGCCTACTACGGCCTGCCCACCCCCGTGTGCACCCTCACCTCCTCCCCGAGCTCCCTCTGCCTCTCCTGATCCCTGCCCCCCCCCCCCAACTTTGTTGCTGAGTTACAGTTCAGGTGAGATTGAGGGTTAAGTTGCCATGGAGAGTCTGGAAATATGTGGTCTATGGCCTCCTGATATGTCGGTGCATATTAATTAAATATGAGTCAGCTGAAGCTCTTCTGAGAAGGGGGGGTTCATGTGTGTTACTGTAGTCTCTGTCCCTGATCTTAATGTAGCGCTAACACTGAAGGACACTTCCCCCTCAGATCCTCTCGTACTGATGGATCTCCTCTGTTTGTGACGATCATAATATTCCATTTTGAATATTAATCTTCCACTCGTAGTCCGTTTGCCAGCTCGTAGAATCCCAGTGAAACCAGAAATGATGAGTACCCCAAACTTCTATCTTAAAATGTATAGTAGGGGTCTCCAGTACATACAACTGCAGGATGATAACTTGCCAATATGTGTACTCTGTGGACTGATTTTGATATATTTTGGGACAATTTCTGGTTGAAACTGCCATTTTTGATCCTGAAAATGATCCAAGCCATTGTTCACTATTGTCCACATAGGCTATAATGCTAATGAATGCTAATGAATGCAACTTGTGCTAATTGTGCAAATATCCCAACATATGCAGGTTAGCATCCGTCAGTTTGTGGTGGACAACACTGACAACTAGCTTATCAGCCTCAGCCGTCTTTTGAAAGGATAATTCTTGTTTATTACAACGTGGTCTTATTTTCACAATCCATTTCCATCACTTATAAATTGACCAAGTTAATGCAGAGATTTAGAAACAAAGGTGCATAACAGCGAAGGGCAGGTGTATAGAACATTCCTAGGGAACAGTAAAACATGTAAAGGGGAAAGTTGAGGTATATCCATATTTACTTGTTTGAGCTGAGGCTTGCTAGTTCTCACTTTTTAAAATCTCAGTTGGGACAGTGATGAACCTTGATCCGTGTCTCAAATAATGCCGTGTTGGGTCCTTGAATGTGAGAGAATTAGGATGGGAACCGTAAAATGATCACCCATAATCAATCCACTTCCTGGGTAACCTTTGAGCTACTGGACTTCTGCTAGGTTTCTGTATACATGAGGGCTGCAGCTGCTGAGTCTTTGAAACATTCAGTATGCTATTGAAGGATTCCTGCCATCCTGTTATTCATTATGGACGCACATCTAAACTGCTGGAAAAAAGCATTCTATGTATCCAGATATTCTTCTGGTTTGTTCCTGAGCCATCAGATAATCTGACTGTTCGTGGTTCAAATAGATACATGATGGCAAAGACGATGAAAGTAAGACCTTGGTTGTAGAGTTCTGCTGCCCGTTGAGTTTTGAAAAGGTTTAGGGTTTTTAGACGCGTTTGGATCATTTGGGTGCCTAAGGTTTAGGTTTTAAATTGGGCAGTACTAGTTGGGTTTAGTTGAATCTGAAAGATTGGGCTTGTTTAGCCCGTACAGAACTATTATCAAGGTTTGATAAACCTGAATTATCCTTAATTCTTTGAGCATCTCTTGAGCGAGACTTGGATATATCCTTTTTTTTTTCGAGTCACAGCCCTTACAAAATCGTTGTTGCTGCACTGCATTGTGGTCCAAAGAGGCTCATAGACATGTTGGATCCTCTCCTGGTTGGGTTCCTCTCTGAATGATTGTCAAACAGCTGTAGCTGCACTGGAGTTCAGGAATGTAGAAGATCACCGTTAGTTGTTTTAATTGTACACACTCGTTCTTCTTAACCGTGTCATTTCTTTCCTGTCCAGCCTCTCTACAGCGGCTCTCTGCTGCTGTAGAGAGGCTGGATGGGTCAGTGTTTGCTATAAATGTTATTTATATGCATGTTTCAGTGCTGGTAGTTGTTGTTCTGTTGGTGAAGGGGGGGTGATGGGTTCACTGTCCATGTTGACTGAAACATACTCTGTGTGAGCCACAAACACAAGACTACCAGGAAGTTGTACTTATGTCCTCTGGGAGGTGAGACATTCCTCAAGTAGAGTTTGCTTTTGCCTTGTTGAGTTCAACTCTTTAATGCCGTTTTCTTTGGCTCCTGAAACCTGTCAGTCAAACTCTGTGGCAGATGTAACACCCAGAAGGACTTTTCCATATGAATCATAAAGCCGTTAAACTCCCTGTACTGTAGCAGATTGTTAGAAAGTGGACATGTTTGAAAACACTTTAGATAGTTGTGTTCTATCACATCAAAATAACAATGCAATGGAACAGAAACAGTTTAAACAATGATGTTCTTTAAATGCTAGTTCTTAGATCTGTCTGGCCAGAACGTTTTGAAAATGTAAAATGCGTTACCCAGCAAACTAGCTGCTTTTTGGTGTACAGTACATACACTTTATTCCCATCCTTGGTCGCACAAACCAACACAAATTCAACTTTCTCTTGTTCAGTCAAATCCAAAAAAACAGACAACCTTTATTTGTGTGTGTGTGTGTGTGTGTGTGTGTGTGTGTGTGTGTGTGTGTGTGTGTGTGTGTGTGTGTGTGTGTGTGTGTGTGTGTGTGTGTGTGTGTGTGTGTGTGTGTGTGTGTGTGTGTGTGTGTGTGTGTGTGTGTGTGTGTGTGTGTGTGTGTGTGTGTGTGTGTGTGTGTGTGTGTGTGTGTGTGTGTGTGTGTGTGTGTGTGTGTGTGTGTGTGTGTGTGTGTGTGTGTGTGTGTGTGTGTGTGTGTGTGTGTGTGTGTGTGTGTGTGTGTGTGTGTGTGTGTGTGTGTGTGTGTGTGTGTGTCCTCTCACAGAGTGTGTTTCAGTCTGAAAGCTGGAGGTTGTTACAACTCGTCAAACCCCAGCTTTTATTTGAAAGGATCTGTACTTGTAGGTCCATTCGCCTGAATGTCTCGTTTTCATTTGATTATTGTTCTTTCTGTTCTGGACGGCTTGCCCATCAGAGCTTACATCTTTAAATGTGAGACACTGCATGCTGCTTGTTCACAATACAAAGCTAGAAAGGTTCTTTTGTTCACACATCCACAAAGAGTTACAACTGAGTCCATTAGAGCAGCAACAGGTTTATATAAGGAAACCATTTCATGGCAGCTCTTTCCAGTTGCCAAGAAACACAGCAATGCCCTTCCGTGGGCAGTGAGACAGAATATTTCTAGCTAGAAATATGAATGTAAAAAAAAACAGGATTTAAAACATAAAAAATTGGCTTTCCAAATGTAATTTAGGAAAGACGTTTTATTTGAACACTTGCAAAGACATGCAACATTGAAATATAACTTTTGTTCAAAACTCCGTTTAATTTCAGTTTGCATCGTGCCGCTCTGCATCACCAAATCATAATGTGTCCCTAAATGCCATTTAAAAACAGCTAGGGGTAAGAAGCTGATCCAACAGACAAACTTATTTGACTTGTTTATGACCACCATTTGATTTCTAACAGTTGTATTTGCTAGTCTTCTGACACGTCTTGTAATATTCCCATTCCTGAGAGGGGTGTAAAGTGCACTGGCTTTTTTCTTTCAAACCTTATTGAATTGATCCTTTCAGAGAGACTACAAGCCAGCCAGTGTCCAAGCAGCTGTGGAATAACTGTAAACCTGGAGCTGCAGCAATAGATCCTATATGTGGGGAATGTTTCTAGATAAAGCAGTGGATTATCTCGACTGAACATGGCCATCAAATATTTTTGAATAACTTGAGTTTGACCTCACCTACCTGAAGAGACCAGCAGAGGGCGACAGAGCGCTGTTACCTCGCTGAAGTCTCCTTCCTGTTTATCAGCCTGCATGACATCAGCCATTACTCACTGCGAAACCAATCCACTCTTAACTTATTTGAACTCCAACACAATTACAGCCCAATAGAGGAGACTGATGGGGAGAGGAGACCCCTGCGGTGATGCTACATCCTGTTAGTGTCTTCTGCCCCCCCCATCGCGTGTTTCATTACTCCACTATGGATATGTATGTCCATACCATGCTTTACAAGTAAGCTTTAAACAATAGACTATACAACCCTTATTGATCAACTGGAGGAGCTCCAGTCATTGATGAGAGGTTTTGTGACTAAACTACGGTTGTCATTTACTGGTTTTTCTATTAATCCCAGAACCCCATTGCATGGCTACGGAAGACGATGAGTGCCAAATGAGACAATTTTAGGACGTGACGTAAGGTAAAAAAAACCATTTTGAGTCAGACTTAAATCTCGCAATTCTGAGATTCTGATTAAAGTCAGAACTCACATTTTTTTTAAACTTGACATCATATCCCAGTTAAATGTTCTCATGTGGCGCTCATCCTCCACCATACATGTCGATAAGTCACATGAATCTAGGTATATTTTAATTAGTGTTTTTCTAATTTAGGGTCGGGTTGTGGGTCAAATGCAATTGGACTTTACAAAGATATGTATCTAACCTTTGTAATGCCACTATTTGTAGATCTAATTATGGCATTTTTCTAATTTTGTCTATTCTTTGAGATCATTTAGTCGATTCTAGTGAAATTGATTTCAGATTTTGGCCTGTGGTAATGTTTTGCTTTCTGCCTTTCATTCTCGTTTGAATGGATATTCCTGCAGTGTTTCTGTGAGTGAAGCGATGTGCTTACTCTGTCACTGTTTTCTTATTTTGTATTGCAGCAGCCACTAGTAGGCACGAAATTCGAACATATTTCAAATACAACACAGTGTTTTTTAATTAAGTAAGAAATACTTTGACCACATGCCACACTTAAGGCATGACTGTTATTACTCTTTGCAACACAATTTTCTAAAGGGAAACAATCACTTCATGCAGAAGAAAAGACTCATACCTCCAATACTGCTGAACATAATGACACATTGTAGATTCATACATTTTATAGAGGAAATAACATGTTAGCTATTTAGTGTCAAGAGCCATATTAGAAGCACATTCTTTGCTGTTAAAAAAGGCAGTCTAACTAATTTATATTTAGTTTCCTTTAAAAGAGAAACAGGTCATGTTGTCCCTTTTTCATTTGGTTTCTAACCCAATCTAAGCTCATGCATTGTTTTCTCCACACAGCCCGGAAACTCTCCGCATATGATTTGCAGTCTGAATGTTTGTTCCGTCTGATCTGTAGTCTCCTGTCCCTCAGACACTTGTTCTGCCTTTACTGCTCCAATAACAAACAACAATACATGTTTTCTCTTCAAACCTGTCCTCGATCAACAACAACACGGATCAGTGTGTGCTGTTTCAGATGAACCTGTGTTAATATGCAGAGAGCCGCTCCGACAGACAGTCTATTTTTGCTAAGCTTTAGCAGCTCCGTTATTTTAATAAACAACACCCGGAATATTTCAAACGTGCATTTTCAGAACTTGTGAAAAATGAAAAGTGAGTCCGCTGGTGAAAACAGATGTTTATATTGAGCACTATCTTTTGTACTCAGATCTATTTTGGTGACAGGAACAGAGTGTACAGATGTGTGCATGTATTTTATGCTCACTGTGTCAAGTGCGTCACGACAGAGCCGTGTTTCAGTATGACAATCTTTTACATGAACTTTGGAATCACTGCGAAATATCTATTTGTAAATAAATAATGTTCTTTTATAAATGCTTTTGTGTCCGTGCTGTTATTGATGCTTTGTGAAATGAATGACCGCATGTTGCTGTGATGTTTTTCTGGATTTCACAATGATGCATATCTTTTATCACATTTTAATGAGTTTTAGGAGAAAATACATTCGCCAACATCTAACATCTAATACAATCATTCTTGTTCAATTTTCTATTGTTAGAACGTGTGTATGATCTTCATCTGTTACAGTTCATTGTGGTTTGTTTAGCTAGCAGTGTGTGGTGGCTTCATCCTGGGAAATATGTGACACTATCCATCCATCTTCTTATCCGGAGAAGGGTCTCAGAGGACCCCACACTTCCCTTTCCCCACATCAACGCCTCTGACTGGGGGGTTCCAAGGTGCTCCCCAGCCAGCGTGGAGATATCATCCCTCCACCTGGTCCTGGGTCAGCCCCTCGGTCTCCTAGGGAGGCAGCTAGGCAGCATCCTTACTGCCCACCACACCTTAACTGGCTCCTTTCCACGCCAAGTAGCAGCGGTTCTCCTCAGATTCGCCCCCTGCTCTGGAAAAAATGCTGCTCCAAAAACAGGTAAAAGAATAATGAAAACAATGGCGCTTGTAATAGTAATAGAAAAACCTGCCAATAGGACAAGGTGAAATGTGCTTGGTAAGATTGCTTGAAATAAGATCTTGTAATTAGCTGGGGAAACCTATATTTTCAAAGATCAGGAAATGTGTTCCAAAATAAGCCAGAAATGCTCAAAAGTGTTTTCTGATGTTAGTTGGTGATTTTCCAATACATGGAGACCTGAGATCCAACTGAACATAAGATGTCTTCAAGATATTTCAGAGGCATTGTTTAGAACAAGACCCTATATGTCACTGCATTGTTACTTCTCAAGTTAGTATGTCTTATATCCAGTGTAAAGATATTCTGATTAAATTAGACAAACACACTTGGCAAGATGTCAAGTTTAGCTAGTGATCTCCCCTCATCCCTAAGGGAGATGCCAGCCATCCTCTGGAGAAAACCTATTTCAGCTGCTTGCAGTCTCTCTTTGGGTCATGACCCCCCCTTCATGACCACAGGTGAGTGTAGGAACAAATATGGACTTTGCCTTATGGCTCAGCTCTCTCTTCATCACAACGGTGGACTGTAATAATAATTAATAATTCCTTACATTTATTATAGCGCTTTTCCAGATGCTCAAAGCGCTTTACAAATACACATTACACATATCATACATGCAATGGTCACCACTCCCACTGCTCGGTTCTCATTTGTATATGACACGATTGACATGGTACTTTCCAATTCCAATTTGGCAAGCTGTAGTGCTATTCCCAAGAGTTTTTAAGTAGAACTATAAGCTGTAGAGATTTCTGCATTCTCTCCAATCTAATGGAACACCAAGAACTTTAATTCTACTGAGCGACACTGCCAAATGCAATGGTGTAAAGTAACCAAGTATATTGACTCAAGTACACTTTTGAGGTACTTGTACTTTACTTGAACATTTAAATGTTTAGCTCCAATGTACTTCTACTCCACTACATGTATTTAATACTTTAGTTACTTCACAGATGTGGATGAATGATGTGAAATCTAATCAAGTGTTAAATCAGACTTTAGTTCCACCTGGAGTAAATCCACCAGCTACCCTGCAGTATACAAAGTCATTCAAACTAGCTGCACCTTTACCAGCTTTGAGAACACTTTCATGATCAATCATTATAAAACATATCATATATATTATTCTGAAATGGACCAATCTGCACAAAAAAACCCGATTAATTTCACAGAGCTTGGTGGGATGTGGGACTCAATGAAACACCATTAAAAAATCTGAAGCGGTTTGGAATCAAAGGGCGTGCCATATACAAATGATTTATTTGTGTACTAATGGAAGCAGCCTTGTAATTAGACTAGATAAATATAGCATTACAATATACAGGATTTAGTTCTACTGTGCAGTATTTAATTTGACATTGTGTTTTATCTCAATTATACGGAAGATTATAAGGGAAAATATATGAAATTCCTTTTTTTTTTGTCTTTGTTTTTTTGTATATAATTTTGTCACATCCCACATTTATTTTTCTAATGTGGTCCTAATCCACTAAAGTCAATTTGCCAAGTATAAAGTTAACTGATGATTAATTGATTTACAGTTTAGGCCTAAATGATTAGCCCCCCAGGAGTTATGGAACATTTTCCTAAAATTCTTCCCAATCTTTCCAGCATTGATAAAACTTGATATAATCAAACTTTCACCAGTGCTATTTAGTAGCTTTTGGTACATTTTGGAAAATCAAATACGTTTTTAGGCTTGCTTTATATCAAATATAGTGAAAAATGGGTTGGTCAAAAAATATTACCCCCCCATGTCAATTTTTGCTTTCAAAACACACCTAATCAACCAATCAGCTTTCAAGCCACACCTGAGCATTCACGTCACGGAAGCGACTTCCGTTTGTGATGACGCTGCACAGCTGATCATCTGACAATAGCCAGATCAGTGCATGCGCTGCATCGTCCAATCAGTGAGCGATACCCAGTGAGGGGGCATGGCAAGTGTCTGAGGATTTCACCGGAGGATGGTCTGGTAGTTCCTTGATTATCGCTCCTCCGTTATCACTCCTCGACAGGGGTGGATCAGGGGCGGCGCCAGGGGGGAGCTAGGGGGTGCTGAAGCACCCCCCAGGATTGCCAAAGCACCCCCTAAGCACCCCCAAGAAATATGTGTTTTATTTTTTTTTTCGAAAATTATTATTATTATTAAATTAAATTAGAAATATTATTGATTACATCAATGCATATGTGAAACAAACACATTTTTGACCAAAAACATAAAGCCAACACAGGTGATATGATTAGGCCAATGGTCAGCACCCATTCGATTTTTGACCTACCCATAGGCTACATTACTTTGTGACACTTGATTGACTTCCTGTTAGCTAGAGCGCCAAATGATTTGCTAACAGCAAAGTGAAAAAATTGATCGTTTTTTAGTCCTTAAACGACCACGTGTGGACACTCAATCAAAACCAACTGAAAGCGAGAGGGATTCTGCACATAATAGGCCTCGTGAGTACAAGTAGCTTACTTCTGGGTCTCTGTGTTTCATTCAAGCCCTGCTCTGTGTGTGTGTGTGTGTGTGTGTGTGTGTGTGTGTGTGTGTGTGTGTGTGTGTGTGTGTGTGTGTGTGTGTGGCACGAGCAATTTTGTGTGCGTGCGTGCGCGAGCGAGAGAGCTCGCTTCGCGCAGCAGTGGGTATCTACCGGAGATCGTTGTGGTTAGCATCTGGTGCTAGCTAGCCAAGCTAATGGATATAAGGAGCTTTTTCAACAACAAGGTGGAGGGAGAACTCTCTCCTGTCAGACGGAGAGTCTCAGGTAACCTCAACTCAGGTGAAGTAAAGGACTCTCTCAGTGTTTAGATAGTTAACTTTAGTCTAGTTATCTCAGTGGGTCTCAAACGGTTTGTTTTAAAAGGGGAGTGATTTGTAAAATATCTATAAAGAAATAGAAAATCTGTTGACAGTTCTGTTTCGTATGGGTGTTGAGATGTATCCATAGATCTCTTAATGTTGCTCTCAAAGTGCACCAGATTGATGCTTTTAACTTAAATATGTAACAACAAATCTTCCCGGGGGAGCTAGCCCCCGGACCCCCCTAGAGGAGGTGAGGTCCGCTCCCCACTTGTAAAAATAGCACTTTACCCCTGCCTATATGCCGTGAGCTGATTATCGAGCCTTCATTGTAACAGTCGCGGGTGCACTGTGTGTGTGTGCGTGGGGAGTGTTGCAGTAGAAAATTCAACTGTAGCGCTGGTGCATTAATGGGAAACCCTAAATGTTTGAGCACCCTCTATGAAACGTCAAGCTACCCCACAGCACCCCCTAGAGAAAATCTCTGGCGCCGCCACTGGGGTGGATCTAGAAAAATATTCATGGGGTGGCAAGAGGGTGGCAGGAGATGTTGAGGGGTGGCATCCCCTGGCAGAAGTATATGCTGATTTAATCGCAGTCATATCAACAATGTTAACTTGGAAAGCCCCAATATTGATATTTTAACTCAATAACATTAGGTGACATTATTGTGGCACATCAGTAAAGCCTTAAATATAAATATATAAGGTGGCAGACATCATTGAATGCATTTTAACTAGGGGTGTAACGGTTCACAGAAGTCACGGTTCGGTTCATACCTCGGTTTGGGGGTCACGGTTCGGTACGGGTTCGGTACAACAAGAAAAAGCAAAAAAAACTTCCAAATGCATAATTCCAGGTTTGTTGTTATTTATTTTTGAACAGTAGTGCAAGTTTCAGTTTAAAAATAAGGAACTCTGACATTTTGAATAATTAACTGTATTAAACAGTTAAAAACAAACCACAAACAGTACCACACACACTCAGATGGCCATATTATCTATAATGGCTGATGTCAAACAAAAAGGTTTCATCTAGCTGTAAAACTAAAAAGGATGTCTTGAAAATATGACATAAATAATAAGAAAGTGTTTCAAGAGCGCATAGTCGTTGAAAAACATATGCCAAAAGCTTCCGTTATTTATTTTGGTCTCACGGCTTTCATGTCTATTGTCTTCTTAAAAACAGCGGGGATCAGCTGTTGAACTGCTGTTATCTTTTCCCGGGCTCCGGTGATTGGCAAATCTGGGTGATGCCTTCTGATATGATTTAGCATGTTTGGCGTGTGTTACTATTAGCATACCGCACCGCTGTGGAACAACGCCGACACACCGTCCTCGTCCGATCCACCACTCGCGCACTCCATCGTTATTGTAGTCCACAGGGAACCCGAAATGTTCCCACACAGCTGATTTAAAAGAAGCAGGTGGGTTCTAGCTCCTGCGTGTTATCTGAAATCGCCATACTAACTTTTCTTCTTCTTGTATTTTGTTCGTTTTGTTGTTGTTTCTTCTTGTTCTTCATTTGTTGTTTAAGGGCGGCTGGCAAACAGCTTTTAGGCGCAATACCGCCCCCTGGATTATAAATAGTGTAATGGATACTGCCCTGAATGACAGACTTTTTTCCCACTCGTAAAAAAAAAGGCGTATTCGTCGTGTGGCGTATTCGTCTTGTGCCGAACCGTGACGTCCGAACCGTGACGGTACGGGACGAATACGGATACCGTTACACCCTTAATTTTAACTGAACAATAACTGAATGAGTTTGTTTCACTCTTAGACCAGCAGGGGTACCAATCTATGCAGACTGCTGCAATAAGTACATTAATTAACTGTCTCATCGATGTTTGTCTGAATTAATATGATAATATTAACAATCATATTATTCCTATCAGCTGTCAATCACTGTTATGATTCACATATTCAGTGTTATTATTAAATAAACTATATTTTTTGGAGGAGTTAATGATGAATGTTCCTCAAGATGCTTGCTCACCCTCCTTCAAACTTGAAAGACAAGTAATTACTATCATAAATCAAAAGATTCAAAAGAACAGTTCAGCGCCCCATGACTTTACTGCAAACAGTTACAACCTTGACTTTACATCAGAAAGAACAAACATTAAAGAAGTGACTAACTGCATCAGTTAGGGTTAAAAAACGTGTATTCAGCTAAAACATACATCGCTGCAGTTATTATCCAGTGGAAAGTCCTTACCTACTGGCCTAGTTAAAGTGGTTACTTTCTGTTGGCTGGGCAGTGTAGTTTTACACACCGTCTTATTTGACTTTCTCAGGACTTAAAACAGTTTTTTGGGGGCAGACCCCCACAAAGAAGAAAAATATATTTACACACGTAAGGTCATCATCTTAACAGTTTGTTATTCTCATCGACTCATCCGTGAGCAGAGCATCAAGTTGGCATGCCTATAACAGCTGAATGTGGCGATTACCATCTTGATCAGCAAAACGCCTCACAAACGTATTAAGATCTAAAGCTATGGTGCGTTTTGATTCAATGCTGAGTACAGCCAAACTTGACAGGCTCTTCTCTGTCATTGTAGACCGCAAAACAGTATTTGTGTTGGGTAATCTATGGTAGGGCTAACCCATACAGTGGTGGGGCTCAAGTCAGTATTTGCAATGTAATTACATACACGCTCCCCTTGACAGTGAAACGCCACGCGTGAGCTTTAGATTATTTTCCTGTCTCAATCCAAATTGAACTGTATGAAATAAAAAGCCACATTTGTCTTGTAGTAAATAAAAAGGGTGACCTGGAGCCAATCCTGCAATTTCCCCACAGGTGAAAGAGTTGACATGTTGAAAACCCAACTCCTGCAGGGGGGTCTGGGGGGATTCTCCCCCAGGAGATTTTTTGAAATACTAACATAAAATACACATTCTGGTACTCTCTAGAGAAGAAAAATAAATACATCTATTACTACACGACATATTTTAAAAAATGAATGCCATTTTAGTTTTCTGTTACTTTGTTCTGAAAGCTGAACCTGCTGCTCCTCACAAAGAGAAGAGGGAAGAGGCTGTGTGAATGACTTTACAGTGTGGATAAGGGTGGATAGCCCCCATTGTTCTGTGTGTCAAAATGAAAGACAGCCCACACACCTATCAATCATCAAACCGTGGGGTCTTATTTCATTACGTGTTGATTTCTATCAACACGTAATGTTGTATCGATGTATATAGAGATGTAGCCTACTACAGCAACAATTATTCTCTGTCGGGACTTCCTGCAACAACACCACGCCGTCATAGCCGCGGGAAGTCATTTTGCTCAGGGGGTGCTGCCAAAAGTGAGGATGGAGCCGTTTAAAAAAACGGCTCCATCCTGTTTGTATAAGGCGAGACACGGCAGGCAAAAACATCGTTTTTCATGCACTGGTCAATTTTGAGATGTTGTGCTATTTTGATTCCATAACATGTTTTTTTTCAGGCTTTTGGAAGGAAAACGTACAAAATACACATTTAAGTGTTCATTTTACTATAGTTTGTCTATTTGCATCTGTATATTTCTCCTAAATTCACCAAAAGTTAGCATTCTAACGTAACATAAAGTATCGCGATCGCTGTTTGCACAATGTCATCGTTGGAAAAGCTCCGTCTCTCCTGCACAATGATCTCATAGTCATCGGATCCAAATATGGTAATTTCCTTTGTATCAGCAACCAATCGTGAAAGTACAAAAGGGTCTTAAACCAAGAAACGAAATCTCATTGGCTGGTGTCAATTTCTGACAACGTGATTCGTTCAGATGCATCACGTGGTGTGCTAAAACACTTCCTGGTTAGCTTTCCGCTAGAAATGTAAATCTCAAAATGGCAAAAGAACGGCGAAAAAAACGTTCACATAGAAGACAACAACAATTGTCACTTGCACGAAGCAAGGTTATACAAAACACAAATGACCCCGAACATGAAATACCTTCACGGAGTGCGTCGAGGCGCAAGCTATCATCCAAAGAACAGGAGGGTTTAGCTAGCGCCTCACTGCAATCTTTAAAGTTCGTTTTCTCAAAATGAGTTGTTTCTCCTACTCTGAGTTCGAAATGTCCACTTCAGTTGCACTTACATACACCAAACCTTCCAGTTATATTCCTATCAATATTATGAAGGCTTTTACAGAAGGGTTTGTTCATATCATTCATAGCCTGAATTATATAAGATTGTATACCTAGAAACATGGCGAAAATTGATATTTTAGGGCTGTTGACAATATTTTCTGATTTATGGAGTGATAAAGAGAGATATCCAAAATCCCTTCGGTGAAAGCCTTAGATGCTAATATGACTACAAAATAAAACGAGAATTTTGAACCTGGCTTTATCCAAAGTGCAGATTTCGGTTCCTGAAATGTGTTAAAATATGCGCAAATGTAATGAGATAATGGATCATTTATATATATATATTACTTTAGTTGTAGAGGTGGTGGGCTGAGGAGTAGCTGGTGGTCCACTCTTTTTATTGGGTTGTTTGTTGGAGAAAAAAATCCAAAATCCTTTTTTGCACCATTCTAGAAAGTTGTCACTCTGCAGTGTGTGTGTCGCGTCAATTACGTCACTCTCCCAAGATCTACGACCTAGATGACTCGGATTTTACTTATTTGGAAAATAAATTCAAGCCACCTGATATATACAAATATATACTATGACTATTATATGCTACTGTATACAGCTAATTGTATTTTAAGTAAAATCATAACTATTTTATGTAGTTTAATCATTTTTATTTAGGTGGTCACTCAGTTTTTCAAATGTACACCACTCGCCAACAGGGGGTGCTGCAGCACCCCCAGCACCCCTACTTCCCGCGGCTATGCACGCCGTTATCTTGATTGGCCAGAAGACATTATCAAAGATGTTCTATTGAGAAGACGATCACTACGTGACAAAAGTTTTCAAAACCGTTTCTAGTCTTCGGTATTTCCAGGCAAGAGGCTACTGAAATCAATCTTACTAACTGGGTCATTCTACAGAAAAGGTGGAAGTGCTGTCACTTACTTTTGCAGACACCAAAATACATGACGTTGACCTAATACTCACATTCATTATATATGTTGAATAAATAGAGATTGTCTTTGCAATGGTACTAAATAAAAAATAAATAAAAAATGGTTTTATACGTAAATTGCAATTTATTTAAAATGCCAAGTTCAAGGAACTGCATTGTCACTTTGATCATACATGGAAGTGGAGCCTATAGTTTTAATTAAAAAGATTTTTTTTTCAATAAATAAATCAAATTTATATTTACATATCATTACATACATTAAATATAACACTGAAATGGTAATAAAAAAAAACGCAAATTATTATTAATAATATCAAATAAATGCCAGTCACCCAAAATGACGTCATTGGTGTTACTGCTACACAAAACGCTTTTATTTTTGAAATAATGTACTGTCTCTGAAGTGCCTCCTGTAACAAGAGATCATTTGAGGCAGTGCACAAAGACATAAGGAAAGTCAGATACTTCTTATTTTGTTTGTTAAAGGTGTCATTTATCTTCAAATTGTACATGCGTCTTTCAAGTCTGTCATTAGTGTTACTCATTGCATAGCCCTAGGGGGGAACATTTGAATGGGAAAATGTATTGTATTGAAGAGTTAAACAATTTTGATATTGACTGAAGCCATATTTGGTCTGACACATTGCAGCCATTTTGTTAAAATGGTAGTGTTTTCTCCAAATTGTCACTGGTGTTACTCTTCTTCCTGGTAACACGTAACACCAGTGACATTCCTATACAAATAAGCTTTGTATAAAGTATAAACTTTTTTTAATTTTTTTTAAATACTTTAAGCTCTAGCCTACTTGTTGTGGATTCATTGCTATTTAACAGGTTTTAGATGTTTTTAGAAGGAATATATTTCAGCAGATTTGTATCACCCAGATTCCACCTTTTCTGTAGAATGACCCAACTGCTGTCTGTGCAATTTAATCCGCGCGAGTTGGCGGACTTTATTTTGCTTACTTTAACATCATTTTTCATGGTGGGGCTAAGGTGGGGCTAAGGTGGGGCTAAGCCATTTCCACGCTCGCGCCAGGGCCGGGGGAGGGGTTACAAGGCTCGCGTCTTGTGCTGCATTCACTTGCACTCGGACATTAGAGATTTTCTCTCATACATGTCCGATGGGCCACAACTTTTCTTTCAAAACAAAGCTGCCAAATGGGATGGCAGCTGGGGTGGCAAGGCCTTTTTCTGAGGTGGCAGCTGCCACCCCGTAGAACCGCCACTGCTCCTCGATCCTCCGGCAAAAATAAGGCCACTAGGACGGTACACAAGATACCGAGCCCGAGAAGCGAGTAAATGAAAAATAACCGAAGTGAAGCACCCCTTGTGTCCCTGGGTAAGACATTTCACCCCAAATTCCTCCTGTGGGGACCGCCCACAGTACTGAATGTATGTAAGTCGCTAATGAATCAATATTGTTGCAGGAGACAGAACTGAAGCACACATATTCTGTACCAGATGAGCGCACAGATACAGACATAGAGACGAGCAGGAAAGACAAGTACTTTTCCCAGTACATTGATGTGACGGGGTTCTAATTGTCCGTCCGAAAACACTGGCCTAGTCGGTTGGGTAAGCTCCAAAACTTTATTTTCAGCAACAACAAAAAAATAGCGAACCAGCACAAGTTAGAAAAACGAAAAAAACGTCCAAATCAGACCGTCCATAATTCCCGGAGAGTAAACGTGTTCAGCTGTTGCCTTCTCTGCAACGATCTCTCGAACACGTCCCAGCTGTTGCCTTCTCTGCAACATTCCCAGAGTCCCCTTCCAGGGCCAAACCCGTCCCTTATTAACCCATAGCCCCTCCCACCAGGCTTACCGTCAACAGGTGACAACAATTAAACTCCAAACCACATTTCAACATAAATGTAATTTCCTCAAACATGAGGAAACTATCTGCACCAAACATACACAGGTTAACTACCTCTTAACAGTCATTCCCCATAATTAATAAACACAAAATAAATAATAAATAATTGCATGGTTCATAGCAGGAATTTAAAACACGGAAGTGATGCAGCTCCGTCTTTTCTCCGAAATGTTTGGTGTGTTGTGTGTGTGTGTGTGTGTCGGCTGTCAGTGGCGGAGTGAGTCACTCATGTGATCCGCTCCGTCACAATTGTCACAATTGTCTTTGAATATTTGGCAGCATTCACCAAAAATCAAACAAGTTTTTTAGTAGTCAAATATACAGCAATGTTCAGATCAATTACTTATTTATTTTTTCAATAAAGGTGAATGCATTCTTGAATTAATATCTCTCTACAATCATAATATGTTACAGTTTATCTGTTAATTATGGCTGTCTTCTCACACTAAATTGGTCTTGACGTCCTCTACAGTAGACATTGGAAGACACTTTTTTTCCTCGGTTCCCAGGAGGATAGTTATTGTATTGCAGTATTTTCTTTCTTTTTCTTTCTTAAGTATAAAATAAGTTGCATTGCTGGAGGAGATCTAAGATTTTTCATGGCCAGCAACTAGCTATTGTGCAAACCCAGTGGCGAGCCGTGACTTTTTTACCTAGGCCTTTTGACCCCCCTTCCCTCGAAAAAAAGAAGAGTTATTACGTCACAGCATTGAAATTGAATGGAAATTAACCTTGTTTTGACTTTGCCTCTTTTGTTTATATTTGTGTTTTATCCTACAATGTGCACCAATATGTGTCAACAAGGTTTGCAGACATCAAGTATTGTCATGGTTTTGGATTTGTTTTCATTTTTCACCTTATGTTTTCCTCCTTGTGTCTTGTCTGATCCTACTCCCTGTGTTTGATTTCCTGTCGTTAGTTTCCCTCCTGTGTCTGATTGTGCCTCCTTGTGTTCACCTGTTGCCCTTGTGTTTCTCCTCCCCTGCCAGCTGTGTCTTGTCCTGTGATTACCCTTCTATGTATTTAGTCTCGTCTTCCCCTGTGCTCCATGTCTGTTCGTCGTCATTTCATGTCCCTGTCACCTATGCTTGTCCGTGTCTCCTGCCCTTTCCCGTCGTAAGTTTGTTCCTGTCTGTCGTGCTCCCCGGTTTTGTTTCTGGTAATTAGTTTCTTGTTTTTTCATGCCTTCGGCCATAGGCGGCGCGTGAGGCTCAGGTTTGGGAAGGCTAAATAACTTTTTTTTACCTGACGCTGCCCGCCTCCGGCGTCTATAGAAAAGAGAGCAACTCAGTGAAAGCACCGCCTGCTGACCAATCAGAGCTCAGTGTGCGTAGTTTAAATCTATCAAGTCATATTACAGGGTAGAGGAAATACAGTTTAAACTGCCGTATGCAGAGCAGACGCCGACATGTCGCACTTATCATTCATATCACATCATCAATCAGATCATCGATCATATAATATCACAATATTTCCTTATCTGAGTCAGCTTCTTGAGCTGTATCTGGCCGTGCATCACCTACAGTGTCACATGCTGTACAGTATGCAGAAGTATTATTTTAAGCAACACATTAAGTTGACGAAACACTCAAATGTAATTAAAGTCACATCCACTCGTGTCTTAGACGGGGCAGTGATCAGTGACAGTGACGCATTCAAACACTCGGTAGTTGATTTATTTTTTAACCAGTTGTTCGATATTCACCTTGCATGTGCAGCTATGTGGCTTGTATCCTGGATTATATGTTTAAGTCATGGATGTTTAAAGTTAATATTTGTCTAATATTAGTTTACTTTTCATTAATGAAGTATGACGCTGCGCTGTCAGTACACTTGTCCCTGTTTGTGATTGGTCAAATGTAGCTAACCCCGCCCCTTTCACGTGAACGCGCTCTCAGCTGGAGAGAGAAACCCTGGCTTGATTTACCGAGTTGATAACCAGCGTCGTAGGACCGCTTAGCGAGATCTCGTTTGTTAGGGTTAGTTTAGATAACTCAAACATATCCAGGGTCTGTTGAACTGGCTTCGTAGTACAGGGCACAGGTGGCTGCATAGCAGCGCTAATGTCAAAGACACAAACATTATACATTATATTTGACCAGGATGCAGTGACACAAATATTTGGGAAGGCTTAGCCTTCCCTAGCCTACAGTACCCGCCGCCCCTGCCTTCGGCTTTTTATAATAAAGCTCGCTTTTTGTTAACAAACCTTTTTTGTATTTTTTAACTGCACTTGGGTCCTATTTTCCCCAATCCTGACAAGTATGATATATATATACAGTGGGGCAAAAAAGTATTTAGTCAGCCACCAATTGTGCAAGTTCTCCCACTTAAAAAGATGAGAGATGCCTGTAATTGTCATCCTAGGTACACTTCAACTATGAGAGACAGAATGGGGGGAAAGAATCCAGGAAATCACATTGTAGGATTTTTAATGAATTAATTGGCAAATTCCTCGGTAAAATAAGTATTTGGTCACCTACAAACAAACAAGATTTCTGGCTCTCACAGACCTGTAACTTCTTCTTTAAGAGCCTCCTCTGTCCTCCACTTGTTAACTGTATTAATGGCATCTGTTTGAACTCGTTATCAGTATGAAAGACACCTGTCCACAACCTCAAACAGTCACACTCCAAACTCCACTATGGCCAAGACCAAAGAGCTGTCAAAGGACACCAGAAACAAAATTGTAGACCTGCACCAGGCTGGGAAGACTGAATCTGCAATAGGTAAGCAGCTTGGTGTGAAGAAATCAACTGTGGGAGCAATTATTAGAAAATGGAAGACATACAAGACCACTGATAATCTCCCTCGATCTGGGGCTCCACGCAAGATCTCACCCCGTGGGGTCAAAATGATCACAAGAACGGTGAGCAAAAATCCCAGAACCACACGGGGGGACCTAGTCAATGACCTGCAGAGAGCTGGGACCATCAGTAACACACTACGCCGCCAGGGACTCAAATCCTGCAGTGTCCCCCTGCTTAAGCCAGTACATGTCCAGGCCCGTCTGAAGTTTGCTAGAGAGCATTTAGATGATCCAGAAGAGGATTGAGAGAATATCATATGGTCAGATGAAACCAAAATAGAACTTTTTGGTAAAAACTCAACTAGACGTGTTTGGAGGAGAAAGAATGCTGAGTTGCATCCAAAGAACACCTACTGTGAAACATGGGGGTGGAAACATCATGCTTTGGGGCTGTTTTTCTGCAAAGGGACCAAGACGACTGATCCGTGTAAAGGAAAGAATGAATGGGGCCATGTATCGTGAGATTTTGAGTGACAACCTCCTTCCATCAGCAAGGGCATTGAAGATGAAACGTGGCTGGGTCTTTCAGCATGACAATGATCCCAAACACACCGCCCGGGCAACGAAGGAGTGGCTTCGTAAGAAGTATTTCAAGGTCCTGGAGTGGCCTAGCCAGTCTCCAGATCTCAACCCCATAGAACATCTTTGGAGGGAGTTGAAAGTCTGTGTTGCCCAGCGACAGCCCCAAAACATCACTGCTCTAGAGGAGATCTGCATGGAGGAATGGGCCAAAATACCAGCAACACATAATCATTTATAATAATCACCGGTCCTTCAGCAGGATACTGCAGTGATTCAAAGTGTGATTTTAGCAAACGAGTGCTATTGTTTTGAAATCACTTCCGTGAGTTTGGCCCCGCCCCTCGCTCCAAGGACCATTTGACCATTTAGTAAGGTAAAAAGCCAAAAGCAAAAAGGCCTCTCAGACGCTCTTCCGTTTACGTGTTTAATAAAGAAAAACAATTGGACGGTAGATACACGGATTCGTTGGCAGGCCTCTTGACTAATAATCCAAACTGTCAGTACGCTGTTACTGTTACGCATACATTAAACTGAGGCTTTTTCCTATTCATCATAACAAGGTGATAAGCAAACTTATCACAGTTTGTGTTGATCCTCCTCAACATCCTCCTGATGGGATGGCCATGGGATGTCGTGTTTCCCATTCTCCTCTCTGTCCCTCGGGAGGACGAGAGCAGCTTGTTCCCACTCAGCCGTAACTTCAGCAGCTATTTATAGAGCGCACCAAGGCCCAGACATTATTCTGTGGCTGCAGTGTGGAGGACTTTTACCCAAAAGTGGCTTATGGAGCAAGTCGGGTCAGCTCCTTAAGGGATGAGGAGGACACGCTCCTCCCTGTCTTTGTCATTCTCTCTCATCGTCAGGTCCTGTCTTGCTCTGAGTCATCCGGATGAGAAATATATCTGAGAAACCGCAGCCTCTCCAGAGCTTCCTCTTGTTTTTTGTTTGTACTCCCTTTCCATCACTCCAGGCGATTCACAAACATGAAATATCCAGCATATTTTCTCAGCAGTGACTTTGACTCGAGTCCCATGTGCTTGTGAAGATCAGTGGCGCAGAGAATGTAGCAGATTGTAGGGACTTAATGTTTAATAAAATCCTCTTTTTTCCCATTTAAGGCTGAGGCAAGTGACTTCTAGTGAAATGAGTCTAGCTTCACAGCTCTAGCACTGGATCCCTTTGGCTGCCATTGTAGCCTTGGTGATCAATCATCTGATTTGGCTTGGAGACCATGTTTGGAAAGGAAATATATAAAGCTGAGCTGATATTTCTGACAAGAGATATATAGAAGTGTTTCACCATTATCTCCAGGCCTGAGTAAGCAACCATAATGAGGACAAATAGGGTTTCTCTGTTATGGCTTGGACCAAACATCATAACATATTCTTGTAGGAATACTTCTTACCATTTTTAGTGATAGCAGTGACCTGCAATTGTTATTAAGGATTTACATAAATCAGGTCTCATAATCAGCAGATTTATATTCCAAGGTTGGATGTTTTTCAGGTTGTCGGTCTGTAAATGGTACATCCTAATGTGCACAGAGAAAAAATGAATTGAAACCAAGTTCATACCAATATAATATTGGCAGCCATCAACCCTTACCCACTTTGATTTGGGAAGTGCTTCTACTTTAAAAGCAATATCTCCAATAAGCGTCAATAACACTACATGAATCTATGCAGATATCTCTTTTCTCAGTTTGACTCCACTTTCAGCATCTTATAAAAGCTTAAGCCAAATGTAGTTCTATCAGTGGCGAACCGTGTCTATCACAACTGGACCTTCTGTAGACACACACCCCCCCGCCCCCCCTCCTCCGCGGGATTATAATGTCCGTCTTTTCACCGAATTGTCGTCTTGAAAAGGGTACTCACAACAATTCCGCAACAACTTCATCTTCACCTGTTGCACTTGTCATTTCAACGTTAAAAACAATAAAACGGCATGAATTGCTTCGTCGCATTCTAGATCCTCTGTCTCGAGCCAGTTAACTAGCGGGCCTTCTAGAATACCCTGGAACCGAGGGAAACTCTGAAAGAATACGCCCATTGGCTACAAATCAATATATGATTGGTTGATCAAACTGTCAGTCCAAACGTACGCTCTCATTCAGTGCAACGGCCAGGGCATTCAATCAAGGATGTAGAATACCTTGGTTGAAGGATATTCTACCCAGAGACCCAGAACAAGATCTGATTGGTTGCTTTCTTTTCTAACACAAAACCACTGAAATGCGTAGTGCATGGTCCGAGAAGGACAAACAAATCAACGTAACACTTTAATATTACAGATCAACAACACAGATACGATTCTCATTTATTCATTTTATATACATTTTATTACATTTTATTTCTATAATTAAATCGATATTTTGTTTGTTTTATCTGAGTGTTCCAGGGTATTCTCTGAATACCTTGAAGGCCCTGACGGTTCGCCACTGAGTTCTATAGGTGTTTCACTAAAATAGCTGTACTGTAAAATATATTCCTTGGGGTCTTATTATCAACACCAAGAGAGCTGACTCACTTTGAAATGCTATCTTCACATGCCCTTCATTCTCTCTGTCCTCAAAACTGTCTGTAAAAAGGTTTAGAGGTCATTTCCTGTCTACGTGGGAGGCAGCAGATTCAAATAGAGCCTTTTTAAAGAAGACTCTGTCCGACATATTCGAAAACACGTAGTCGTTCTTTCACAGAGCGAGATCAGTTTCATCTCAGTGAATCAAGGACAGAGAGACGGAAGGTCCTTTATTTTGATTTTAGCCTTTCGCTTAGCGGATAGAATAGAGAAGCGAGCCCTTTTGTTTGTAATAAGTTAAACAGCAATAACAAAAACATGCCTTCCTGTTTCCCCAAAGCTGTCTCAATTAAATGTAATATTGTTAAAGATTGAATAATATAAAAATGTAAAACATTCACAGCTATATTTCTCTCTTACCAAGAGCAAGAAGACAATTATCAATCCCATATGTGTATTTTAAATATAGTCAGGACATGATTAGCCTAGCTTAGCAATTTTTGACAAAAGTGTTTGTAGTTTTCGGGAGTTATATTACAGTGAGGTTGCCAGGTTCATCAACCTCAGCTTTACTTGGTTTAATGCTAGGCTAATGAGTAAATGTTAGCACAATAATATGCTAAACTTGGTATAAATATGGTGAACACGGTAAATACACCTGCCTAACATCAACATGTTGGCATTGTCATTCTGAATTCTGTTAGCATGTTGAGGTTAGCATTTAGCTAACCTGAACTCAAAGCACTACTGTGCTTATGTACAACCTCACAAAGCTGTGATCATGGTGTTATGATTCTGTTTAGTTTTGGTTTTGTTGTGTGCTCTTTTTGTGTTGTTTTCCTGTCTCCCCCCTCCCTTCTCTGTTGTCCTCTGCAGGGCTGGTGTGTGACAGGGAGTTGGCTGGCTCCTCCCAGTAGCAGACGAGGCACACCTGTTTCCACTCACCTCTTCACCTGTAGATATAAAAGCCCGGTCCTCATGCGGCATGCCACTTCCTTGCCAGATAATTCCTTTGTGTTTCGACCCTCCAGTGTGTCTCGCTGCTCTCCTCGTCCCTGTGATCTGATGCTTGGATTTTTGCCTCCTGTCCCTGACGTCTCCGTGCCAGCCAGCTTCCTGCCTCCACTACCGTTTGTCTGTTCCTCTGCTTTAATAAAGCTTTTTGTTTTTGACCATCTCTCTCTAGTCTTTTGCTTTGGGGTCCAATATTCTCTAGGCCTTAACACATGGATGGAGACTGTATACTTGAACTTTGGACAGAACCAGGCTATTTTTTGCCTGCTTCTAATCTTTATGCTAAGCTAGGCTAACCACATCATGCCTCCAGATCTGTACTTGAATATGCTTTCAAAGTAAGCAGATACAGGTTATTCTCCAAACTGGCTAAGGAGAATACAATTGCCACTTCCTGCATTTTGGAAAGTGCCTTTGTTCATGCATGCAAAACAAAATGCAGAATTGCCCACACAGGAGTAAAGAGTACATTTCCCCAAAATGTACTAATTGTATACACAACATAAAGTTTGTTTAATAGTGGTATTATTTAGCACCTCTTTTAAAGGGCCCAGTTTGGTGCCCTGAGGTCTGCCAGGCATGTGTCTTGGCACCGAGTTTTCTCTTTTACAAGAACAGATTGTTGTTTTTACTGGCCAATTTGTTTTAGTGAAGAAATAACATGTCCCAGCGGTTCAACGGTAAAGTTTCATTATAGCGTTGTTTTTATTGGTATTTATGGAAGTCTAGATACAGCTCAGCTGGAGCCAGAGGAATGCTAAAAATACACCGGTGGTGAGAAAAGGCAGTTCCCAAATGGACTGAGATACGCGTATATAAACACAGACTTATATGGCATTATTTGTGACTAACTCATTGAGCCAACCCCCCTCTGCCTGACCCCTCTTCTCATGGTCTAACCCCTCACTTCCTGTTGTATTTTGGGGTAGGCTCAGTTGGAGCGTGAGAATGCTTTTGGGGCAGGCTGTTTTGACCCAGTGGTATTTGAAGTAACACACACTCACTCGCATAGCTTCGAACATTTCAGTTTAAACCTTACCCTAATGCAAAGACACAGGACCTGGGATTTATTAAAGGTCATATAGGACGTTGTACCTTTCAATTTGACAAATAATCAATACTTTTATACTTAATAAACAAAGACCAAATGTTAATATTTTATTGTATATTCTGTGGTGCTTTTGAAGCCAAATAGTGAACTTGTTTTTATCCAACACAGGTTCAATTAAAAGGGGAAGAGGGAAACAAAGCATTCTTGTTTTCATAAATTATTTAACCACATACGTTTGGCTAATAGTTTCCTTGTGTTTGTAGCACCAGACTGTGGCGTGGTGGCCTAAACTCATTGGCCAGCCTGATCAGGGGTTCACTGGGATTCTGAGTCACCACCATCCATCTTCAGCTCCACAGCTGTCAGTCATCACGCCTTAAGACAAATAATGTCTCCCAGAAACAAACTGAAAGGAAGTTGTTGTGGGGGTTGGAGGTGGGGTGGCAGAGCAGACCCCAGATTGGCCAATTTTAAAGTGGGATTTAATGACAGAACCTCCCTGGGGTGTTCGCACAGTAAACATCTCCCAGAGTTCTCCCACAGCCAGGCTGGCTCTCCTCCAGGACTCCCACACCCCGGAGTCCTCTGTGGAGCCTGACTGAGAGTTCTTCTCTGGGCTGAGCAGAGGTGGGAGAAGTACTCAGATCTTGTACTTGAGTAATAGTAGAAGTACCAGTGTATGAATATTCCATTACAAGTAAAAGTCCTGCATTCGAAAATGTTACTCAAGTAAAAGTAGAAAAGTATTCTCATCAAAATATAGTGAAAGTAGCGACAGTAAAAGTAGTCGTTGTGCAGATTGGTCCATTTCAGAATAATATATATGATATGTTTTATAATGATTGATCATGAAAGTGTTCTCAAAGCTGGTGAAGGTGCAGCTAGTCTGAATGACTTTGTATACTGCAGGGTAGCTGGTGGATTTACTCCAGGTGGAACTAAAGTCTGATTTAACACTTGATTAGATTTCACATCATTCACCCACATCTGTAAAGTAACTAAATGTATTAAATACATGTAGTGGAGTAAAAGTACACCATTTACCTCTGAACTGCAGTCGAGTAGAAGTAGCAAAACATTGAAATACTTAAGTAAAGTACCTACAAATTGTACTTTGTCACAAATCTACTTAGTTACTTTCCCCCCTGGGTCTGAGCGTCACCCCCCTCTCCTCCCAGCCTCTGCAGCTCTCAGGGTTCATTACAGGCTCTGGTGTTCACCACAGTCTGGTCAGATTAGTGGTTGTCAGACTGACGGCTGAGTGCATGGTGGTTGTGTTCTGTGGGTGGTTGGAAATGGATGGTCTCAATTCTGTAATTTTCAAGGTTGGCAGTGTGGCCACAGTGACACCCACGCACTTTAAAAACATTCAATCCTTTCCACACATTGTGTCCTCTGTCAGAAACAGTGATTGTATGGATGTACTGAGTCAGAGTGATGCATTACAGCACGTTAATGAATGCTATTCAACAAACAGCATCTTTTTCTGGTGACCTTGTCAACAAATGACTAACACTTGTGCATATATGTATGCATAATGTTACCATTAAATCACGAGTTAGTAAAGTAAGACTGAAGCACTCTTTTGTGCACCAGTCAATCTTCAAATTAAATACAGAGTTAAATCCCAGGTCAAATGTACGCTAGAGGTATACAAGTTGTTTTTCCAGTGATCTAATGATATGTTAAATGTCTGTTTCCTTGAATCGTGACTAAATATTTGTCCTTGTTTGATGTTGCAAATCGAGCTGCTGTGATGCAAGAAACATTTCAGATTAGATGTAATGATTAAATAATTAAAGTATTATTGTATCTTTGAACACAACCTCCAGTGTGCCATGTACATTTTTCAAGGGTAGTTGTTGCTTTGACCATAATGCTCCACACACAAAATCAGTGCACCTAGTGTGCATTTCTTTTTTGTTAACAGGAGAAATGTCAACAAAATGACTACTATTTTAAACAATAAACAATTCAACATAAGTGAAAATTGTCCATCACTTTAAAGAATCAATAATACTTGTATTTGTCCCACAGAAGGGACATGTATATTGTTACAGCTGAAGTAAAGATCCAATAATAATCCATAATGTAAATTTAGAGGCATGCATAAATTACATACATTTCAATTTACAAAATACACATCCAGTACCAGTGTAGCATGTATAACGTAGTGTGATAGCAGCCAGGTGATTGTGTTAAAAGTGGAAGTTATATATATATATATATATATATATATATATATATATATATATATATATATATATATATATATATATATTCCACAGTTATTTACAGATTTATTATAGAAGTGAAATTGTCTAACTAAGGTATAGCAGCCAGTAGTTATAATTATAAAGCGGTATATATTAGGGATGTAACGATATACCGAATATCACGGTATCGCGGTAAATAAACGTCCCAATACCGTCGTGAGACTGACAAAATCTACCGCGATTTTTTTTTTTAAAACACTTTTCGTGTGTGCATGATGCACCTCGCGGGAGCGCGCACAGCGTAAAGCAAAACCTCCCAGACATGTATTGATCTGTACGGCAAAGTACGGTTTGGAAACTATATCATTTCCTTTTGGAGGGCATGCATAACGCGGCATAACACCAGAGCCTCGCTGCGGGGAAACGTTGGCGCTGTTCCGAGTTTGTTCTAATCTGTCAAAATGACAGACTGCTTTCAGATTTTTCCGTCATTGTTAAATAAAATATTCGGTTAACGCGACCACTGCTGTCCCAGCAACATCAGTACCAAGCGAGAGAGTTTTTTCCAGAGCAGGGGATATTGTAAATGCCCAAACATCCCAGCTTATAAATACCTGGAAATGTGGACATGCTCATATTCCTAAAAACCTGTCTGATGATGCTGAGTGAGTGACTAGTGAGTTTGAGTTGAGTTACTTGAAAAACTAAAGTGACACTTGATTTATTTTATTGCAGGGTCTGATTATTAAATGTCCTTGTTTATTTGTGAGATGCAGTGGCACAAAGAAAATGCCTACTTTGTTTGGTAGTACTATAGGTACAAACACACTGGTTTTCTTGTTCCAGTCTGTTAGTGTCACTTTGTTTTTGACAATACTGCTATCCTACTAAAATGCTGTACAAATCAGATTTATTATTTAATAAAGAAACATTTTCCGAGTAAAAAAAATGTGTATTGTCTGTATTTTTTTTCCCTTTATTATTCAATATCGCGATAAATACCGTACCGTGGACTTGTTATCGCGATATTATCGTACCGTGAGTTTTTGGTATTGTTACGTCCCTAGTATATATCTATTGCACATAAGTAATATTGCACAACAGGGGTGTGATAGTCGTTGTTATATGTATGAGCACACAGCATCAGGATGTAAACAGAGTGTTCCTCGTCTCTCCTCAGTCCTGCTCTCTGTCAGCCTGTCAGGTTCAACAGGGTCATTTGTGATGCCACGATCTACCCGCACAGACCTGTTGTTGGTGAGTCATGTTTTCCTGGGTAGTGGAATAGCCTCAGGTCCTACCTGGATTAGTTTAGCTCCCCTCTGGGCTCTTTTCTTCTCCTCCTGGGCGGTCACTTTGCCCTTGGTAGTGTTTTGGTCCAGCAGGTCTGACTCACTGGCTGGGTGGTCGGAAAATTCTGTAGGAGGTGATTCCATCAAGGTCTGCTGCACCTAATCCACGTTTCCTTCTCCGATGTGGATGAGTGTATCTCTCTCATATGACTGTTGTGTGTTCGGTGCAAAGACTAGAGTTTAGCAACCCTTTCGAAGAACCTCCAAGTGGGGAGAAGGTCTGGATAAAGCGTCATTTCTGAATATTCCCTAACTTCACGCTTACTCACAAATATCGAATTATCGTGAATTTTCCTTATTATGACTAATTGCCAATGATGAGTAAGTTATTGTATTCATACCGTTGGTAAAGGAGTTCAATGTCTATATCAGCAATAGGATATGGTAATGTATCATCAACAGCAAGTCGTCCATCTTTGGAGGTTACTAGCGACCGAACCTGTTATATCACTGTCTGTAACAGCTACTCCTATTACCAATGAACACACCAAAAAAAGGCCTTGGGATTACATTTTATTCTTTTAAACCAACTGGAAGACGTAGCAGACATCAACAGGATTTAAAACAGGAAATATGGCAGTGTACATATAAATACACTAGGACAGGAGTGGCCAACCTGCAGCTCTTGAGCCGCATGCAGCTCTTTGCCCAGTCTCATGCGGCTCCTCAGTTTATATTGAATTTTAATTCTGTGTTGTTTTTTTTTGCGCATATGTATCCCAGTTCACAAAGGGTTAATAACACACAAGTTCCAGCCCAATCGTTACACAGAGCTTTCAAGAAAGAAGTGCTTTAGCCAATCAGAATGCAGATCCTGCAGTACTGGAGGCCCAGCTAGCGGGGAACGTTCTCACAACTTTGGCTAACATTACCTACATGTTCTAATAATGTTTTAAAGAAACGTTTTAACTGCAACATTCAGAGGATGTTTTCAGGATGTTATTGAGGCCTGAGATGACAGAAAGTTTATTTATAAAACGTTCCTTTAATGTGATATGTTAACAAAGGTGGAACGTTTTGCCTGCAACATTCTAAGGATGTGTTTTGGACGTTGTTGAGGTAACACATTAAAGATGTTCTTTATAAAACGTTCCCTCAATGTTACATGATAACAAATGAAGAACATTCTCCAAGAAACATTCTGAAAATGTTTTCAGGATGTTATTCTTTTTTTATAAAACGTTCCTGTGATGGTAAATATTAACACGGTCATGGTCAGATTTATTTCTAGAGCGCTTTAAAAAACAAACTTGTTGCATTTGTTTGAAAAGGGTGTTTTAAAAAAATCTGATGTCACCATATATTCCTTTTGCAAAAAACAAACAAGCACGTAATTCATCATAAGCTGTAAGCAGATATTGCATGTTTGCGGTGGCATGTGTGAGTTCCCAGCTAGACATTTTTGGTTCTCAAAAAATTCTGAGAATGTCACCATTCATTGTTCTAGGAATGTTTTCAGCGGGACTTTTTATTTTGGTTCCCAGAATGTTCTTCTGAAAGGTAGGATAACGTTCTCTAAAAACATTCTTAACATTTTTGGTGATAACTTTCTTAAGATGTATGAGTGCATTGAGACAATGAATAGGACGTATAAAAACGAATTTGCATGCCACTCACATGCACTTACAATCACACTAAGGTATGTAGGCCCACAGTATTCATAATATCATGTGTAAAATATCAGAAAATAAATCACACTTTTTTCTGACTATAAAGGTTGTGTCTCGTACGTAGGTTCTAACTGTTAGATAAGCTATCTGGCCGTGTGTGGTTTGTGAGGGCTGCGTATAAACAGTGTCCGCTGTTTATGCATATTGGATACAAATCATTATTGCACCCTTTAGATTTGAGACCGACAGACATAGAGGCTGCGTCTCAGGTCGGTTATTTTCATTTCCTCGCTGAGTTACACTACTTTTATATTACTTTTGAGTTACTTTCACTAAAATAACTGCTAAATAATGGCTAGGTATTTTAAATGCTAAAATGTAGTTTAGTGCAGCAACTGTGTAGGCCCTTAAGGCTACTAACAACTTTTATTACACAGCTTAGTTGAATACTCAATTCTGATTGGTTAATTCAGAACATGTGACACGTATTGTTAATACAGTAGTACAGACCGCTGTCAGGGACTATAATGGCCGTTTTTATCTCGTGTGCAAACGCGTCCACCCCCAAGGGCGGGTCGTCGCTCAGGGCCATGGAGAACCACAGGGCACAGTGGCTGTTGCGCCGGCTGGCGAACAGATCCACTTCGGCTCTGGGCCCAGATCTGCTTCACCACCTCCGGGTGAAGCACCCACTCGCCTGGCAGGGGCCGCCCCTCGACATGAGGTCGGTCCCCCTGTTCTCCAGTCCCGGGATATGGAGGGCTCTCAGAGATAACACCACCTCTGAAGCCCATAACCACAGCCTCTCCGCCGTGGCCAACAAGGCGGCGGAGCGGACTCCGCCCTGCCTGTTGATATAAGCCACCGTGGTGCTGTTGTCGCTCCTAACCAATACATGTCTCCCTTGAATTAGTTGCATGAAATGCTGGAGGACTAACACTACCGCCCGTAGCTCTAGGAGGTTGCTGTGTCGAAACTCTGTTAGAGCCCAGCGCCCACCTATAGCCCTCTTCAGGCAGGTCCCTCCCCATCCTGTTCTGGATGCGTCCGTGAACACTGTGATGTAGGAGGTTACCCGTCCCAGTGGAGACCCCCTCCGGAGGTGACCCAGGACGCACCCCACTGAGGGGGGGATGGTCACCAGCCGCCGTTTGTGCCTCTTGGGATCCAAACGCAGGCTGGAGAACCACCTCTGCAGGCACCCCAGCAGGACCACAACGTGAGTAGTCACCATGTGACCCAGAGTCTGCATGACAGTTAAAGCTGTCACTCCCTGTCGCAGCCTGTGAACCGCCCGGAGAGGGGACGCACTTCTGCTCTCTGACAGGGTGGCGCGTAGCGCACCTGCATCGAGCACCACTCTCAACTACAACGCCTGTTGGTGAGGTATGGGGGTGCTCTTTTTTCAATTGATCGCAAAGCCTAATTTGGTTAGGTGTGTGATCAATTGTGCTGTGCAAAACATTGCCTGTTCCCGGGACCCAGCCATGACTATGAGGTCGTCTATGTAAAAGAAAACTCTCATGCCGTGGGCGCGCAGCGGTTGAAGCGCTGTGGCCACACATTTGCTGAATGTGCGTGGGGATAGGGAGTAGCCGAACGGCAGCCTGTTGAACTCGTAGGCTATCCCCTGGAAGGCAAAACAGACACTTTCTGTGCTCTGGAGCAATTTCTACATGAAAGTATACGCGTCTTTCAGGTCGATGGTTGTGAACCAATCACCCGGTTGCACAAGCCCCATGAACTGTTTTATGGTTAACATGCAACATTTCCTGCAGGAAATGTGGCGATTCAGGCTGCGCAAATCTAGAATAGGCCTGAATTCCCCTGTCCTCCTGAGAACCAGGAAGTACATGGAATAAAGACCCTTTTCTCTGTGCTGAGGATGCACAACAGACACAGCCTGTTTCTGCACCAGAGCCTGAATCTCTGCTGAGAGGAAACCCATCTCCTCCTGAGATAACAGATTTACCTCTCGCATGCCTCTGAATGGAGGTGGGATGCTGCAAAACTGGAGTGAATAACCCCGTTTCAGCGTCCTCCTGTCCATCCACTTCGTTAACACACAGCTGAGTTTCCATTCCCCATAACATTGTGTTATTGGACAAGCCCTCAGCTGTGGGGCCGCAGCTATGAAGCTGTGATACTCTCTGGTGACCCGTTCCGCCGCAAAACGCCCCGTGAAGGGAAGATTTGCCCATGGAGGGTTGACACAGAAAGGGCCGATTATTTACTGAGGACACTGAACGCACCGGCGCGCGCTCCACCATAATGTCCCCTTTACCACTACGGTAAAGCACATTACTAGGAGTATTTATTCTAGGCGTAGTGTGTTCCCTGACAGTAATACGCCGGCCAAAATGCCCCTGTACCCGCATAGCGCTTTGATAGTACTTCCTGCGGTTTATCTCTCTCATCTGCGCATGCCCACTAACTATTCTTTCACACACAGTGACGTCACAGCTACCCACAATGCAACGCGCGCCATATATTTTTTATAAAGACGCCATTTTTCTGGAGGTGCAAAAATCCTGGCAATGCTATATAAACAGCTAGCTTATGTAGCCAGCAGGGTGGGAATTTCACGACGGCCACGACGGCCATGGCCGCCCCGCACTTTGGCCGTGATACCCTGTGAAAAAAAATGCAATTCACGGCCAAAGTGGCCTTGGTGCCCCTGTCAAAAGTTCCAGTGTAAACAACGCTAGTAAAGTCATATTAGTGCGCGCAGTAGGATAGTCCCGTGCCTGTGGATCAGAGCGATTGCTCTGCTGTGATTGTTCCGTCAGAAATGCCTGTAGGGGCCCGACAGCCTGCTCCTCAGCCGCGGGAGCAAGACAAGCACAGGTAAGCAAGCGGACCAAGCTGTTTTGATATGATTTAACTGAAGTATGTGGTAGTATTTGAAAGGACTTAACATTTACGTGTTTATAGAAAGTACTATTGATAGGTAATTACCATTGTATTAGCCTATTTAAAGTCGACTCGTTACATTTTGTCATGAAAACTAGCGATAGCTAGCTAGTTTGGATAGCGCTAACGTCTTCCCTTCAAGGGGTCTACATCTAGTGTTGCTTCTACAAGCTAGCAGATAGCTGTCACCTTTGAATCTAGTATTTTTCTTGCTAAGCGGTTTTGATATAATACATGACTGACTTATGTGGTTTATGGCTGAACTTAACGTATACGTTAAAGAAACACTATTGCTATTCAGCCATTTGTAAAACGACTGGTGTTGACGTTAGTGCTACACTTTTCAGTCATGTTGATTGACCAGCGTAATTTAACCAAACGGCCTTTGTGCCCTGTCATGTGGCCTTTGTGCCCTTGAAAAAAATGTGAACGGGAAGGCCAAATGGCCTTGCCCCTAAAATGACGAAATTCCAAGCCTGGTAGCCAGGCAGAGCGCACTAGGTTTTTTTTCTGAATTAACGACCGAAGAAATCGCTGCATGTCTTCGGATTACATCTCTGGACTTGAGGGGTGTGCTCTAGGTCGTTACCAGCGTAAACTAGAGCTGTGTGGGTTGTTGGATGTACAATGTATGGAATTACGACCCTCAAAAGTGGCCTTCGGTCGATTTTGGCTGCATCTACGTCTATCTTCTGGAAACACCAGGTGAATACCCCACTTGTCACAATAATATTATCATGCCAATGCATATATGTGGTATTTTAGAGTTGACTATATTGATTAAGGCAATCGACTATGATATTCTGTATGCACCTCGTGTGAAATGGTTGATACCGGAAGTACGGTGTCGCCCTCGGCCCAAAACCTGTATGTGTGTGTGAAAGAATCTCCTTTACAGGAGCAACAACCGGGGTAGCGAGTGGGGAATATGTACGGTCAACATTGTGTGTGTGAGTGCAGAATTGTGAAAACAAATGACTCAGACTTGGATACAGATCAACCTTCTTTTTATTTGAAACGAAAGGGATCTGTGCATTATATAGGGAGGAGGTGGGATTCACCCTAGCGTCCCGGGTGGAGAGACCCGCTGAGACGCTTCCTCCCCCCGCCAGTCAGCTCCGTGATGGTGGAGCGCCCCACCTGGCGGTTCTCTGCTGCTGCTGAGTCTGCCGAGGTCGGGCAGCCCACTCCCGTGAGTGCCGGTACGCCGGTTCCACGGGGTGGGCCGAAGAAGTGGAGGGCACTACAGGCATGGGACCTCCGTACCGGCTCCTCTACCTCCCCGCGCCCGTGGAGGAGCACACTGCGGTGCCTGAGGAGAAGCCAGCGGTAGCATGCGGCTAAGCTGCACCCTCTCCTCCTCCAGGCGACTGAAATGCTGGATGACCGAGGCTATCGATCCAAAGAGCCCCTCTGTGGAAACGGGGGCTCCAAGGAGATCCACTCGGTCCTTTTTATACTGCGCGGTGAGTCCCAGCCACACGTGACACGACGCCACTGTGGCCAAGGACATCACCCGCCCGGCTGCGGCGGCCACTCCATGGATCAGATTGTTCATCTGACCTATGCAGCGGTCCGGATAATCGCTCCCGTCCTGAGGAAACATTATATAAATAAAAAACGTTTCAGAGTGGCCTTTTATTGTGGCCAGCCTAAGGCACACCTCTGCAATAATCATGCTGTCTAATCAGCATCTTGATATGCCACACCTGTGAGGTGGGATGGATTATCTCGGCAAAGGAGAAGTGCTCACTATCACATATTTTTTCAGATTTGTGAACAATATTTGAGAGAAATGGTTATTTTGTGTATATAGAACATGTTTTAGATCTTTGAGTACATCTCATGAAAAATGGGAGCAAAAACAAAAGTGTTGCATTTATATTTTTGTTCAGTGTATAACCATCAGTTCTTCAATCGCAGTCACTCAGGAACTCCTAATTAACGAATGATTCATTAATACAGTACCCCCCAGTCTGTTAACCAGAAACTAACCATCTTCAATCGCAGTCACTCAGGAACTTCTCATTAACTATCTAGTCATTCCTTATTCACTACTCAGTAACTAAGCACATTTTGTGTGCCTTATTATAAAGTGTTACCGAAGAAGGTTATCACCAAAAATGTTAAGAATGTTTTTAGAAAACGCTATTCTACCTTTCAGAAGAAAATTCTGGGAACCAAACTAAAACTTCCCGCTGAAAACATTCCTAGAACAATGAATGGTAACATTCGCCGAATGTTTTTAGATCCAAACATTTCTAGCTGGGTAGTCGTCATCAATTAACCTTTTTTTCAATATCGCTCCTCTGTTTTAGCCTAGAGCTTTAATTGTAAGAACATTTATATTTCACACATACTTTATTTATTTTGGATGCAAAACCTCCCTCAAATGACTTAGACTTAGATGTATAAGGCACATTCACACCGCAGTACTTTTCCCACAAAGGTTCATGAGAACTTAGTTCATGAGAACTCTTTAGTTCTCATGAACTAAGTACAGATCACGTTCACACCGGAATAAGTCCCTGGGGAGGGATTAGGCAAATGAAGCCGCTGACGTCACTTCTTCTTCTTCTGCTTTGGGTTGACTGGCAGGCCGCAAACAACTTCACGGCGAGTACAGTAGGTGGCGGTATGCACCTTAAAGTTGCAATCCGCCAAAAACCGAGAGAAGAAGAACCAAGATAAGAAGAACAACACAAACTTCCGACCTCAGACATGATGGAGTTGACTGATGTTGTGGTTTTTGTGTTATACAGCGTTGTAACTGAGTTATTTAAGCCACAAAAGCAGATCTACACCACCTCAAATGAAATGGCAACGCTGCTTCGGAAGTGAAGACGGTTAAGAAGCGATATCAAAAGGATTGGACGACGGAATGCACGCTCTCTGGCCTTGTTTGACCGTAGGGCGGCTGAGGATGATGAGCGTTATCACGCCATAAGAACAGCAATGGTAAGTTATCAGTAAATCAGTAAATCATAATACTATCTAATGTAGGATTTGTGGAGTTATGTGGGTCATTCCAGAATTGGAGGACATTTCATGTCCCCCATATAAAAAATCTTGGTGACCAACTTGCATGTCAAATATAACATTTAAAATAGGGCTTTTATTTACTTTTTTTGGTATTATTCTATTGATATATGTCTCTTGTAATGGTAAAATAAATTTGTTAAATCATAAACATATTTTAAATAACAGTAATTTTGCACAGAAGGTGTGTCCCTCAACATGCGTTCAACCCTGTTACCCAAACCGTTTTAGATTGGCACAGGAAGTGAACAAACTGTAAGTCAGATGACACAGTGGAAAGGACATCAGCAAGCCATGTGCTAGTGCCATGGGTAGACCAAAACTAAGTCCTCTCTTTTATTTTTCATCTTTTTTACAATCTTTTCAGTCTTAAAAGAGTGTGGCACTCTGACCCACTCAACCCTGTTACTGATATTATCAGAATAAAGCATCCATCCATCCATCTTCTCCCGCTTATCCGTGGTCGGGTCGCGGGGGTAGCAGTTCCAGCAGAGAGCCCCAAACTTTCCTTTCCCTGGCGACATCAACCAGCTCTGACTGGGGGATCCCAAGGCGCTCCCAGGCCAGCGAAGAGATATAACCCCTCCACCTGGTCCTAGGTCTACCCCTTGGTCTCTTCCCAGCTGGACGTGCCTGGAACACCTCCCTAGGGAGGCGCCCAGGTGGCATCCTAACTAGGTGCCCGAACCACCTCAACTGGCTCCTTTCGACGCGAAGGAGGAGCGGCTCAACTCCGAGTCCCTCCCTGATGACCGAACTTCTCACCTTATCCCTAAGGGAGACACCAGCCACCCTGCGGAGAAAACCCATCTCGGCCGCTTGTATCCGCGAATAAAGCATATTCATTTAAAAGTTATCTTTCTTGCATTAGATAACCAAGTTTGTCCTTGCCTTGAAAGTAGCATTACATGCTACATCTAGCAATACTTCCTGAGGTTAAAGCTCAAATTAGCATTGATTTTCAACCCTGTTACTGTAATTAGAGTAACAGGGGTAATTCTTCATTGGAAAATATACATTTGATGCCTAGCTGGGCAAATCACTTTTTTTGATGGTTTATTATCTGTTTTTCCTAAATACATCACAATTTTTTATAAAATTAAAGGTTCATTTTTCAAAAATGTTGGTGTCTAAATTGTCCTCCAATTCTGGAATGACCCGTAGAGCTAATTTGTGCCTTTGTATGTGTTCCAGATATGCGAATACTACGGTGCGCGTCGTATCCCACGCTCTCTCTGGGTGAACAATAGAACCTCGGCCTGGTGGGAGACGGTGGTGCCAACGTACACCGATGAGCAGTGGATTAAAGATTTCCGAATGTCCAAGCAGTCTTTTCAATACCTCTATTCTCGCCTGGAAGCAACGTTGGGGAAAAGCGACACAAACTTCCGGGAGTGTGTACCTGTGTGTAAAAAAATCGCCATAGCACTGTGGAAACTTGCGACCAACTCTGAGTACAGGACCTTCTCTCATTTGTTTGCAGTCGGCATCTCTACGGTGCTTTGCTGTGTGCACGAGTTCTGCTCCTCTGTTGTGACGCTACTCCTTCCTGAGTTTATGCCATGGCCGAACTCTGAGAAGTTAGAGGAGATGGCGTTATTTTTTGAGCGCAGATGCGGTGTGCCACAGTGTGTAGGTGCAGCAGATGGATCACACATCCCCATTCTGAGACCAGAGGAATACCACAATGAGTATTTCAACCGCAAAGGCTGCCACTCGCTCGTCCTGCAGGGTGTTGTGGATGGCAAGGGCCTCTTTTGGAGTGTTTTTGTTGGCTTACCAGGTAGCATGCATGATAGCAGAGTGTTAGGCATGTCATCACTGGGTAGTTTTGTGGATAGGGGTGGTCTACTTCCTCATGTGACAAGGGATATTGGTGGACATGATGTGGGTTACTATATCCTTGGTGACTCAGCCTACCCCCTGCAAAGATGACTGATGAAACCGTTCCAAGATAATGGAAGGCTCACACCCGAGCAACATGTGTACAACTTCAAAACAAGCCGAGCACGAGTGGTGGTGGAGAACGCTTTTGGCAGACTGAAGGGCAGATGGAGGTGCTTGATGAAGCGAAACGACTGCAAGATTGACACGATAAAAATCCAGGTGGCAGCATGTTGCATATTACATAACCTTTGTGAGAGTAATGGCGATGAGTACAGGGCCGAATGGACTGCCTTACCGGCGACCCAGCTTGATGGGCCAGCGCCAGCCATTGGCGAAGGCTGGGGGGTAGCCTCCCCAAGACACGTGCACAGCCCTTATGAGCAGGGGTGCACATAACTTTTTTGCCCTGGTTCTCAAAGGAGCACCTGGAGATGTTGCTTGGTGCTCATCCTTAAAATGAAATAAACCGTAACTTTTGAGGGGGTCTTGACTTTATTTGCCAGACACACGGCACTGAACACACATGTAGAGGTGAACACAGAACACACATGCAGAGGTGAACACAAGACAACATTAGCACGACCAGTAATCCTACAAGCTGTCATCACTACCCTCCTGACTGTTCTCCTCACTGTCTTCCTCTCTGTCAGACATGGTAGCTGATGATGTAGGCCTACTACTTTCTCTCTGGTTGAGTCTGCGATTAGCTGCTTGCATCCACAAGTCAACAGCTGGGTTTGGGTTGAAAGTCACTGTTGTCATCTTAGACAAGTGGATGTAATCAAATAAGTATGTGAACATAACCAATAACCTACCATAGCCAATAACAAATGAATGTAACTTATTTTATTTGTGTTGTTCATTCATATCTTATTTTACCTTAACATTTATTTATGCATTTTTTTTTTATCTCTCCAGTTTTAAAGGATATTTTTGGTTACTGTCCTATAGTATACATTGGAATGATTTAAAACCTGTTTATCCCAATAATTATAAAGGAGTGCCTTGGAAATATGTGTTTACATAAATTGCGACCAAACCGTTTGAACTTAGACTAAAGTGAACTATCTAAACACTCAGAGTCCTTACCTCACTGAGCTGTAGTATCAGCCTCTCAGTCTGACTGGAGAGGACTCTCCCTCCACATTATTGTAGAAACATATTCTTCTTATATCCGTTAGAGCAGCTAGCACGGCACCAGATTCTAATAACAACAGTGCTGGTACCGGTGCACCCTCCCTCTCTCCCTCGCTCACTCGCATTTTGTCTGTGAGCTCCGGGCGCCAGATAAGCCAACATCCCCCATTTTCATCACTTACAGCGCCCATCGTACAGGGCAAATGAAACGTGTAACCGGGGTGAAAAGGGTGTTACATTTACTTAATTATGAATATTGTTACATCAAGGCCGAAAATTAGGATGAGCCCCAACGGTCAAAATGTTTTTTTCCCTCCCAGAACTGCCAGTGCAGCGCCTACACAGATCTGGCGCCCTAGGCGAACATCTAGCCAGTGCTACGGGCCGACCCTGAGTTCATATCATGGTTCACTTCATACATGTATGCAACTCGCAAATATCTTTCTCTCTCTCTTCTCTCTCTCTTCTCTCTCTCTCATCTCTCCTCTATTTTCTATTTTCTCTTCTCTCTCTCCCTCTCTCAATGTTGGTACGCAAATGCGCTTTGTTTCAAATGACCCGGTGCTCTTTTTTTGGCGGAGGTGCGCATGCGCACCTGCGCACCAGTTATGTGCAGCCCTGCTTATGAGGCATCTCAACAGCGTGTAAATTGTAAATTGTAAAGCTGATATTTTGTACAGTGCTTTTGGTTCTCTCTTTTATTTAGCAGTCAAGACAGACACAATTACAATAGTGCAGACACACCACAGTTATAAGGGTAATTTACAACAATGTAAATGTATTTATTATATAGTGTCCTCTCAGGCTGATTTAGCAAAAGGATATTAACCCTTGTATTTTCATTATTTATCTCAAAATGATATGATAAATTGTGTGTGTATGCGTAAGACTAAGAGGAGAAATAAGCAAGATACAGGATCTGTTTAATCGCTATGTAGGTTCTCTTTTATTTAGCACAGTCAAGACATAACAATAACGGTATCACGCTGTCCCAGGTGTGTCGTATAAGTTAAAGTTTTAGTACCAAAACAATATAGTAACAGTGGCAATATATATATATAATAACAATACAAAATAAACTGTCCCATGTGTAGGGATAGGCTCCGCAGCAGACACACCTTAGTGCAAAGTTAAAGTTTCACATGGTTATCTACTAAATTTGAATTCAGCATCAAAGTATCGATTTCACCAGATATGCATCTTCCCTAAAATACGTTTGACTTTACTAGAATCCGAGCTCAGATGACGCAAACCAACTTCAATGTCCAAGCAGAGAATCATTTGCACCAGCAATCATGAGGCTGGGTTATAAGGGTACTTTACAACAATGTAAAAAAAACCATTACCCCTAAATTATTATAATATGGACTTTATGTATTTATTATATAGTGTCCTCTCAGGCTGATTTTGCAAAAGGATATTAACCCTTGTATGGTGTTTGGGTCTGTGGGACCCATTTTCATTATTTATCTCAAAATGATGATAAATTATTCGTGTGTATGCGTAAGACTAAGAGGAGAAATAAGCAAGATACATGATCCCTTTAATCGCTATGTAGGTTCTCTTTTATTTAGCACAGTCAAGACATAACAATAACGGCATCCCGCTGTCCCAGGTGTGTCGTATAAGTTAAAGTTTTAGTACCAAAACAATATAGTAACAGTGGCAATATATATATATATATAATAACAATACAAAATAAACTGTCCCATGTGTAGGGATAGGCTCCGCAGCAGACACACCTTAGTGCAAAGTTAAGTGTCAGTATCAAAACAGTGGTAATATATATATATATAATAACAATACAAAATAAACTGTCCCAGGTGTAGGGATAGGCTCAGCAGCAGACACACTAGTGCAAGTTAAGTGTCAGTATCAAAACAGTGGCAATTACATTACATGTAATTTGTTAGACGCTTTTATCCAAAGTGACTTACATACTCAATACTGTGGACAACCACAGGAGCAATTTGGGGTGAAATGTCTTGCCCAGGGACACAACGACATGTTGACTGCAGTGGGACTCGAACCTGCTAACCCCCGATTCAAAGTACAGCACAATATCCACTGAGCCACAGCCCCCCCCCTATATATACACACTATAGCAAAGAAGGCCTGTTGGATTTAACCAGCTCGGAAAGCACTGCCAGAAGCCCAACCTGGAAGGCCTGTTGTTGCTGCGCAGACACCTCAGCCTGGCGCGACATCACGTCAGCCTGGCGCGACATCACGTCAGCCTGGCGCGACATCACCATGACCAGATTGTCGTCCGTTTCCTGGGACTTATGAACAGACAAACAGACAACATCTGTTCGTCGTGCATCTCCCTGCTGGCCATGGCACGTTGGTCCTCACTCTCCTTGCTGGACACGGCACGCCGGTCCTCCATCGCCGCGATGGTGTCAAGGAAGCTCTCATCCCGAGCCCGCTTTCCTAAGAGGACAAATAAGCAAGATACAAGATCAGTTTATTCTCCATGTAGTTTTACAACATACAAGGAATTTGTTTACTAGTAGGTTGTTCACGGAGACAACATTGGACAGGGTGCAGGCAGCGACAGTGTAAAAAATGCAGGTGTCAAGTAGAAGGTAAGTGTTACGGAAGCAGGACCCAAATGCAGATTAAAGTGTCAAAAATAACTCCTTTATTTCAAGGCTAAACTCTTCACAAAGACAGAACACTCACCGAAGACCACGTCAAAACACAAGACGAACCGACAAAGACAGACAGAAAAACCAGAACTTAAATACACACAAGACTAATTATACAAACAAGACACAGGTGAGGAGGGAGGAGAAAACACAGGGACACCAGGTGAACACAATCGGGTAATAAGACACACCAGGGAAACTAACGACAGGGAACCACAGACAGATCTAAAGACAAAACACAACGCAGACAGAAAACCAAAGACAGATCTAGACAAGACAAAACACAACACAGACAGAAACAGGCAAGACAGGAGGTGAAGACCTTTCAAAATAAAACATGAAACAAAAGACAGAAAAAGACAAGACAAAATACAACACAGACAGATCTTGACAGTAAGATAGGATCAAATAGCATAATATATATACACACTTTGTGTGTATACATATATATATATATATATATACACACACACTTTGTGTGTATACATATATATATATATATATATACACACACACTTTGTGTGTATACATATATATAATATATATATATATACACACATACACTGTGTGTGTGTGTGTGTGTGTAGTGTCCTTATTTATTGTTTTGTAGTTGTGAAGAGTGCTTAATGTATGCTTGAACTTTGTTTTTTGTCAAAAAATCTTAATAGTTTTCTTACCGGAAGTCATGCGACCTCTAGCCCGGAAGTTTACGTTTGTGAGAGAGTGAAAAAAAGGCGCTAAAAGTGTAAACGATGTATTTTCACGGTGTTTCATAATTGTACCAAGACGGAAATAAATGTGATTAGTGGACATCAGTTCGATGCATAACGTTCTTTTCAAGACCAGAGTAGTAACAGTGTGTTGGTTGGTGGAAATGGAGACGAGCGAGGACTGCTGTCCCGATCTGGAGGGGAAAGCTCACTCGTTTCTAGAAAGAGTTGTCGCATCTCTGCCCCTGAAACACACGATTAGTTAGTGAAGCAAATTACAGAAACATTGCACACTTATTCACAAGTCAAAACGTTTTCATAGCGGCCGAGAATAGCTAGCCAGCTGGCTGTTATTAGCCTGTTCAGGGTCGGCATGCTAACAGTGTTAGCCAGTTCAGCCTAGCATGGCTAGCTCGATCTACTGAGCAAATAAAGGTACATCTGAGACCAGTATTGTGCAGATTAAAACAGTGCAGTGCATGTAGTTTATTTTTACCTTCTCCGTCGTCGTCGCCGAACACTGAATCCGCCATTTCAGCGGCCTCCCACACCAGCGCGCCCGAATCGATTGTCGACGCTGTGCCGGAGAATGAGGGCCTGTGGCCGAGCAGAGCATCCAATATCTCGTACCATTTGCTGGTCTTCCGGTCGTTACCACTCTTATTATTGTGGTCTTTTATTTTGTTGTAGTCCTGCCTGAGCTTCGTTATTTTGTCCCGGCATGAGTTAGCGCTGTGGAAGATTCCCAGGTCGCGTAACTTCAGCGAACAACGGTCGTACAACTTAGAATTGGAAACTGCCTTTAGCAGAAGCCGCTGGGTCGCGTCCTCGGAGTAAATCGACAGAAGCGCCGACACATCCTCATCACTCCATCGCTCCGATGACTTCTTTGCAAAAACTGTTTCCATAACTGTTGCCATAACTGCTTTCAAAAACAAAGTACTCTCTCCGTTGGTGCGCTGGGCTAATAATGCGAGGAAATAAAAATGGCATTTTCAGAGTTTCACGGGGCGTGGTTTGCAATCCGCCCAGCCAATCAGAAATATAGCTCTTTTCTCACAAGAGAGCCGCACGAAAGTCCCTGCTCTCTAGCAGGGACGGAAAAGGGGGTAAAAAGGTTCTCATGAACTAATTTTAGTTCCGGCTCTTTTTGGTGTGAACGCGACATTTCGGAACTATATCGGAACTAAAGTGGGAAAAGTACTCTGGTGTGAACGCGGCTATTGATAGTGGCGCCCCAGAATGCACGGCGGTTCCCATTCCCTATCAGGAAGTTTACACTTGTTCTATAAGTTCTTGATGTCACAGTCTTCTGTTCCTTGCACTACTATACGTAAATATACACATGTAACCTCATTTACTTCATTAATTTGATGGATGGTTTTTTTCATTTTCAGAATTAATATCTGCATCAATCTGTCCTGCTTTTGAAATAAGTATTTTACAAAACAGTCAATGTCTGTCATGAAGATTTTAGTCTGGCCCATTTATCTCTGTTTGCTTAATGCCAATACTATTTTCCAAAATTAATGGAATCAACATTTAGAGAGCCCAGTACTTTGTCTTTCCATGAATCAACTGAGAAGGCAAACAAACAGCCTTGTTTTAACAATGTAATCTTTTCTGCTAATTATTCATTCACTGCGGGCGGATAAACAAGTCTGAGAATTCAGGCCTCCAATGTCCTGCGGGGGGAGAGTAGTTCCTGGATTAGACTCTGCAGATTGTTGTTGTACAGTCTGTGGCCCAGTTTCTGTACTCCCCATCACTCCAGGAGCTCCAAATGGACTCACCGACAATCTGCTCTCTACCAAATGAGGCAAATTCATAATATGCATCATCGGTGTTTGTATTCATTCGAGCTCGTCTGTGTTGGTTTTTAATGCAGAGAAGATTTCCCCAACGATGGTGGCCGTCAGGAATATCTTGGATTGTGTTCTTACTTTGTGAATTGGTATCTTGGTCGTGTCTTAAGACCATCTGTCATGGCACAAGATTTTGTTATTTAAGAAAATGTGTAATTTTGTTAAAGCAGAGCTGTCATGATTTGTATGTGCGTAGTTTTATACCAACCTAAAAAAGAGCACTCAGAAGCCTGGACATCTTTAGCCTATTTGATCCCTGTTATATCCTTTGGTTTTCATTTGTCTTTCATTGGGCGGGTTTTCATGATTTAAGTGGGTACTACAAACTACATTTTGGCTATATTCCAAGAAATAACTCTAATTAAGGTTCAGTCTAGGCAAGGTAAAACAGAACTCGGCATAACAAACTCGTTTTATGCAGGTAAAATCAACATAAAATCAGGACGAATACAATCTTATCTGAAGAGCAGAGAAATGGGCAGAGACTCTCAGTGGTGCTGATTAAACAGGAAAACACTCAAAAGGAGCTGATTGGCTGGGAAGACTTATGAGGCTGATTCAGATCAGGTGTGTAGATGGGCAGAATTCTGGGAACAGGGAACACTAACGAGGCTGATGCATAGAAGGTGTGTGTAGGAGAAGGAGGGAAATCAGCACAGGGACACAAACGGAAAAAACACAAATGAAAATGTCTCAACTAAACAAGAGAACTTTAAATGTTGAATACAAAATTATCCATTATAACACTTTCATTGTATGACTTCGACTAGAAACGTTTCATTAGTGATTCCCTAATCATCCTGTGGTCTTGGTAGATTCTCTTTTTACATGTCCTATAACACACAGTATGTCATATGCAGTGGCGGCTGGCCCATAGGGGCGCTAGGGGCGCCGCCCCCCCTCTTCCCACATTAAAAAGAAAAAAAAGAAAATAATATATATTTTTAAAATACATTTTATTTTTTATTTTTTAATAAACAAGGTAAATATTATATAATTGGTATCAGTAAAACGTATAATCTACAATAAAATCTCGTTTAAAATTGTGTTACGATATCTAAGGGCGCATTCACACCAGCCTTTTATAGTTCGGTTGAATCGAACCCTAGTGCGTTTAGCCGCTTGGTGCGGTTCATTTGGGTCGGTGTGAACACAATCCGAGACCTCTGAAGTGAACTAAACAACCGGACTCTGGTCCGCTAAAAGAGGTGGTCTCGGAGCGCTTGCTTGCGAACTCTGGAGCGGTTCATTGCTGGTGTGAACGCAGTCCGCACCAAAACATAGGAAGCGTAGTATTTATGTGACAAGAACGCGGATGTCTTCAAAAATCTTTAGCGAAAGAGTCTTTCAAGACATCCGCGGTTGTTTAGTTAAAGAGTGAAGCAGAATTAAGTGTGGAACAGTGTCGTGTAAAGTAAAAATGCTCCGTCAACTACATAAAAGTAAGAACACCTGTCGTCAGTGAAACGCCCTCCTTACTGCAGAACGTCTCTCATTATGTTATAATGTTTTTTAACGGACGTTGTCTGATTATATAATCATATGCGCTGTTAATCTCCAGATTAACAGCAGCATGAGAATAACCTGCCGAAAGTGCCGATGCTCCATGGCATCCGGTAGAAATTGCCGGTGCTCCATGGCATCCGGTAGAAAATTGCCGGGATTTGCGTTTTTACCCCCTTAATGTCTGACCAATGGTTGAACAGCATTTCCGTGCACATGACTTGTGTTTAAAGTTTATAGTCCGTTTGAGTTTTGCCCGTGTGAACGCAAACCGAACCTTCTGAAAAATGAAACAATGTAACAAACTGTGGTCTGGTGCGCACCAGAGAAGCAGACTATTAGGTGTGAATGCACCCTAAAGTTACTGATAAGTCACATGTTTCCTGCCTGGCCTTGCCCGTGTATCACTACCCTCTCTCGTCTGGGCGCTATGCACAGCGCCCAGACGAGAGTGCAGCAAGTGCAGCAGAAGCCAACTGTTGCTATCTTTAAATTATGCCGCCGAAACATAATTTCAGCCAATCAGCGTCGTCAAATCTGATGGTCACAGGGTGCCTACGTCAGCGCCTGGTGCAGTCTGTGAGTTGTTTGGACTCGTATCCAAGGAGACAAAACAGGAAGCTGTCATACACTCTGGAAGCTATCATTAGCAGCTAATAGGAAAACTCAGTTTTTGACATAAAAATGGAATTACAAACTCCTCCTGCTAACTTACAAATCTCTCCACTCCCTAGCCCCTCCATACATCTCTGACCTCCTTCAGCCCTACACCCCCTCTCGTCACCTGCGGTCCTCTGACAAAGGGCTGCTCTCCATCCAGCGCTCCAAGCTGAAAACATTTGGCAACAGAGCCTTCAGTGTCGCAGCCCCCACCCTCTGGAATTCTCTCCCCTCTGCAATCAGGAATGCAGACTCTCTGGACACCTTCAAAAAACACCTCAAAGCCCATCTGTTCACTCAGGCCTTTGGCCTCAACTAATATACAGTACCCAGCAACCTGTTCCTGTTCCTTTTCTTCAGCCTATGTATCTGTATGATTATTATTACTTTTTGTTTTTGTAAAGCGTCCTTGGGTTTCTTGAAAGGCGCTATATAAATTGAAATTATTATTATTATTATTATTATTAATTATGGATTATCAATACTTTTTCAAAGTGACAGACACATTGGATTAACCTATGGATTAACCTTCAGCCGCGTTTTTCTTGTTTTTGATCAGAATAACAGCTAAAGGTGAGCATATCTCCGTGTTGTGCTACCTAAAGCTACGTCGTGTGATGTCTGTATTTGCTTCCCCTGACGCAAGTTCTGACCGCTCAGTGATGACCGCTCAGTGATGACCGCTCAGTGATGATACTTATATTTCTAGAATATGTGGCCTCTCAGCTTGTTAGCTAAGCTTGTTTGTGCATATCCGATAAGTATATCGATTGATTTATACCTAGAGTGCCTTAGCATTTTTTCGCTCAGGGCTCATTTAGACGCTTCTTGTGAGACTTGTGTTTTGTTTCGGTAAACATGGTTCATATCATCAGTTAGCTGAGTTTCTTGAATGAGTAGGACACATTAATAGTTTATTACATTTTAAGAAGCCCTGAGACAACGACATTTAAAAAAAGATGATTTTTCTAAAACAAAGATATTATGAAGCTGGGGGAAGATCTGCTAAATTACTTGCTTACAAATTGAAGAAACAACAAGCAGAAAACACAATTTATAAAATAAAGGACCCTACTACCAACTCTACCCATTGCAAAATAAAGGATATACAACAATCATTTGAGACCTTTTATAAAAAATTATATACTCAACCTGAAATAGATAAAACAAAGATGGAAGCCTTTTTTGAAAGGATAAACCTGCCTAAAGTCGGGGAAGAACAGAATAAGCTCCTAACTAGCTAAATTACGGATGAAGAGATCAAGAGGGCAATATCACACTTAAAACCTAATAAGGCAGCAGGACCTGATGGCTTTCCCTCTGAGTGGTACAAGGAGATGAAAGACCTACTGGTTCCTATGATGAAGGCCTCATTTAACCATGTGCTTAAAACGGGAGTAGCCCCCCCTTCTTGGAAAGAAGCGGTGATTTCCCTGATTCCAAAAGAGGGTAAAGATAAACTTGAATGTGGGAATTATCGTCCGATAAGTGTATTGAATCTATAAGAAGACTATAAGATTTTTACCCATATTTTAGCAAAGAGACTTGATAAGATCCTCCCCCGGATAATAAGTCTAGACCAGACAGGTTTCATTCAGCAAAGGCAGACCCAAGATAACATCCGGCGAACCTTACATGTGATTGAACATATAACTACAAATAAAATTGAGGCAGTATTATTGAGTCTTGATGCGGAAAAGGCTTTCGATCGAGTCAATTGGGAATTCTTGTATAGAACATTACAGAAATTTGGATTTCACCCATCGTTTATTAGAACCATTCAAGCACTTTATAATGACCCAAGGGCAAAAATAAAAATAAATGGGGACATATCAGCATCATTCGGCCTGGAAAGAGGGACCAGACAAGGCTGTCCAATAAGTCCATTATTATTTGCAATATTTATTGAGGCTTTAAGCCAGGGGGTTAGTCAGGAAAATAATGTTGCTGGCATAAAAATACAAGGCAGAGAACATAACATGTCATTATTTGTGGATGACGTTTTAATTCACTTGTCAAACCCAGAGAGCTCAATTTTGAAATTATTAGCATTCCTAGATGACTTTAGCTCCGTCTCAGGTTATACATTGAATATTCAAAAGACCCAAATATTAAGTTTTAATTATAGGCCTAGCCAGATTCTAAAGTTGAATATCCAATTAAACTGGGATCTGGATCACATCAAATACCTAGGAGTTAACATCCCAAAAGACCTCACAAAATTGTATGACTTGAATTTTAATCTGTTGATTAAAAAAATTAAGGAAGACATAAAGAGATGGAATTTAATTCCAATATTACGTTTTGAATCATGAATTGAATCAGTTAAAATGAATGTCTTGCCTAGGATATTATATTTGTTTCAAACTCTTCCAATAGAAATAACAGATAAACAATTCAACGAATGGGACAAATGAATTTCGCGCTACATTTGGCAGGGAAAAAAACCAAGAATACGATTTCAAACTCTTCAATTGGCTAAGAATAAGGGAGGTGTTGCACTGCCTTGTTTAAGAAACTATTATATATCGGCCCAATTGAGGATTTTGTTCTGTTGGTGTAAATCAGATTACCAAGCAAGATGGAAAAAAATTGAAGAGAGGGTGTCCGGGGCAGTTCCAATACAGGCACGATTAGGGGATAAAAGACTAATTAAAAACCTAATGGAAACGGGTAATAAGTGGATCAATCTGACTCTGAAAACATGGTTAAAGGTTATAACAAAGAGTGGCTTGCTTGAAGAGATAAAGATCCTGAAATGGTGCTCCCATGATCTCGACTTTACCCCGAGTAAGCTAGACGCAAGTTATAAGGGATGGGCTGATCGGGGCCTCTCTTCCTACTGTACTTTTTTTAATCGGGGGACACTGAACAATTTTCAAACGTTGAAAATACAACATGGGCTAAATAACAGTGACTTTTTCAGATTCCTTCAGGTACGCCACCACATAAACAGTTCTATGCTAGAGAACCAGAGGGCGTTCGAAAACAACTTACTGAAAGTATTTATTGGTGCATATGGTACAGATTCAGGGCTCAAAGTGATATCAAGAATATATAAGGGACTCCAGGAGATTAAAAAAACAAGTACCATATACATAAAACTAAAATGGGAAAGGGAAACTAACAGTTGTATTCCAGAGGAAATCTGGACCAACTATTGTGAATTCCAATGGAGAATAACAAGCTCCTCCTCATGGAGAGCGTTCGCCTGGAAGAGTCTCACTAGATTTTTATCACGCCCGCTCAGCAGTCTCACCTTGCTGGTTCTTCCAGCTACTGGAGAAATTGTGGCTCCCAGGAAGCAAACCATTACCACGTGCTCTGGGATTGCCCAGTAGTAAATACTTTTTGGCATAAGGTTTATAAAGAAATTGTCATCATATTTGGAAAAAACATTTATTTTAATTGGGATGAACTCCTCTTTGGTTTCCTGCACTCAACATCCACAAATATTAAAACAAAATACTTGTTTGGGATGTTGAGTGTAGCCGCCAGGAAAGCAATCACAAAGAATTGGCTCAAACCAAACAGCCCATCTATAGATGATTGGTACGATAGCATTTACGAAATCTTTGTAATGGAAAGAATAACCTTCTCTTTGAGGCTCCAGGAACATAGATTGGAGGACATTTGGGAGAAATGGAAAGTGTATATTACCCCAATACGTCCTTCTTTTGTCTAACTGTTTGAATATTTTATTTAAGGATCTATACTGTCAATGTTTTATATTGTAAAGAAAACACCCCATGTTATTGTGTGCTTATTGTTGTTGTCTTGTCAAGAAAAAGAAAGAAAGACGGACCACTCTGTACAACTATTTAACTATATATGTATATGTACACTGAAGTTGAAATGTGATCCAAATAAAAAATAAAAAAAAGTTTTAAAAAAAAGAAGCCCTGAGACACAGTTTAGTGAGAAAAAAAACGGGGGGGAAAAGCCCCTTAACAGGTTAAATGGGAATTAAATCATTTTAAGTAATTTTGAGTGTTCCCTAAGCCCCAGTGTTCTGCAGTTTGTGTGGGCCTACTGTACTGTTGCACAGTTTATGCTGTAGAAACTATGTCCAGGACAAGGTGTTTGGAAGTTTTGGAAGATTCATAGCTAACCACACTGAAGATTATGGAGGTATTGATCAGTCTTCTCATATTTTTAAGCCTCAATTTGTCCTTCCCCCCTCCTCTAACATCACCAGAAGTCATAATTTAAGGGGTCTTTTATCAAAATGTTTTACCGGGGGAGCATCCCCCCGGACCCCCCTAGTATTGTTTGGTCACCATTTCCACAGCCCCACCTAAAATATTTTCTACCAGCCGCCACTGGTCATATGGTTCAAATCAAATCAAATCAAGTTTTATTTATATAGCACATTTATAAACGATTTTTGGTCGAGCCAAAGTGCTGTACATAAAATAAAAATAGCCTACAGTAGAGACACTTTACAGCAAAAACAACAGCACAGATTGTTCCGAATATGAGTATGAGAAAAACGACACCCTCTATCCTTAGACCCTCACATCGTACAAGGAAAAACTTCCAGAGAAAACCCACAGTTTAAGGGGAAACATGGGAGAAACCTCAGGGAGAGCAACAGAGGAGGGATCCCTCTCCCAGGACGGACAGACGTGCAATAGATGTTTGCAATTTAATAGGTTATAAATGATACCTGCTGCCTGCATTCATACATCAGTAAAACATCAGTGTTTGTTTTGAATACATGGGCTAAACACACTTTTCGGAATAACAGGCCTGGCACCAGTTTAAAACATATTTTAAATCCTGCTGCTCATCCTGTTCCTCCGTGTTCAGTGTGAGCCCTCTGGTTGTAATTACCTGTCTCTTGTTAGCACCCTGCTTTGATCATTCCCTTTCTGTCATTATAGTCTGTCCTGAGAATGAAGGGACGCATAATTGAATCTGATTGCTCTGTAATTACTATTGAATTTTTTTTGATGTGAGTTTCTTTCATGTGCTACATTTAATAACCTGATGCCCGAGTTATTGCAACATAATAGCTGCTCAAAATTACATGATCATTATTCAGAAGTCCAATATCAGCAAGAAGTGGCCATATTGATATGTTGCCTGTTCACAAGGCGTCCTATAACCATAAACAGGTTTCTTTGAACAGCTGCAGTCGTGCTACAGCTGAAAAAAACAAATGGCGAATATAGAGCATATTTATCGTGCAGAGAGGATAGTTTTTTTATTTGATATTTTTGAAGTGTCTCAGATTATATAATTTGAATTTAATAGTATTGGATATGGACATCATGCATACTGTTTTTTTACATTTAACTGTAAGAAAATGTTGTTCAGCCAGTGTTGAACCTTGTCCAAAGCATTTGAGAGACAAGATGTGATTATTTCAATATTTTTTCCGTGTATAAAGATGACCGCATCATCGGCATACATTTGCACATTCAACTCAGGACATACATTGGGCAAGTCATTAATGTGTACAGTGAAAAAAGTAACGGTCCAAGAATGGAACCTTGTGGAACCCCAACAGGGTTGACCAAAACATACTGTTTTCTGTTCGATAAGTAAGACTTGAGACAATGTATTGAAACTGCCGAAAAATGTAAATAAGTCAGCTTTGTAAGGAGCACTTGGTGGTCAACAGTATCAAAAGCCTTCCTGAGGTCAAGGAAAACAGCACCTACATATGGGCTCGTGTCCAACATACATTTAACCTTTTCCACAAAGACACAGTTAGCTGTCTCAGTGGAGTGGTGAGCACGGAAACCAAACTGCATTGGGTGGAGTGGAGCAAAGCCTTTATCTAAATGTTTGGTGATTAGTTTTGACACCCATTTCTCAGCTACCTTAGAGACACAGGGGAGGATGCTGATTGGTCTATAATTGGACTTCATTGCCTTATCCCCAGATTTAAAAATTGGTGTCACCGTGGCCACCTTCCAGGATGATGGAACTTCCCTCGTGCTGATTCACTAGCATAGTAATTGGTTTTATTAGACCTTCGATATGTGTCTTTATAAAGTTGGTGTCGAAATCATCTGCATCCCTAGCCTTAGATTATATTTTTTACCTCAGCCTCTGTGATTTCCTCCTGGTTTATGGGTATCGAGAACCGGTACTAAGTCAATACCGGTACCTGATTGGACAGTATCTGTATACCGTTAAGCCGCTGGACAAACGGTGCTGCTATCGGTATATGTGTTACGTCTACTTCCTTAGTTTAACTTTAAACCATTCTGGTTGGTTGGGAACCCTCATCCCGTGTGATGTATCCGGTTTGAGACCCCTCTGATTGGCCACTGTAAAAGCCACTCGTCATCTCTCTCAACAGCGCTCTTATCATTGTTGTGAGACTCCCGCAGGCATGACGGACAGAGCGAAGCGATCGAAGGTCTGGGTGCACTTTAAAAAATGTAGTGGCGATAGTGCAAGGTGCAATCTATGTACTCAATTAGTTGCTTGTAAAGGGGGTAACACAAGCAACTTAATGAAGCATTTGCAAACGAGACACTCATTGAATCTAAAACGGTGCAGCGTATTTGACAGCCTAAACAATGTGGCTGCTAGGGATACTGCTAGTGCTAACGGCCCGTCCACACAGCGGCGTGTGTTGAAGCTTGCCGGCAGGCGTGTCTGAAACTCGACCAACAACCAATCACATGAATCTCCCGCCCCTGACACACAAGCAGCGGCTTGATTGGCTAGAGCTTGTACTGGCATATGATTAGATTGGCTGACGCTTCTGTCGAGGCGTCAAAAGTTGAACATTGCTCAACTTTTGCATCGAGCCACGCCAACAACGCTCCGCGTAGCTTCCCACAATGCAGTTCGGCGAAAAGTGACGTCACCCCATTCAAAATGAATGGTGAAGCGTCAACGCTTCAACGCTTCTGCCCATTCACTTTGAATGGGGTGACGTCACGATTCGCTGAACTGCATTGTGGGAGCAAAGCGTAGCTTCTCTCGCGGTGCTCGCTGCAAAAGTAGAGCAATGTTCTACTTTTGACGCCTCGACGGAGGCGTCAGCCAATCGAATCATATGCCAGTACAAGCTCTAGCCAATCAAACCGCGTGCTTTGTGTGTCTGGGGCGGTGTCATGTGATTGGTTGTTGGTCCAGTTTCAGCCCCCCCTGCCGCAAGCGACAACGCACGCCGCCGTGTGTAGGGGCCGTAAATGTGACCTGAGCGAAGGCTCGCAGGCAGGTTAGCTGCTGCGCACGGGTAATATGTTTTGTTTACCTGAGTGGAGTCTTGCAGGCACATCGCCTTGTCTTTTTTTAGTTTATTAACACTGACAGTGTATTAATGTGAGCTCCTACAACTATAATAATTTGGCCTTTCATTGAATACTTTATAAACCAGTTAAACTTACAGATGTCATTGTGAATTGGAAAACTGCATTTAAATGTTGTTAAAGGTCAACGTTTCAATGTATGGTTCAGCAATTGTTAGTCGTTTACTAGGAATTGACATATTTTAAGCTCAAATACTTTGTTCTATGTTTAAACCTTCAGACACATGTTGACGTGTTTCAGTTCAGCACATCATTTATTTTGTGATGATTTAAAAGTACAATCCAGAATAATATACGTACTCGCCTTTATCTTTTTGACATCTTAGCCTTTTTACCAATTTCTTCATATCACAGTTTTGCATGATGTCACTGTAGGACAATGTTTTAAGGATCTCTTGTCGAGTTAGGTTGTCAGTTTGAAATGTCTGGATGAAGATGTGACTGATTTACAAATGTTAAAAAATGCCTCTTTTCATCCTCTGTCTGAGGGAAACCCCAAAAAGCATGACAGGGCGAGCCAGGCCCCTTTAAGTTATTTTATTTATTTTTGTCTGCTTCTGAGCTAATGTATAAGTTTTACAGTTATTTCTGCAATAAAATTACAATAAAATGACTGTTTAATCTTCACATCTTGTATTCATGTCTATAATTTTGAGCACCAAATTATTGAAAAGTATACCGATAAGCAGTACCGGTATCGGTATCGATAAAATCCTAACGATACCCATCCCTACTCCTGGTCAAAAACGGGGTGTGTATCCACAATCGGGCTAGGTGAGACCTCAGATGGCGGGAAGAGCTTTGTAATGTCCAGAGCACTATTTATGAAATACTCATTTAGAGAGCTGGCCAACACTGCAGGGTCTTTTATCAGGGCATCATTGATTTTTAATTCTAGAGCATTATTTTCCTGTTTGGTTTGTTTACCTAATAGTTTATTTAGGATTTGCCAAATGTTTTTACTGTTACCTTTCGCACCTTCAATTATATTGATGAAAAAGTTCGCTTTGGCCTGTCTTATTGTTGTTACCTTGTTACGAGCATGAGTGCATTTCTGTCTATCAGTGGATAGTCCGGATTTCAAGCTCTGCTTCAATAGTTGGTCTCTAGATTTCACGAGATTCCTGCATTATAGATTCAGCCAGGGAAGATGATGTTCCTTCCCGTCCCTAAGGCACCCTTTTCTTGAGAAGGAAGACATTGTATCATTGATTTGAGATATAAACAGATTACTGTTTTCACCAATATCTTCAGTGGACAGAGTGTCCCCCCAATCAATCATTTTCACTGCCTCCATAAAACGTTGTTGCAGGTTTTTGGGGATGAAGCGAGAACCGAAGGCAGGGGTTTTAGGTGTGGCCATGAACCTTTTTTTGTGAGTTTCCTGGTAAAAATAATAAGATTATGGTCAGAAAGACCATCGGTAAGTTTAAGGTTTTAACTATTCTGTCAGCTTTGTTTGTAAATAATAAATCTATAATAGTCTTGGAGGTTTTGGTTATTCTAGTCGGTTGATCCATTAGTTGGATTAAGTTGTGATTATCCATGACCCGTTTTAAGCTCTTTCTATTTTGTTTGTCATTCCAGTTGATGTTAAAGTCAAATCGGCGGACCCGCAGTCCTTCGATGGTCTGGATGTTGGTCCGGCTGCTAGGCCAGCAGCCGCCGGCGCGAGCCCACAGAGATCCTCCGGCAGAGCTAGCTGTTCAGCTTGCCGGCCTCGTTTGAAGCCAGCTGGTGATGCATGGATCTCCGCTGCTGTGCCTTTAGCCTTCGGTGCGGGTCCCCCGTCCTCCGACGGTGTGGATGTTGGTCCTGCTGCTAGGCCAGCAGCCGTCAGCGCGAGACCACTGAAACCCACCGGCAGAGCTAGCTGTTCAGCTAGCCGGCCACCTCTGAAGCCAGTCCGGTGGTGTCCGGTGGTGTCCGGTGGTGTCCGGTGGTGTCCGGTGGTCGGTGGTCCGGTGGTGTCCGGGTGTCCGGTGGTGTCCGGTGGTGTCCGGTGGTGTCCGGTGGTGCGAGAATCTCCGCTGCTTGGCCTTTAGCCCTCGGCGCGGACCCGCAGTCCTCAGATGGTGTGGAAGCCATTCGGTCTCCTCTGAAGCCAGCCGGCGGTGTGTGGATCTCCGCTGCTTGGCCACCAGCTCTCGGCGCGGACCCGCAGTCCTCCAATGGTGTGGGTAGAGGTCCTGCTGTTAGGTCGGCAGTCGGCAGCCAGGCAGAGCGAGACCGCAGAGACCCGCTGGTGGTGCTAGCTGTTCAGCTAGCCAGCTTCTTCGGAAGCCGGCTGATGGCGTGATGAGCACAGCGGCTGGGCCGCCAGTCGCCAGGTTGATGGAAACGACGCCGGGACCCGGACACGGATATATCTCCCGAGAGCAAGAGACACAGCAGAGCCAATAGCCCAATATTCTTCTCTTTTCGTTTTAGTCCCTTTTTTGTGTTTGAGAGAGTCTGCCAGGAGTGCCACATGAATGAACTGTAGAGAACATGTCGAAATGCTTGGTATTCGGCGACGTTGCTGGCGCAGATAATGATGTATCCTCAACATGTTGTTTTACCAAGGGGGCAAGATTAGTGGTGTAGCTAAACAGTAGTGGTGTAGCTAAACAGTAGTGCTGTAGCGTCGACTTCAAAATCTCGTCGACGACAGATTTCCTCGTCGACGCATCGCCACACACACGTGGGTCACCCAAAGCACCAACAAGCAGTTCGCAATCACACTTCAAACACAATGGAGACTGAAACGGCTACCACCTCCTCCTCACAGGATTGCGCACGAAGCCCTGCAAAAAGCCCCCAAACAAAAACATCTCGCCCTAGGTCTTCAAAAGCATGGGAATACTTTAAATGTAGTCCAAAACGCAAAGGCATTGTTATTTGCAGTCTTTGCCAAATGGAGTTGGCATACCACACTAGCTATGTTGGAGCATTTAAAGCGGAGGCACCCCCTTGTCTCTCGTGAAGGGAACAATGATAAGTAAGTACTAACTTTGGCTAAATTAATTCCACGTTTGTGTAGTGTGTTGTGCAGCTTGAGTTCTGTGCACTTCGGTAGTGCTAACTATCTTAGTGCGGTTTGTTCGTGCTTGGTTGGTTAGTAGTTAATGTTAGCTACCTAGCTAGCGGCGCCAGCTGTGTGTTAGTTAACATTTGTCAGCATTTAATGTTGGCTGGAATGGTAGCTAGTTTACGTCTGCAGTACACCGCTATCTAGCCACTACTAACCCGGAACGAACTAACTGCACAGAGAGCTAACTCATGTTGTGGTCCTTTACGAGTCAAAGATAACATTAGACTAACGTTAGTCAGCTTATGGCGCGTTTCCACTGCAGCGGGTAGCTCGCTTTAAGCGTGCCGAGCCGTGCGGGGCCCGTTTTTGGTTGCGCTTCCACTTGGCCTAGTTTTGGCCCGGGGCTACTTTTTCACCTTTTTTCTGGCCCGACTAAATCGTGTTTCTAGGGCCAGGAACAACCAGGCTGAGTCGGGCTGAGTATGCTAAACTAGAGAGAAAATCGCTGGCAAGGGGGCTACAACTACAACAAGATGAAAATATTTGACCGTGATTTAATTGTAATACACGTTTTAAAATGATGCCGAAGTAACAACATACTGATACCGGTTAGTAAAAACCATGAATTAATGCTTTGACAAGTCTGCAGACAGATGGCAGGCACCTTTTAAAATGCGTGTTTTCTAAATGGAGCTTGGCTAAGCTAACGCAGTATATTGTAACGACTGTATTCGCCATGACACAGGCAGTCTGTGGTTTGTACTTGTTTAACTTTTGTCTAGTTTCTGAACAGATATGAAGAGCTGTGAGCTCTGAGTACTAAGAGCTAACGGCTGTGTTGTTTTTTGGGGCGCTCATTGAACAAAAAAAACTATTATTAAGAATTTTTTGGTATTTATTTGAGATACATTACGTTTTTTATGAATCGAACAACAGAAAAATAATCGTTAGATTAGTCGACTAATCGATAAAATAATCGCCCGATTAATCGTTTTCAAAATAATCGTTTCCCCCCAGCACTACTAAACAGAGGCTTAAGATTTAGAACAATCATGCAGAGATAGATTGCTGCCACTGCGCCTGAACTGCCTGCCACCGCCATCTTGGATCTAATTGAAGAAGTCACACTGTCACTCATCAATTTTGCACGAGTTACACTATAACTAAAACTATATTTCACTAGTGTGAAGTAAAAACTTCTTTGCAGCAATGTTGAGCCAATCATGAAATGAGGGAAACTGGATTCGCCTGTCAATACACTGATATTTATTGAGAATTCGTACGGCCGGAGAGATCACAGTATACTACAGTTCTCATGTAAGATACCAGCCAACTCTGAAGACAAAAGCGCCAAGAACACATCTATACCTTAGAAGAGGAGGGCCCTAAAACACGCGGGTTTTCCTTTAATGCATGCCAGATGTCGAGACAAAGACTCGTTGCATTGCAAACCCACATGAGCCAAGCTTCTCCCCCCACAAGATATCAGATGACCTCTTGACCTGTGTCTTCCTGAGAAGCTATAGATCACATTACAGGCAGGAATACACTTTAACCATTAAACAGATTCCCGAGGACAAGTCACTAAACTCTATATACTTTAACAAGACTAAAATATTCCTTTACAACTAGTGTACAGCAGTAATTTAACTACCTATAATTACATTACATGTCAGACATAGTGTATCACCTTTTTACTTAAGGCGAGACACGGCAGGTGTGCTGCCTTAAAGGTCCCATGTCATGCTTTTCCGGTTATTACCCGTCCCCTTGTGTGTTATGAAGGTTTTTCTGCATGTCTGCAGAGTCACAAACCCTCAAAGTGCACCCTGTAGCGAGTAAAACTCTAACACAGAAAATACCTGTATATGCTGCCACAGAACGCCTCGCTGGAGATTTCTCTTTTTCCATTGTTTTCTTCCTGAGTACAGTGACGTGCCTATACCCAAACCTAGTGGAGCCTCGCAGCGGCAAAACTGTGGTGCGTTTACACTGTAGGTGCGCCGCAGGAGCTCCAATAAGCCGTGTAGGACAGAGAGTGAATACACATACTTTACAGAGATGCTGTATGAGAAACCAATGTGAGTTTGGAAAATTGCACAGTATAAATCTATTCTAGTAGACCTCAACAATGGGATTATGATCAGTAGAAATGGCCATGACATGGGACCTTTAAGGGCATTTTATAATGTTATAATTTGTTTGCAGTTGATAAGTCGAGACAACTTGAAAGGATATGGCGTTCCACTAAACTTGAAGAATCTCATTTAATTTGGCATATTACTCTCAATGAATATAAGAAAGCACTGCGTAAAGCAAGAGCAGCCTACTACTCTTCATTAATAGATGAGAATAAGAATAAGAATAATGCAAGATTTCTTTTCAGCACTATAGCCAGGCTGACAGAGAGTCACAGCTCGATTGAGCCTTCTATTCCCATAGCACTCAGTAGTAATGATTTTATGTGCTTTTTTAACGATACAATTGTTACTCTTAGAAACAAAATTAATGACCTCTTGCCTTTGACCAGTATAGTGTTATCAACAGCTCCCGGAAACGTAAGTTCTAATATTACACTAGATAGTAAACTAGAATGCTTTTCAGCCATTAACCTTGAACAATTAAATTCAATGATTCTCTCTTCTAAACCATCAACGTGCATGTTAGACCCAATTCCAACTAAGCTGTTGAAGGAAGTTTTTCCATTAATTAGCACTTCTTTATTAAATATTATGAATATGTCTTTATTATCAGGCTATGTTCCACAATCATTCAAAGTAGCAGTGATAAAACCGCTTCTTAAAAAGCACAACCTCGATCCAGAGGTTTTAGCCAACTATAGACCTATTTCTAATCTTCCGTTCCTCTCGAAGATTCTTGAGAAAGCAGTCACAAAATAGTTGTGTGATTACTTAATAAAACAATGATTTATTTGAAGATTTTCAGTCTGGGTTTAGAACACATCATAGCACAGAGACAGCTCTGGTTAAAGTCACAAATGACATTCTAATAGCCTCTGACAAGGGACTTGTCTCTATTCTTGTTTTGCTCGATCTCAGTACTGCATTTGATACTATCGACCATGATATCTTATTGCAAAATAATAATAATAATTCCTTACATTTATTATAGCGCTTTTCCAGATTTTCCAGGTTTTACAAATACACATTACATATATCATACATGCAATGGTCACCACTGACGAAAGACTAGAGCACTTAGTTGGCAGAAAGGGAACTGCTTTAGGCTGGTTTAGGTCCTATCTATCTGAACGCTCTCATTTTGTACGTGTTAACGATGAATCTTCCACGCAAACCAAAGTTAGCCATGGAGTGCCACAGGGTTCAGTGCTCGGACCTATTTTGTTCACATTATATATGCTTCCGCTAGGCAATATTATAAGGAATCATTCTGTAAACTTTCATTGTTATGCGGATGATACTCAACTATATTTATCAATCAAGCCTGATGAAATTAATCATCTAAATAAAATTCAAGACTGCCTCAAGGACTTAAAAATGTGGATGACCTTACATTTTTTGATGTTAAACACGACCAAAACTGAAGTTATTGTACTTGGCCCGAATAATCTACGAAACAAACTATCTAAAGATATATTAACTATGGATGGCATTAATTTGGACTCCAGTGAGACTGTAAGGAATCTTGGTGTTATATTTGATCAGGATTTATCCTTTAACGCCCACATAAAATCAATTTCAAGGACCGCCTACTTCCATCTACGTAACATTGCAAAAATCAGGCATATCTTGCCTCAAAACGATGCAGAGAAACTAGTCCATGCATTTGTTACTTCAAGGCTGGATTATTGTAACTCCTTATTATCAGGGTGTACCAAGAAGTCAGTCAAGTCGCTTCAGCTGATTCAAAATGCTGCAGCTTGTGTACTAACCAGAGTTAGGAAAAGGGACCACATTACTCCTGTTCTGGCTGCCTTACACTGGCTCCCTATAGAACACAGGATATCATTTAAAATTATTCTTCTCGCCTACAAAGCCCTTAATGGGCAGGCGCCATTTTACCTTAAAGAACTCATTATACCCTACTGTCCTACTAGGGCATTGCATTCCAAGAATGCAGGGTTGTTGGTTGTTCCTAGAGTCTCTAAAAGTACAATGGGAGCCAGAGCCTTTTCTTATCAATCTCCACATTTGTGGAATCAGCTTCCAGTTTGTGTTCGGGGCGGCAGACACCCTATCCGTTTTTAAGAGTGCGCTTAAGACCTTCCTTTTTGATAAAGCTTATAGTTAGGGCTGATTAGATTCAGCCCCTAGTTTTGCTGATATAGGCTTAGTTTGTCGGGGGACATCTTACTTCTTCCTTTTCTCTGTCTATACCTGTGTACTCTGATGTTCCGATTAACCCAGCTTCCCCAAATGTCTTTCTTTTCTATATACACCGGGATCCGGAGTCATGGATGATCCTGCGGTCCTGTGTCCTGGATCGTGAGCCCTGGATCTTGAGTCGTGGCTGTGGTCCTGGATCATAGGTCCTGGATGGATATCCTCGTGGATTAATCTTCCTATTATACACACATGCATTTCCAAACATTTGGACTACCTATGTTGAATTCTGACTTTTTTCTTTAAAAAATAATTTTTTTGGGAGAAAATAAATTCTGACTTTAAAGTCAGAATTCTGAGAAAAAAGTCAGAATTCTGAGATTAAAGTCAGAATTCTGAGAAAAAAGTCAGAATTCTGAGAAAAAAGTCAGAATTCTGAGATTAAAGTCAGAATTCAGATTTTTTTTTCTCAAAACAAAACAAAAACGTTTTTTTTTCAAATCCTCACAAAAAATAAATGTATGTGGCCCTAATCCTCTTCCGTAGATTCGGCCACAACAGAAAAAAAGAGCCGGGAAGATGGGAAGGGAAAATGAGCCGATGCCCGGGCAACATTAGCCCGTAGGACCTGTGCACGTCCCTGCTAGAGACAATGCTGTAAGTTAGTCTATTTGACATATTTCATATGAAAGATCATTTATGAGGAACAATATTGTTAAAAAGATCATTGATTAGTTTGTTTTAAACACGATTTATTTACAACTATATTAAACACTGTAAAGAATGCAGGAAAGTAATTTAAGTTTGTATTCACATTAAGAACCATGTATTGTGTTTATTTACAGTTTTCACCGCCATGTCTTTGAAGAATTGTGACAGTAAACGGTCAAACCTACTACGACTCTGTCTTCATTGGCTGAGGTTTAACTCAGTGTTTACATCAGAGTTTCAACACACTGCATGAGAACACTACAGCAGGCAAAAACATTGTTTTTCATGCACTGGTCAATTTTGAGATTTTTTGCTATTTTGATTCCATAACATGTTTTCTTTCAGGCTTTTGGAAGGAAAACGTACAAAATACACATTTAGATGTTTATTTTTACTATAGTTTGTCTATTTGCGTCTGTAGATTTCTCCTAAATTCACCAAAAGTGTAACGTAACATAAAGTACCGCGACCGCTGTTTGCACCAAGTACCGGTCAAGCAGCTCCACTGTCTCACATGGTGTTCCTCAGGGGTCAGTATTGGGTCCACTCCTGTTTATTATCTACCTTGGCACTATCCTCCATCATCATAATGTCCATTTCCACGGTTATGCCGATGTCTACATTTCCAGCAAACCCAACACTGCCCTCCCCCTAACCTCTCTGACCAACTGCCTCCAGGACATCAGGAGCTGGATAAGCAGGAACTTCCTAAAACTCAACGGCAGCAAAACCGAAGCCCTGCTGGTTGGCACAAAAAACCACCCTCTCCAAAACCTCATCCTCTCCTGCCTCCAACCTCATCATTGATGGCTACTCCATCCCCTTCTCTGGCCAAGTTAAGAACCTTGGTGTCATCCTGGACAGCTCCGTCTGTTACGAACTCAGACACTTAGGATGTAGGACCCAATTGCACGACCCGGGAGACAGAGGTAAAGTATTTGTAAGATACTTTATTTTCCAATACAGCAGTGAACAACAAAAAGGGTAACTATCAATCTCTAGCCGAGATGACAAAAATAGCGAACAAAAAATGAAAGCGCTCACGTAGTGAGGAATGAAACTTTTTACGAGCACAAGAAACATTGACCTGACCATAGCATAAGACAATACGAACTGACGAGGAACACTGGGAGACAGGGGAATTTATACACAAGACAATGAGAAACAGGTGGGAACAATCAGGGGCGGGACTGACGCTGATGAGCACAGGAGACACAGAAAGGATGCCAGGTGAAACCAATCAGGAAGCCTGGAATGAGAGATAATTGGTGAGTGAGAACACAAACATAAAACATGAACCTGAACCTCTCTAGCATTTCTGTCGGTGCACAACAGTACCCCCCCCCTCTAGGGCCAACTCCTGATGGCCCAGGCTGATTGTAAAAGTCGTGGATAAGAGTCTTGTCTACGATAAATGAAGCAGCTACCCAGCTCATAGCCTCAGGACCGTAACCCTTCCAGTCTACCAGGAATTGCTTCCCCCTCCCCCTATTACGGACCTTCAGTAGCTTACGGACCTTGTAAACCTCACCCCCTTCAAAGAACTGGGGCGGTGGAGGGGGCTTGGAGGCGGGAACAAGTGTGCTCTCACACACCGGCTTGATCTTACTGACGTGAAACGTTGGATGCACTCTCATATTCCTGGGGAGTTGCAAGCGTACAGACACCGGGTTGATGACACCGGAAAAGGACCCACAAATCTCGGAGCTAGTTTCTTTGAGGCGACATGGAGTGGTAGGTCCTTGGTTGAAAGCCAAACCTTCTGACCCGGTTTGTAGAGGGGAGCAGCCCGGCGATGGACGTCTGCTACAGCCTTCATCCGAGCCGAACTTCTGAGTAGTAACTGGCGAGCACCTGCCCAGGTTCGGCGACAGCGTCTTATCATGGCATGGACTGATGGAACCGTTACTTCTCCTTCGTTGGCTGAAAACAGCGGAGACTGGTAACCGTTGGCACAATGGAAAGGAGAGAGACCTGTGGCCGCCGTGGGAAGAGTATTGTGGGCCAACTCAACCCATGTGAGGTGGTCGCTCCAGGTGGTCTGGTTCTGGGAGACGAGACAACGTAGCGTAGTCTCCAGTTCCTGGTTCAGACGCTCCGACTGTCCATTTGACTGAGGGTGATATCCTGATGACAAGCTGACGGTGGCACCTATGAGTCGACAAAACTCCTTCCAAAAAATGGAAATGAATTGTGGACCCCTGTCGGAAACAATGTCATTAGGGAATCCATGGATCCTGAATACCTGATTCATCATGACCTCTGCGGTGAATTTGGCAAAAGGAAGCTTGGTCAATGGGATGAAATGGGCCATCTTAGAAAATCGATCCACAACTGTTAAGACCGTAGTCTTGCCCCTGGATGAGGGAAGTCCTGTCACGAAGTCCATGGATATGTGTGACCAGGGATGTTGAGGAATCGGCAGCGGTTGGAGCAGACCCATCTTGACCTGAGACAAGGTTTTATTGCAAGCACACACCGGACAAGCTGCTACGTATTCCGCCACATCCTTCCTCATGGCTGGCCACCAGAAACGTTGTTGAATCCTGAACATTGTCCTTGTTACTCCCGGATGGCACGAAAACACAGATGAGTGAGCCCAGTGGATGACCTTGGAGTGAAGAGCCTCAGGAACAAACAGCAGATTGTTGGGACACTCGCTAGGTGCTGGATTCATGCCATTCGCCTTTTTAACGTCCGACTCCACTTGCCAGGAAAAGGCTCAGATCACACGGTTAAGTGGAAGGATGGTCTTCGGCTCTACCGCAAGTGGTTCTGGATCGTAAAGACGAGACAAAGCATCAGGTTTTTTATTCTGAGACCCGGGACGAAAAGAGAGTGTGAAGTTGAACCTACTAAAGAATAGTGTCCACCTGGCCTGACGGGAGTTGAGACGTTTAGCCTTTCTTATATATTCCAGATTCTTGTGATCTGTCCAGACTAAAAACAGCTGCTCTGCACCCTCTAGCCAGTGTCTCCATTCCTCGAGGGCAGCTTTTACAGCTAACAGTTCCTTGTTTCCCACGTCATAATTCCGCTCTGCCGTTGTCAACTTCCGTGATAGATAAGCACATGGATGCATTTTGTTGTCTTCTACTGAACGTTGAGACAGTACTCCTCCAATTCCCTCATTTGAAGCATCAACCTCAACCATAAACTGGCGCTGGGGATCTGGAATGGTGAGTATGGGAGCTGACGTGAATCGCTCTTTGAGGCGTTGGAAAGCGATGTCCGCCTGGGGAGTCCACTTGAAGGGAACCTTAGGAGAAGTCAGAACATGCAGAGGGGCAGCAACAGAACTGAACTTCCTAATAAACTTCCTATAGAAGTTAGCAAACCCTAAAAACTGCTGAACCTTCTTCCTGGAGTCTGGTGTGGGCCACTGGAATACTGCACTGATTTTAGCAGGCCCATTTGCATATGATTAGGTGATATTATGTATCCTAAGAAAGACACCTCTTCTGTGTGGAACTCACATTTCTCTGCCTTAACATATAGCTGATTCTCCAGCAGTTTCTGCAAAACCTAGCGGACATGGTTAACATGAGATTTTGCGTCTGGGGAGAAAATCAGAATATCATCCAGATACACAAACACTGAAATATTCAAAAATTCCCGCAAAACCTCATTCACAAAAGCTTGAAACACAGCCGGTGCATTGCATAGTCCAAAAGGCATTACTAGGTACTCATAGTGACCACTCTGAGTGTTGAATCCTGTCTTCCACTCATCCCCTTTTCTTATTCTAACCAAGTGATATGCATTTCTTAAATCTAACTTGGTGAATATCTTGGCAGTTTGAAGCAGTTCAAAAGCAGATGACATGAGTGGCAGAGGATAGCGGTTCTTCACCGTAATGTCATTTAGTGGACTGTAGTCTATGCAAGGTCTCAGAGACCCGTCTTTCTTTCCCACAAAGAAAAATCCCGCTCCGGCTGGAGAAGATGAAGGATGGATAATCCCTGATTTGAGTGAAGAGGAGATGTATTCATCCATTGCTGCTCTCTCAGGTCTCGAAATCGAGTAAAGTCTCCCCTTGGGAATGGGGGCTCCCGGTAAGAGATCAATGGGACAGTCAAAATCTCGGTGAGGAGGTAGCGACAGGGCTTTGGACTTGTTAAAGGCTTCCTTTAAATCATGGTAGTCAGGGTGACCTATAATGATTCTACTAGAGTCTGTTGGTGCATTAACAGGTTGCGAAAGTTTACACCTGCCAATACAATCCTCTCCCCATTCCTTAATTCTCCCTGAACGCCAGTCAATGTAAGGATTGTGGGTCTTCAGCCATGGAAACCCCAACATAATCGGGAATTGCATGCCGATTGGTATGGTCCTTATTCACAGTAATCTGAATGGGCTCAGTGCAGTGGGTAACTGTGAACAACAAGCGGTCGTCTAAGGCACTGGCATTAATAGGATGAGATAGCGGAACAGTCTTTATTTCTAGCTGATTTACTACGCCCCAGTCCATAAGGCTTTCGTCGGCCCCTGAGTCTATTAACACACCCTGGTCAATGGTCTGATTGTTAATACAAATGTTTACCTGAGTAACAGGTCGAGGAGGGAAGTCTGCGGGAAACTTGCTCACCAGCGCCCTCCTTTTGACTGGTGAGCACGATCTTTTCCTGGGCATGAAGCGAGTTGATGATCCGGCTGGCCGCAGTAGAAACAACAACCCTCCCGTAGACGGCGCTGCCTCTCCTCCAGAGAAAGCCTGGTTCTTCCCAGCTGCATGGGTTCACCGGAGTCATTCGGAAGTGTAGTCCTCTGACGGTCCGGTAACATGGGCTGGAAATCCTCAGCTGGCGGCGCGACCCTCCGAGACGAATTCTGGAAGCTGGGAATAACATCTCGGTTGCGTCGACGCTCCTTCTCTCTTTCCCGAAGACGGTTATCGATCCGGATGGCCACAGCGATGAGGGATTCCAGATCCCAGGGTGTTTCCAGTGGAGCCAGCTGGTCCTTTATCGGTTCCGAAAGTCCCGTCATGAAGGCGTCACGAAGAGCCGGAACATTCCATCCGCTGTCCGCTGCTGCTGTACGAAACTCGATGGCATAGTCAACCACCTGACGGTTGAGCTGACGTATTTGAAACAGTCTTCTGCTGGCCTCTGTAGCAGGTGATGAGTGGTCAAAAATGCGACTCATAGTCTCTATGAAATCGGCCAATGAATAACATAGTTCGGTTTCTCTAGACCATTCTGCAGTAGCCCAGGCTGCAGCTCTTCCCGTTAAATGTGACACAATAAACGCCACTTCACCATGGTCAGATGAAAAAGCTCCTGGGTTGTGTTGAAAATGCAGATCGCACTGTACCAGAAAGGCTCTGCAATTCGAGGAATCTCCGGAAAATCTCTCCGGAAGAGCCAGCCGTAAAGGGGAAGAAACAGCCTGACTTGGGTCAGCTGGAGTTTTGATAGGCAACCTCTCAGCTGTGGATGACGTCACCGGAGGAGCAGTCTGTTGTAGAGTGAAAAAATGATTCATTTGGGCAACCAGTTGTTGCATCTGTGTAGATAAGTCTTCCTGAATCCCGGCCTGGCGTCCTCTCAGCTCTTGCATTTCCTGACTGACCCGTTCCTCGTGATGAAAAATCTTCACGCCCTGTGCTGACAGAGCGGCGTGAAGCGTTCTTGGGTCAGCTGGGTCCATAATGGTCAGTTCGTTCTGTTACGAACTCAGACACTTAGGATGTAGGACCCAATTGCACGACCCGGGAGACAGAGGTAAATTATTTGTAAGATACTTTATTTTCCAATACAGCAGTGAATAACAAAAAGGGTAACTATCAATCTCTAGCCGAGATGACAAAAATAGCGAACAAAAAATGAAAGCGCTCACGTAGTGAGGAATTAAACTTTTTACGAGCACAAGAAACATTGACCTGACCATAGCATAAGACAATACGAACTGACGAGGAACACTGGGAGACAGGGGAATTTATACACAAGACAATGAGAAACAGGTGGGAACAATCAGGGGCGGGACTGACGCTGATGAGCACAGGAGACACAGAAAGGATGCCAGGTGAAACCAATCAGGAAGCCTGGAATGAGAGATAATTGGTGAGTGAGAACACAAACATAAAACATGAACCTGAACCTCTCTAGCATTTCTGTCGGTGCACAACACCTTCTCATTTTCACCTCACATAAATAACATCCCGGACTGCCTTCTTCCACATACGCAACTACTCCAGACTCCGCCCATCCCTTTCTCAATCAGACACTGAAGTCCTGGTCAATGCATTTGTCACGTCCCACATCGACTACTGTAACGCCATCCTCTCAGGCATTCCCACCAAGCTCATCAATAAACTACAAATCATACAGAACTGTGCAGCCCGGATCATCACCGGCACCAAGGCCTCAGAACACATCACCCCCCTCCTCATCCAACTCCACTGGCTCCCCGTTCAATCCTGTATCAACTTCAAAAACCTACTGCTCACTTACAAAGCCCTACAAAGCCCCCCCCCCTATCTGGCTGACCTTCTTCAGGAGTACACCCCCTCTTGCTCCCTACGCTCCTCCTCTGCTGGTCTGCTGACCGTCCCCACCCCACGCCTCGTCACCATGGGTGCTCGGGCTTTTAGCTGCACTGCTCCCAGACTCTGGAACTCCCTCCCCCCGCACATCCGACAGTCAGACACAATCACCATATTCAAATCCCAATTAAAAACCCATCTGTTCAAATCTGCCTACTCACTGTAGTGCTCCCCATTATATGTTTCATTTGTGTCCACTTGACTGTCTCCTCCATGATTTCCTGTTTGTGTTTTTATCATGTTCTGTTGCCTATTACGGAGCTTACACATGGTGGCGTGCATTAAACCTTGCCGGCAGGCGTGTCTGACGCTCGACCAACAACCAATCACATGAATCTCCCGCCCCGGACACACAAGCAAGCGGTTTGATTGGCTAGAGCTTGTACTGGCATATGATTCGATTGGCTGACGCTTCCGTCGAAGCTTCAAAAGTAGAACATTGCTCTTTTTGAAGCGAGCAAAGCTACTCTTAGCTCCCACAATGCAGTTTGGCGAAGCGTGACGTCACCCCATTCAAAGTGAATGGGCAGAAGCGTTGAAGCTTCAACGCATGCCGCCGTGTGTAAGCTCCGTTAGCGTTTTCTTTTTTTAACAAATTGTACGGTGTCCTTGGGTGTCATGAAAGGCGCCTACAAATAAAATGTATTATTATTATTATTAATCAGAGGTATCGTTGGAAAGCTCCGTCTCTCCTGCACAATCTCATCAGATCCAAATATGGTAATTTCCTTTGTATCAGCAACCAATCGTGAAAGCACAAAGTGGTCTTAAACCAAAAAACGAAATCTCATTGGCTGGTGTCAATTTCTGACAACGTGATTCGTTCATATGTGTCACGTGGTGTGCTAAAACACTTCCTGGTTAGCTTTCCACTGGAAATTTAAATCTCAAAATGACAAAAGAACAACGAAAAAAACGTTCACAGAGAAGACGACAATAAGTGTCATTTTGCAAGGTTAGACAAAAAACAAATGACCCTGACCATGAAATACCTTCACGGAGTGCGTCGAGGCGCCACACAGCAATCTTTAAAGGTCGTTTTCTCATATTCTGAGTTCGAAATGTCCACTTCAGTAGCACGTACATACACCAAACCTTCCAGTCATATTCCTATCAATATTCTGAAGGTTTTTACAGAAGGGTTTGTTCATATATCATTCATAGCCTGAATCAGAGGTCGCGTTAACCGAATATATTCCGTCTATGACGGATTTTTTTTAACAATGACGGAAAAATCTGAAAGCAGTCCGTCATTTTGATGGATTAGAACAAACTCAGAACAGCGCCAAAGTTTCCCCGCAGCAGGGCTCCGGTGTTATGTCTTGTTATGGATGGCCGCCAAAAAGGAAATTATATTGTTTCCAGACCTAACTTTGCCGTACGAATCATTGAAATGTCTGGGAGTTTATGCTTTATGCTGTGGCGCGCTCCTGCGAGGTACAGTGGGCATGCATAACACCGGCGCTAACAGTTCACGAGCGTTCAATGTTCAGATTTGTGTTCCTGAAATGTATTAAAAGATGCACATATTTAATGAGATTATGGCTCATATGCATATTTAAACATGCTATTTCAGAAAACTTGTAATACAAAAAACAATTGTCTTAATGTAAGTACTTCACTGGAGAAATCTCTAGCTGATATCTTTAAGTTAAAAAAAATTACCCTATTCACCTGTAGTGTCTCGCCTTAACAGCATTTATGTAATATTCAATTAAACTACCCAACATTTAAACAAATATTGAACATTGTCTCCATCTCCACAACATCACAAGTAAGATGCTACTTACATGTGAACACATCGGGTACGTTTTACTGTATAATGACCGAAATACTATGTTGTTTTACATAATTATCATATTGAGTGATTTTAATGCCAATATTGGTTCTTTTACCACATTTCGACCTGAATACAAACACACCTCCAAATGTAGCGTGTTGGTAAGGGAATGAAAGTAGGGGAGGGATACACTGTCCTTTTTTGGCAGCACCAAACGATAGAAAAGACCCTATGTAAATGCACAGAGTTGATCTTCACTGCCAGGCATGTTAGTCCATAGATATAACATTTATTCAGAGTACTGCATTTTTCACCCAGTTCTGCTTAGCATTCAGCAAAGAACACTGCATGCTGTTGCAGTGAAAGCCCTTGTTCCACATTCTGACATCAGACATAATAAACACCACTGAACATGCCCTGATTACACAGGCGTGTTTTGTTTTGTTCCTGACAGTCCCCTCTTAGTTGATACAAGCAGGTAGGTTGTATATTATGGACTATTCTGTGCCCATCAATTTGCCCACATCAGGTATAATTGATAGGCGCTGAGTCGTGGTGTATATGTGAGTTTAACCATGAGCGACTCCCAGCACTCAGCGCTGACCCTCCTCCTTCATCACGTCGATACATCTCCCGATGACTGGAAAAACAAAGCAACAACTCAGTCTGGGCTTTCCACACCGTGGCGATTAAAGCATGTGCAAACGGGTGGAATGACTTCCCAAGTAGACTGTTTGTGTGTGTGCTTGTGTGTGCACCTCCATCTCCATAAGACCAAGGGTAGAACCAAGAAGAAAGTCCTCCACTGAAGTTGTTTTTTTAAAGCTGTAGTGTGAGACTAAACGTCTTGCAAAAGCCTGTACACACAATACTGTATGAGCCTGTACTGCAGGGGTGGCCAACCCGCGGCTCTCGAGCCGCATGCGGCTCTTTGCCTAGTTTCATGCGGCTCTTCAGTTCATATCGAATTGTATATGTGTGAGTTTGGGGGAGAGACACTGACTCCTGACTAGTGTTGCACGGTGTACCGATACTTGAAAGGTACCGCGATACCCTGTCGTTAAAATCGTTACGATTCCTCCGTTTCATTAGTATCGGTACTTTAAGAATGACGGGGGAAAGTACTCCGGTGAGAAAGCGCTGTTTTAATAAGAGCCGTGTGTGTTCAGCGCTCTGCTTCCACTCCCTGCTCTGCAGCCGTGCCTGCAGTCCCGCCCCTCTCAAGCACGCTCTAAGTCCCTCCCCTCTCAAGCACGCTCTAAATCCCTCCCCTCTCTCGTGCACGCGCTAGCTGCCAGAGCATGTGAGAAAACGAGAAGCATGGCTGCAAGTGGGAGTGCAACTGCCGCTGCGCCTCGGCTTGTTGACAAAAAATATGCCAGAAGCTAAATTTGGAAGTATTTGAGCTATATCTCTGACAGTGAGGGCAAGCCTACGGACACCACGAGGCCTGTATGTAGAAATGTGTTCTCATTGTTTAAAAGTTTGTGTTATGGTTATGATTCTGGTGTGACATAAAGCACAATAATTACATTTAAGACTGTTTCCCGTTTTTTAAGAAAAATAATCGGAATCGCAATTCTTGACTTGGTATCGAAACCAAAATGTTGGTATCGTGACAACACTGACATTTAAACCTGATATTTAGTAGGTCTGTTAAGTATTGAATGCTGATCATTCTGACGTAATTTGGCCGGTCAAAGTTGTTTGGGCTCGGATAAAATCGCTCCGTTACTTTGGTCCCGTGTTACTTTCGTCCCGGCTCTCCCTACGAGTGTATGTGTGGTGTCAGGTGTCAGTATGAGAGGATGACAGCGCGTCTAATTTTGATGTGGCCCAACAGCCAATCACAATAATACCTGCAATGCAGTGAACCAATCACCTTTGAGGGGGGAAACCTATTGTTGATTAAACACTATTCAGTGTTTCCCCTACCATTGTCTTGGAGGGGCACTGCGAGCCGCCAACGGAGCCCCGCGCCCCCCCTGAAATTCAAGGTGTTATTTATATACTTTTTAAAAATATATATAGCATCAAATTGCAAATAATCTATAACTACTGTCACTTTTCACATTGAACATGTGCTCTTTTATTAAATAAACTAAACGCTTTCATTTTAATTTGTGGGTTTAGTGTTTTTGACCCTAAGAAACACTGATGCATTAATCAATAACAATAATACACAGCTCCTCTCTCTGCTCCAGAGGATTTTAAAAATATATCCCAATGCCACAAAAATGAATCAGTGACGTGGTTGAAATCTTGTCTCCAGAAAACAAAAAACTGAAACAAGCGGTATCAGTGACTGTGTGTTTGATGTGGCTCCTTGCAGTAACATAGAAAACATGTGGCTCTTAACCTCTGACTGGTTGGCCACCCCTGCTGTACTGTATGAGGCAGGAAAAGCTCTCTGTATTCTCAGTTTTACGGGGTTTGTGTTGTCTGGCTTCTTTGGCCAATTTCCTGCATCTTGGCCTTCTGGTGAGCTTCCTGCATCTCCCTTTGCCGTGAAAATATGTTTACTTCAATCCTTCCTCTGATCGCCACATTTTTTATTTTGTTTTTCATTGAATTGTTTATTTGAACCGGGACAGTGCACATCGATGAACACTTTAAAACAAAACAATGCTTACAAGCGTAAATGAGCCGGATTTTAGCTTCAAGCTAATTTCCATCCGCAGTCCCCTCACATACAACATACAAGAACATGACATTTATATACGTAGCAAAAATAAATACATGACATGCAGAAAGAGCATGAGCAGCATATACAAGCATTTACCACATGGCAGTATGATGTAGCAGCTATGGTATATAAAGTGCAAGAGTATAAAGTGCATTTAGCGGTGATTACACATCTGTTTGTTGCTCAACCATTCTTTATTTTGTGCACCACTCCTAGCTGCTGCTCTGTCACTATGGTATCCATATGATAATCACTCTCAATGCCAGTGTGGGAAGAAAAAAGCTCCCCAATCCAGCTTTAAGGAGCACTTTCTATGACATAATCCTTAAGATTTCATTATATTAAATATCAAAGCGAGCTGTCCTTCAATGTATTTCCATGCTATCAGGGGCAGCGGGTACTGTAGGCTAGGCTAAGCCTTCCCAAATATTTTTGTCACTGCATCCTGGTAAAATTTAAATATAATGTATAATGTTTGTGTCTTTGACATTAGCGCTGCTATGCAGCCACCTGACGGCTTGTGCTCGTGATGTGATTGGCCACAGAGGGACTGGCCAATCACATCACGATCCGACAGCGAAGCTTCGAAAATGGATATACAGAAATGTTTCAAGGCAAACATTAAAACAACCAGTAATCCCAATGCCACGACGGAAACCCACCAAGATAAGGTAACAACTAATAAGCCGGGCAGTGCCGGGGGCAAGCCAGGAGCCGAGCCGAGTGTGGGAGGCAAGCCAGGAGCCGAGCATTCCCAAACCTGAGCCTCACGCGCTGCCTATGCATGCTATATTACCTTTCTATTAATTTGTTTTCATTGTTGCTATAGTCCAAATGGTTCAATATGTAACCCACATACAAGGATTTCTTCATCAAAGAAGCCACCATTTCAAAAATTCTGAGCAGTTAATATTCTCTTTAATTATAGCAAATTGAATGCCGTTTCCTACCTTTCTATAAATTACCAAATCTTGTGGAGAAACACTGAGTCATTTTTCTATTCCGGCAGTGTCTACATTATCCACAAATAGAGATCGCAGACTACATTCAAAGCCATGAATCGGGTAAATTGCTCGTTAGTCTTTTAGACAAGGGGGCCATTTGCTTGAAGATGATAACAAAGAAGAAAGGACCAGGTAGCTGAATGGGCTTAATGACATTGGCTTTAACACTATGTTGGAATATTGGAAGTTCTAATTTGGATGTCTTTGTTATGCATAGTGGGAAATCACATGTGTGACAATAATAATGATGAGTCATTCAAGTCTCATTAAGTCATAACATTGTTACAGTGATCCAGTGTGACTCTGAAGCAGTTAAATGGAACTCAGCCATGGGAGATGTCCAATATCTTCTCTGAATAAGGCCTATTCTTTGCATTTCTCCTATCCATTTCTCACTTTCATATTATTTGTCTGGGTATCTGCAGGTCTTGAGATCTGCTTTTACCTGTATTTTTTAGATTTGACGTTTGCTTTCAAATGCAGAAAGATTTATTACCCAAACACCGGTAGTCATACTTGGTGAATGAATTCCAATGACACATTTTGACTGCATTCCATACAAAATATGCATGAATAGAGATGCTTCTGTCAAAAGATAGCCGGTCTGAATTTCGTTTTGGAATAAAACAAAAATCGCCAATGTTATTTAAAAAATGGCATCGATAAAAACTTCTCCAGGATGGAGCTTGAAGACTGCAGGTGATAAAGCCAGATCAGAGGTTTTCAGTTTGCAAGTCCTGTGATTGCTTCAAGTCATTGTTTTCCTTTGAAGTCATTACCACATGACACACACATCCAGTCCTATCAGTAATTGGCTGCATTTGTTTACTGACTTTCTCATTACATTGTGCAAATAGCTGTTGGCAGGAACCAAATTACACAGTATGCATATGCAGCCCACCTTTATGTTGCTCCATGGAGAAGGAGAGAGGATAGTAGGATAGGCCATAAGAAGGAATACAGGAAAATGGGATAATGGAAAGAGAACACATGGGAGGGGAACCAGAATGGTAAACCTCAGTTTAAACAATACAGACATAGGCAATTGGTTTGAAATAGATCGGGGATTATTCAGTGAAATAGGAAAAATCGGTTTGGTCACAAGTGGCCAAATTCACAGTCTTTGTAGGACTGTGTACTTCTTTTCTCTGATCATAAGATACAAATATTACAACAGGAAAGATAGAATAAAACCGGAATAATATACCAAAAATACTGTATGATGTCAAGACAGTAAATCATGATTTTACAATTGTTTTGGTATTATTTTGACAAAAAGGTTAAAGTTTGTGAGTCAAATAAAATTATCTTTACATTCAAGTATTAATTTCCCCTAAAAGTGTTATAATCCCATTACATTATGACTTTTTCTCATAGTATTCACCTTTATTCTCAAAATAATCCACACACACTCACTAACTAACACAAAGTAACTCACATTTTGTTGAGTGTCATTTGACTTTAGTGACTTGGAGTTAGACAAAAGTTTGACGGTTAAAAAATGGAGAGGAAAGGTTAGGTATCATCCTCTGAGGACCACGAATACCCTCACCATTATAGCAATATTTCTGAGAACTTTCGAGATATCACCGTCTCGAAAGAAAGACAGACAGTTTTCCCATTCTTAGAAAAATCAAATGCCATAAAAAGAGAAAAACTTACAATGACTTACAAGTGTTGCCTGAGAAGCCAAAGTATGATATGACGTATTCATCCACTATTGCTCTCCTCTTATTACCCATGAGAGGGCCAACTATGTATTAATATGCTGCTAAAATAGTCTTCAACAAACATGACTTCATTCATGTGAATAATGTTTGATAAAAACTACAGTCTCCACAGTTGACCCTTAAAAAGTAATTTAAGTATGATATATTCCAGTACTGTTGACTTTAGGTGCACACAGGCTTGCAGCACAGAGCCTCAGGGGGGGGGGGGGTCGAGTACGGTGGTCCTGAGGGCTCAAAACACAGCAAATTAAAAAATCTGCAAAGACAGTAAACAAAGGATATAATAAAGTTCAAATGAAGGCTCTAGTCGTGGGGAATTATCAAAGTGACACTCCACTGCTCTGCCTTATGATATACAATATGAAACACAAGTCAATGCTTCCAATCACAAGAGAGAGAATATTGGCCGTCATTGAAACATCCACTCTTTATATTGTCTGTATTTAATTATATGAGTTAAATATAGCTCTATTTATTATTAATGTTTATATTGCTGTGCCATGAGTGTCCAATATCATTGTTTTGCTGTTTGCAGCTCAGATACTTTCTTTATGGAGAGGAACTAATGACGAACAATGAACCAGTTAATTATGGGTATGTTGACATAAATCTGTTGTTTAGGGTTAGCAATGGAAATATCCTGGTCTTGGTTTAGAATATAAAATTATTTGAATCAAATGGAAAGCTAAAGGATCATTGGTTGAAACATGCTGCCTGCTATACGTAGCCATGTGTTCCACATGGCTACGTATTGGGCCCCATTTGCTTCTACAATACAATCACTAACAACTAAGGCACTAACTGAATAAGTGATGATTCACTATTATGGGGGACTATATAGTAGAATAAACATACAGACCATAGAAAATTCTAAATACTACAAATTCATTATTTAATCATTTGGTAATGACTAGTTTAGATTAAACCACTCTTTGGTCCGGCATATACTAGCAATAATTAAACATGACCTACTATACTCGTGTGCACCCAAGTTAATTGATGCATAATTTTAACCCATTATTTAAGAAGTCAAATAAAACATAATTCCTACCAAACAGACAAATAGCCATTGAGTTTTAAAGGGGAAAACCAATATTTGTTTCTTGAAGACAAACCAATACAACCAATGGAAGCTTTAGCGCAAGTTCAATAAGGAAGACCTAACACGAGTCACTTACACGTCACTCTATGGCTCCCTTCCCCCCTCATCAAATATGAGGGCGTCACCCCTCAGCAGCCAATCGCTGCACATGCTAAATTCCTTAAATGCCTGCTCTTCCTCCCTGTCAGTTGTCATTGCAGATGATCACACGCAACCCGCCTCCACCCCTCTCGCCTCCTGTCTCCTTCAGGACAAAGCTAAACCTTCCTCCTTCAGACCGGTCTCACCTACTCATCACCACCACCAGTGTCTAGACCCCGGGGATTTCATCGGAGCGGTTATTTTCCTCCTGAATGATTATCCTGCAAACCGGGGCCTAATCGCCAAACACCATTACATTCTCCTGTTGTATTATCGTGGCAATCATTTCATTCATATGACGTGTAAACAATAAATATGTAATTCTTACATCACGTCTCTCCGGTTTGAACTGTGGTTGGTATGTTGATTCACATATATTCATTATAAATACAATATATATATATATATATATATATATTCATTATTTATTTTCCAAGTTTTTACAGTATGCAATTCTGAGTTATTCAAAAAGAGCCTAATGGCATGAATTCTTCAATTGTTCTTTGGAATACTGTTTAAAGAAAAGTGTTTTTGCTGTGTTTTCCAAGTATACCAACGTTTTTCAGTGGAGTTTAACTCTGTTCTGTTATGTGACAACAATATACAGTAGGGTTGCTGTGAGTTATGGTCAGAAGGCCCTACTGTAACCAATCTTCACTAATTCCACTGTCTCACCAGACGCAGCCAATTGGTGAAATTATCCATCTAAATACTTAGGGGGACCTACAATGTTTTTCAGGGCTGAAATAATTACTTGTTTCCATTTCCATCAATTTCTTTCCTCAGGGCTTTCTACCAGGAAATGGAATGACAAATGATACAATATGAGCATGGCCCTGTACCAGTGTTTATTATTTTATTGGAACAACAGAGTGTAGTGAATTATAATGCAGTCTGCTGTGACAAATAGAAAAGTGTGTCTTTGAAGACAACATATTTGCAGTTGAAAGCTGTCAGTCAGTTAAGGTTTGTTTGACAAGCCCTGAGCTTTATAATTGAATCAGACCCCCAGCTCTTTAGCGTGCAACACATTATTACCATGGAGACTCTGACCCCGACATCTATAGTCTGACCCTCCTGACCCCGGTCTGGGAGACAGTCCTGTCACATGCCAGACTTTTAATTAAAACATGCTTCTGTGTCGCCTTTGTTTCCTCTCTAAACGTTTTTTAAATGCTTGTCTTATTACTGACTTTGTTTTTTAGAATAGGATTTAATGGGATCATATTAAGAGTATGTAACTAGACACGTACAAAAAAACCCTCTCAAAGGCCGGAATTGATGGGCATCAATAAAATATGACCATATTTCACACATTAGAACTCCTGAGATATAAAAGTGAAATGTCATCTAGAAGTACGACTTAATCTGCTTTCACTCTCTTGATGTTGTGAATGAAAACAGAGACAGAGATGCTCCTTGTCTGCATTTGACCTTTTGCCCTTCTCTTGGGTGAATTCAAGTTCCAGTTCCTTAGGGTTTGTGTTGACATGGTACCAGTTCCTGACATGCATTTGTTCTGCTGCGAGCATGGCTAAAAACCAGTGGCGAACCGTCAGGGCCTTCAAGGTATTCAGAGAATACCCTGGAACACCCTGAAACAAACACAAAATCGATTTAATTATATAAATAAAATGTAATAAAATGTATATAAAATGAATAAATGAGAATGGTATCTGTGTTGTTGATCTGTAATATTACGGTGTTACGTTGATTTGTTTGTCCTTCTCGGACCATGCACTACGCATTTCAGTGGTTTTGTGTTAGAAAATAAAGCAACCAATCAGATCTTGTTCTGGGTCTCTGGGTAGAATATCCTTCAACTAAGGTATTCTACATCCTTGATCGAATGCCCTGGCCGTTGCACTGAATGAGAGCGTACGTTTGGACTGACAGTTTGATCAACCAATCATATATTGATTTGTAGCCAATGGGCGTATTCTTTCAGAGTTCCCCTCGGTTCCAGGGTATTCTAGAAGGCCCGCTAGTTAACTGGCTCGAGACAGAGGATCTAGAACGAATGCGACGAAGCAATTCATGCCGTTTTGTTGTTTTTAACGTTGAAATGACAAGTGCAACACTCAAGATGAAGTTGGTGTGGAATTGTTGTGAGTACCCTTTTCAAGACGACAATTCAGTGAAAAGACGGACATTATAATGCCGCGGAGGGGGGGGGGGGGGGGGGGGGTGTGTCTACAGAAGGTCCAGTTGTGATAGACAGGGTTCGCCACTGCTAAAAACACAGAGCTATGAATGAATGGCAGTCAGTCAGGTGGTTGGTCCAGATTCAAAATATCTGAACAATTGGAAGGATTGTTGTGAACTTTGGCATCTACTGACTTTAGTGACATCTTGGCTCTTCCCTCTAGTGCAGTTAACATCTTTAGTTTTGAGACATCTTTAGATTTTTGTGTAATGTTGACAGCTCCATCAGCCAAAGTTGAACTTCGAACTAATTAGCAATTGTTAGCATACTAGCAAGGTACACTTAATGGTAGATTAACCTGGTAAATATAACTTGCTTAACATTAGCATGCTAGCTGGCTGGATGAGTTCATCACAGGCTTTGCAAGAACAGAACCACAAACCCCTTATAACGTCTTCTTTATGAAATATGGCATTTGCAAGATTTGGAAAATGTTTTGTTATTGAGCTGTAGGACTTCATTATGTACACTTAGTGAGAGTATTAAACTGCAAATGTAATACTTGGTTTTGCACATATTTATAATGACAAAATGATTCTGGTCGAGATACAACGTGGGTCAATTTCATGTTATTCTTTGAAATGTTGATTTTAGGAAGATCAGCTTAAAGGTGGGGTAGGTAAGTTTGAGAAACTGGCTCGAGATACACTTGTTGTTATATTCCATGGAATGCTCTTAACATCCCGATAGCAATGAATATCTGAAGTGCTTTGACAAAAAATCCATTAAAAAAATCCATCTGTGGAAGCCGTAGTGCTGTAAAAAGCACGACCAATCATCTGAGCCGGCTAAAGTAACTGGATGGCCTACCTGCCTGTCAGCCTTCCATCTGTGCACAAACTTATCTCGTGCCCTCATTGGTCATGTGCGCGTTCGTGTGTGTTGGAGGAGGGGCTCTGTGAGGAAGTGGCAGATTTTTTTCGGTTGTGTATTTTCTAGCACACTCGAGCCGGTTTCTCCAAAATTACCTACCCCACCTTTAACATTGGTGCAAGGTTTACAATTATTTTGTAGTACATTGTTAAGGTTATTGCTATTTAAAGCAATGGTACTCGCAAAGACATGCATTTGTTCCTGCATGCAAGAACAAGAGCTTATGTCTTTGTTTATCTTCTTCACATCATTTTTCACAGTGTACTATAACCCGGCAACCAGGCCTGGAAACAAAAAGGCTGTCTAATTCTGGTGCCAATGGCTTTTCACTGTGGTACATTTCACTGTGTGTGGAACACAATAACAGTTTCATTTGTTATATCAGAATTTCTTTCAGTAAATGTCCTCCTTCATTCACATCATTACACTATAACCATGTCTTACCTTTACAGTACATATTCTCCATATTTAAAGTTACCACTGTAATAACTACAGAAAAGACGGCAATCAAGTAAATAACCTCATTAGAGATTATCTTTGCCATTTTATCAGCCTTTGATCTTGTTTACTCCGAGGCCACTGGAGGAGCATGGAAATGGCCTCGTTCCAGCTGCTCGCCTTCAGCTTCTACTTATCAGCCGTGTATGATGTATTGAGACCAGGCCTTCTTTAGATGAGCCTCCCTTATCAGGACCGGGTTCCGCTGCAGTCAGTCTCTTGGGCCGAGCCCCTCCCTGAGCCCCCCCTCCCCTGAGCCTCCTGACCTACTGTAGCCCACCAGTCTCGTGGAGATTTCCAATGGAGCAGGAATCTGTTTCATCTTCCAGCTCCCTCCATCCATCACACATTCCAAGACACCATCTCCACGTGCCATCTGAAAGTGAAAGGCATAGCATATATGGCAGCAGTCCACAATAATTTCAAAATAAATAAATGAAGGGAGATTCTTACAGTCATAATCTTTTGGTCTCTTTGGATATTTTTTTCTATAACCCTGATTCCATTTCATTGTTAAAGATTGTGAAATGTCCATCAACTTGTTTGGAGTGAATTATCTAGGCTATGAAAAGCATAGTTTAATCAAAAGTTGGATAACAAGCACACACACACAAGTTCAAAAACACACACAACAATTATTTTATCTAAGTATTTATTCATATGTCTATTGGTTTTGGGATATTTTTGCACATTTGTATTGATCTCTTTGTGTACTATCTTCTTTAATGTTTTCTATCTATATGCTGGCTCTGTAGATAGGCCTACAGCTCAATGAAAATGGAAAAAACTGTTGACTACAATGTGAACATGTCACAAACTCAAACTAAAATAAAAAGTAAGTTGGATGATATCAATATATATCCAGGAGGCCAGCAGCTGAAACAGCTAACCATACATTAGTTAAAGAACTTTGAATGCCGTTTCCATATCAAATTTAGCACCATCAACTCAAAACTATACCTCAAGCTAACAAGTGTTTTTTTACATACAACTTTTCTAACGCGAAACTACAAACATTTAAATAAAAAATGTTGATGGAAACCCAGCTTTTTCCAAAACATCCCCCACTAACCCAAGTTGTGCTTTTTATCTTCTCTCTTTGCTGAGTCATTTATGAATGCATTTTTCTCCAAGTTACTATGCAGTTTGAGTAATTTAGTGCTTTTAGAACTGTATTTTTCAAGCCCGCGCCTCAGCTTCAAGCCCCAAATGTAACATCAGTTATTATTTTAATTACATTTACTACATTAGCATTATTACTGAAATGGCATTGCAAAAAGCCAGGCTCACTTGGAATGAGTTAGTCTTTTTGCAGATGGAAAACAAATGAACCTTTGCTTCATCACATTTATTTTTAATCATCAGGACTGATTTGCTTTTTGATGAGCTTCACCTGTTTTTCTGCTCCTCTTTATTAACAATCTCTTCATGTTTCACGGCACTTGAAAGGCTTTCTGTAAAAGTGCACTGCTGTTGTTTCCACATAAATCAGACTCACTCAATATTAGTTCCACTCTGTATTTTTCCTGTGAACAACCCCTCTCAGACAACCTACTAATGGATGTGTCACGATTCTTGTGTTGTGTCACGTTTTTAGTTTTGTGTGTCTGGTAGTGGGTGTTTTGCTTTTCTCCTTGTCATGTTTTCCTCCCTGTGTATTGTCAGGGGCCTGTACTACGAAGCTGGTTCAACCTAACCTGGATATGTTTGAGTTAGCCGGTTGGCCTAATCCAAAACATACGCGCTCTCGCTAAACTGTAATACGACGCTGGTTATCAAGTGGATCGCTCAAGCCAGCCGTGTCCTATCTAGTTAGGTGCGCGTTCACATAAAAGGGGTGGTATCTGGAGCATTCGACCAATCACAAACATGGAGAAGCATACTGACAGCGCAGCGTCATACTTCCTGAATGAAAAGTGAACTTTAATACTAGTCAAAAATGAAGAAGTTAAACTTTAAACATCCATGACTTAAACACTTTATCCAGGATAAAAGCCACATAGTTGCACCTGCAAGGTGAATACAGCTGGTAACAGAACAAGTGTTTGAATGCGTACATTAACAGGTTTATGATATCACTGCCCCGTCTAAAACACGATCTGACTTTAATTACATTTGTCTCGAGTGTTTCGTCAACTTAATGTGTTGCTTAAAATAATACTTCTGCATACAGTAGGCCTATGTGACACTGTGAGTGTTGCACGGCCAGATACGGCTCAGCTGACTCAGATAAGGAAATATATGATACATTATGAAGTGATATGCCGCGTGTGAAGTAAAAACTTCTTTGCAGTTCCTTTACACCGCGGACTGTAGGCCTACTTAATGTTACTCTGATACGGTTACTTATGTTGTGGTAGATATGTGGTAAGTGTTCTTAACGCTAATGTTATAATAGTCAGATTGCTCTGAAGATGGAGGTGATATTCTATTAATGTTCACGTTCACACAGTCGGTGATTTTTGCCGGCCGTCTTTCCTGCGACGGCAGCTTTTCTGTATTTCCTTTCTCCTGTAATATGACTTGATCGCTTTAAACTCCGCACACTGAGCTCTGATTGGTCAGCAGGCAGTGCTTTCACTGAGTTGAGCTCTTAGCCTGCAACCTAACCTGGTCCCGACCAGGTTAGCCGCTAAGCATAAGTTACCATGGAGATCTAGCCTGCTAAAAAGAGAACCAGCGTCGTAGGACCGGAAAGCCGGAGTTTTCCCTGAATTTAGCAGCTAAGCGAAAATCCTGCTCCGTAGTATACCCCCCTGGTCTTTTCCCCTGTGTTTTCATGTCTGTCGTTAGTTTCCCTGGTGGGTCTAATTTCCTGATTGTTTTCACCTGTCACCCCTTCTGTGTCTCCTGTGCTCATCAGTGTCAGCCCCGCCCCTGATTGTTCCCACCTGTGTCTTGTTACCCTGTGTTTAAATTCCCCTGTCTCCCAGTGTTCATTGTCAGTTCGTTTTTTTTCTATGGTCATGGTCAGGTCTATGCTCTTTTGTGCTCTAGAAAAGTTTTGTTCCTCACCACGTGAGCGATTATCATTTTGTTCTCAATTTTTGTCATCTCATCCTGAGTTTAGTTATTGACCATTTTTTGCTGTATTTTGGAAAATAAAGTATCCTACCAATACTTTACCTCTGTCTCCCGGGTCGTGCAATTGGGTCCTACCTCCTAAGTGCCTGAGTTCAGGATATTGGGGAAAAAGAGTGACGGGTCAATAAAGCATGGGGGGTTTGAGTTGAAAACTGCTTCTCCGGCTCGCAGTTTTTGTTGATTTGGGCATATTTCCTGGACAGGCTACTTTGTACAGACAAAGGTAATAATAATAATAATAATAATAATAATAATATTCCAGTTATAAACGACATGAATCAAAGATGTGTTGCTGTATTTTAGTGGTAAAGAATTCAAACATGGCAAAAAAATTCTCGCGTCCGAGGAGGAAGCACCACAAAAAAAGAAAATCATCGGAGCGGTGGAGTGATGAGGATGTGTCGGCGCTTCTGGCGATTTACTCGGAGGACGGGAACCAGCAGCTTCTACTGAAGGCAGTTTCCAACTGCAAGATGTACGAGCGTTGTTCGGTAAAGTTAGCCGACATGGGAATCTTCCACAGCCATGGAAGGCTCCTAAGAGAAGGAGTCGCAAGTCCAGGCTTGCAGCCCGAGCCCCAGAAGCAGGGGCGGACTGGTCATTGGGAATACCGGGAGTTTCCCCGGTGGGCCGGTGCTGTGTGTGGGCCGGAGGGCCAAATTTTAAAAAAAGTTTATAAAAAAAAAAAAAAAAAATTATTTTTGTTTTGCCTAAATCCTACCGGCCCACATTTGTAAGTGTTCCGGCCCAGCCCAGCCCAGTGGGGTGTGGCCAGGGTTGGGTTGTAATGGAATACATGTAACGGTGTTACGTAATCAGAATACAAAAATCAAGTAACTGTATTCAGCTCGCGTTACATTTGAAAAACTAGTAATCTGATTACAGTTACTTTCGTAAACCTGAAGTGAATACATTTTGGATTACTTATTGGAATTATTGGTGGAAAGATTTCCTCATAACATTTAATATTCATTACTAAAGGTACAGCCGAATCATCACAGCGCACAAAACCGCGCAGATGGACCAAAAAGGGGAGCGTTTGAAAAAAATGTGCGGGTCCGCTCAGTGAAACAATAACAACGTAACATGGAGGAACAAAAGTCTGCGTTTAAATCGTGTGTGTGTGTGTGTGTGTGTGTGTGTGTGTGTGTGTGTGTGTGTGTGTGGTTAAAACACATCAGCCACACCGCTCTTTAGCCTTTCTAATGATTCTGAAGGTAAACGCAGTGGATGCGGTGCGTGAAAGGCACTGCGCGCTCGTCTTCTCAGAGGCTGCCTCCTGGTGCTGCAGAGATTTCATGAAGTGAAGGAGGTTTTCCTTCTATAAAACAGCTGCGGGCAGCAGATACTGTGAGAGTCACAGACATGAATACATAGATCAAGGCAGACTGGTGCACACACTCTCCTGTTTTGCCAATCCGGTGCTTAAACAAATATAGCTCTACACCCCTGGCCGAAATGTCCTAAAAATGAAGTCAGAGTTCGACATTTTAATTAATGTCCTGCCAACACTGGCAGGACAGAAGGCGACACGCCCTTTCTAAGCCATGTCCTCACATCCCAAGCTGCATCCCCAAAAAGTTTATTATGTTGTTACAACAGGGTTCAGGGGGAGTGGTGTACGGCTGTACCCGTAGGATAGAAAAGGGGGAAGTGACGTCTGACTCAGAGGTCGTGCGGCTGTGGAGAAGAACGTGTGGCCCACATTCTGTTACTGAGTTTAGGCTAGTTAGCTAGCAGGTTTATTGTTTTGGGTGCAGTCACTTTTGCCTCCACTTGCTGTTCAAATAAATGTTGAAAGAAAAAGTTAATCTGTTTACAGTTCTGTTTTATATGGGTGTTGAAGAAGAAGAAGAAGAAGAAGAAGAAGAAGAAGAAGAAGAAGAAGAAGAAGAAGAAGAAGAAGAAGAAGAAGAAGAAGAAGAAGAGGGAGGGATGAAACCCTCTGTAATGGTCACACATGCAGAGCACAGAGAAATGTGTTCTCTGCTTTTAACCCATCCTAGTACCAGGAGTCTAGTACTAGGAGCAGTGGGCAGCTATTGCACAGCGCCCGGGGAGCAATGGGAGTGAGGGGGGAAGGGGGATGTCTGGTGCCTTGCTCAAGGGCACCACGGCAGGGCAGGAGGTGAACTGGGACCTCTCCAAGTAGAAGTCCACACTCCAAATAGGTCTGGTCGGGGACTTGAACCGGCGACCCTACGGCTCACAGTCCAAGCCCCTACTGACTGCCATAGATTTAGTCCATAATTTTGCTCTCAAAATGGACCAGATTGATGCATTTAACTTCAACATTTAAAAAACAAATCTTCCCGTGGGAGCTTGCCCCCGGACCCCCCTAGAGGAGGTGAGGTCCACCACCTGCCCACACCCCCTGTTAAATTGTCTCACCCACATTGAGGATGCTTCCTACGCCCATGTTTTATTCCATGTGTCAAGTCAGGCAAATTGGGTCCAAATGTTATTGCATCAATGATCTGTTAACATTAAAATCACTAAATATATGCGATAACTATTTTGCTCTAGGCAACTCAAGGGCTCAGATAATGTGATTACTATATGAATAATGGTCCAAAATAACATAACATTTATAGGGTTTTTTGTTAAGTAGCATACTTTCGTCGCCGGCCGGCCAATACATGCCGCGCATTAAGTGGGCCTGTCTGTCAATTAATCCCCGGGCCACTTTTTCCCCCCAGTCCGCCCCTGCCCAGAAGCCATGCTTTGGGCTCCAGTACAGGCCCTAGCAGCCATGGTTCCAGCCCCAGTTCTGGCCCCGGAAGCCATGGTGGTTGATTTTCAAGATGGCGCCTGTGTCGGCATGCCGCTCCCTCAGCTCTCTGCCTTTAGCTATCCTGTTTTTGTTTTATGTTTGTCAGAATGTCCCTGCTCTGCTTGTCTATGATCGCCAAGCTCTCCTCCACCTAAGACCCTCACTGGAGTTTATACTGCTGCCCAAACCTATATCTGGCAACCGTAAATCGACTCCCCCCCGCCCCCCTACTGCGGTCAACTCAGCCGTCTCTCGCATTTGCTTGGTCAAATGAGCAGCGCTTCATTTTTGAGTGCGCGATTAATAGCGTCTTTACGGTAATCGCCGAGAAGTGGCGCTGACGGTAGTACAAGTGCTTATGCTATATTTGATCAATCAATCGATGATATTTGATGAGGGTTAAAATCATTTTTAGCCATAAGTTCTTAATCAAATTGGTACTGTTGGACTCAGTACATGTTAGACTACTACCACAAATACAATCAAGTACTTTTATTGTGTACTATTTGAGTAATACTCTGTCAAACTCCCCTCCAGAGTACAATAATGCATGTTTTCTGCCCTCTTTGATGAGAGATACAATACTTTTTTGCAATGAGTTCTTAATAAAATCGGTTATGCTGAATTCTGTACTACTTGGACTAGAGACTTGGAGTAATACTTGTTTAAACTCCTGTCCTGAGTACACAAAAGAATGTATTCTGCTATCTTTGATGAGAGATAAAATGATTTTTTGCAATAAGTTATTAATGTAATTGGTACTGTTGGATTCAGTACTACTTGGACTAGTAGCACAAGTACAATCAAGTATTTTTACTGTGTACTTTTTGAGTAATCCTTTGTCAAACTCCACCCCTGAGTACAATAATGCATGTGTTCTGCCATCTTTGATGAGAGATAAAAGGATTTTGTGCAATAAATTCTTAATGAAATTGGTACTGTTGGATTCAGTACTACTTGGACTACTACTAAAAGTACAATCAAGTACTTTTACTGTGTACTTTTTGAGTAATCCCCTGTCAAACTCCCCTCTAGAGTACAATAAGGCATGTTTTCTGCCATCTTTGATTTGAGATAAAATGATTTTGTGCAATAAGTTCTTAATGAAATTGGTACTGTTGGATTCAGTACTACTTGGACTACTACCAAAAGTACAATCAAGTACTTTTACGGTGTACCTTTTGAGTAATACTCGTTTAAACTCCTGTCCTGAGTACAATAATGCATGTTTTCTGCCATTTTGATGAGATAAAATGATTTTGTGTAATAAGTTCTTCATGTAATTGGTACTGTTAGGTTCAGTACTACTTGGACTACTACCAAAAGTACAATCAAGTACTTTTACTGTGTACTTTTTGAGTAATACTCGTTTAAACTCCTGTCCTGAGTACAATAATGCATGTTTTCTGCCGTCTTTGGTGAGATAAAATGATGTTGTGCAATAAGTTCTTCATGTAATTGGTACTGTTGGATTCAGTACTACTTGGACTACTACTAAAAGTACAATCAAGTACTTTTACTGTGTACTTTTTGAGTAATCCTTTGTCAAACTCCCCTCCAGAGTACAATAATGCATGTTTTCTGCCATCTTTGATTTGAGATTAAATAATTTTGTGCAATAAGTTCTTAATTAAATTGGTACTGTTGGATTCAGTGCTACTTGGACTACTACCAAAAGTACAATCAAGTACTTTTACTGTGTACTTTTTGAGTAATACTCGTTTAAACTCCTGTCCTGAGTACAATAATGCATGTTTTCTGCCATATTTGATGAGATAAAATGATTTTGTGCAATAAGTTCTTAATGACATTGGTACTGTTGGATTCAGTACTACTTGGACTACTACCAAAAGTACAATCAAGTACTTTTACTGTTTACCATTTGAGTAATCCTTTGTCAAACTCCACCCCTGAGTACAATAATGCATGTTTTCTGCCATCTTTGATGAGAGATAAAATGATTGAACTCCCTTCCAGAGTACAATAATGTATTCTTTTTTTACCACGTCAAATTCCTCGTACGTGTAAACCTACCTGGTAATAAACATGTTTCTGATATATAATAAGCGTTAGAAAAATGTTCTTCACAATACTGACTATGTTGGACAGAGTATTTTAACAGGATATGGTAAACACATGATATGAACACTAGATCCACTAGATCAGTACTCCAGCAACAGCATTGTTACACTTTGGAAAGTCTTTAGAGACTGGCCTGGATAGCTGTTCACAACTTTCCTTCAGCACAGTGACACACCCTTGTCACTCTTGTTGGCCTCTTATTACGCTGCATGTCTTTTAATATATGTATAATATATTATTTCTCTGCCCCTAGTTCTTTCCTTGCAGATTCTTCAGTCTCATCAGCCTCATCAACCCATCAGTCCCAGTCAACGTCTTCAGCCTCCAGCATACTTTCCCTGTACAAGGCTCATTCCCCATGATCACAACACCTTATATTATCCTGTCTTTAACTAAATGTAAAGTCCTTCTTCTACCTAACCTTTTGAAGACTCCAAAACAGGCATTTGTACTGTATGTGTTTGGAGAAATTATACAACAAATGGCCCAGATTTGTACTATAGAAAATCGAAATCTTGTAATGTAGGAAACAATTCACACTGGCTACCATGTGATATAGGCTTTGTTTTGCAATATTTATTCAACGGTCACTTCTTAGTTAAACAAATCTCAAATATATATTCTAAATATATCAAATTGAGCATATAAATGAAAACTATTTCACAGCAACCACATCCCCTGCTTTTTGGAAAAGTCTGGAGTCCCAGTCCCCAGCCGGTGCCTTTTGTTGTTAATATAGGACATACAGCAACCGCATATTCATGCACAAACATTATTTGTCACACAGAGAGCAAACCCAGTCCCCAACTTGTGCCTCTTCAAGAGACTTTTGGTCCATATGCAGGCACTGTGTGTGGCACCACCGGAAACAGCTGTCACACTGAATCTGCAATAGAAGGAGACAAATGAGAGTAAAGCCCTGCTTATAACAGCTTTGAGCAATGGTCAACTGCATCCCTCAAGTGTTTGTATTTAGTTACTGCTTTCATTTAATGCTTTTCTACAAATCTAAATTGTGAAATATCTGAAGTCTCAATATTCATTAAACCTTACCCAGTCAGTGTGGGTGTGATGTGGCATTGAGCTGGGTGGTTTTATGCCGGCGCACATGGCACAGTTGAGTTCTTTGTCAAACACTGATGAAAAGAAAATGCTAATGTTACATCTCAAGTACAACAATATCACAATTGAATTGATATTTTGAAAAAGTAGCACGCACCTGATGCTGTCAGTATTTCCATGGCCAACACTTTTCTTTGATGCGCCATCTCCTTTTGTGTGGTCCCAAAGGCCATTGTTGGTGTTTTAGGAAAGACTTCCATGACCTCCTTTGCCATCTTAAAGTGATACACCATGTTCTTAAAATAACTATCCAACTACCTCAAATGTGTTTCTGTGAAAGGCAGTAAAACAGACTTAATCCTAAAAGCTGAATGAATGTTATATTAGCAAAAAGCATATATGAAAATAAATATTCCACTTACCATGCAGACAACTACCCCACAGCTATTGCCATCCTGCTGTACTGGGTGTTTCATTACTCCTCCCTTCCATTTTATGTCTACCCAGTCTGTCTTACTGCAGCAGGTCCTCCTCATTTTGAAGTAATCACTGCGTGAGATAAGATATATTATTAATGTACAATGCATACTGTAAAAATACAATACTCGCATAATAACATAAATCCTTGTCACACTGTGTCTCAGCAGTCGAGTAACACCATTTGAAGTGATGTTAATGCATGTTTCCCAAATGTATATTTTAAGATGTAACATGCAGACACCTAGTCTGATGTCAAAATGAATTGACAATTGTTCACTCTAAGGACAGGTTGTTTATTCAGTGGGTTGGGTGTTATGGTATCATCGGTATGGACCAAAGTCAAACATGCACACATTTTTCACACATTATATGTTCTGGTGTAGTAGCACATACAATAAAAAAACAAAAGGGCTGGTTGTGGCAATATAGCTGATCCATCTATTCCCACATAAATATAACAATAAATATAAACATTATATATGAGGGAATAGAATGAAATAAATATTTTTGAAAAATAGGTGAAATTGTTAGTTAGTACCTGAATTTGTTGGCAGCATTGTCTGACTCTGCCTGCTCTGCAGAGTTGCGTGCAGGATCTGCCAAATACACTGTGCTTTCTTCAGCATTGATGTACTGTGGACACAGAAAAATAAATATATATTTTTGAAATAAACACAACATCTCCAAAAACGTAGCTGATCAAGAAATATACAATTATATGATATAGACACCACTAACCAGAAATGTCCAGTGTACACCGTCTACATGTACAAAGGACACAATGGCTCCATAGCTGTCAAAGTGTATCTGTAATACATAAGAACAAAACAACTTCCATTTCCCATCAGGCTGTATTTGTTTTCTTTATACAGTAGAGTCAAATAGCTTGATAGAGTATGTTTTCTATTTAGACAAAGACATAATGAAAACCTTTGTAGTTATCCTCAATAGAAACACAAGTTACCTTTGACAAAGTGGAGGATCACACCAGCTGAGTAGTGGTTGAGAATATAAATCCTCGTCTCCAGTGTGCATGTATGTGCATGTATGTGCATGTATATGGAAAAGACACTCGATGATCTGGAGAGAATGTCGACAAGCAGACATTAATAAGAAATACAATTATATTAAATAATAATGTAGTTGACAGGTGTTAAGTTTCGTTGATAAAAACAGAAAATTATAACAGTGAATGACCACATTTGACTACTTCTTCTAGTGTACAATAAAAGTTAAATATTCAACTGTGGATGCCTTTTAAGATTCACTTTTAAAAACAGTTTAATACATTTTAGGCTTTGGGTGCTAACAAGACTTCAGTGGTGTGCCATGAAGCTAGCGTTACATGATTATTGGATTCATGTGTAGTGAAGAGACTTGGTATGAGCACTGGTTCTGTCCTATGGATGAAATACCTCGCCTGTCAGCCACTGGTGTGGTCTGAGGGTCCGCATGTCAGAGTGACGGATGGTAAAACTGTTGCCTCTTATTTGAGTAGGGACTACAGACACCTCCACCTCAGTGTCCTTTTTTTCCCACAACGCGGTCAGCTGGGGGTCACAAAAAAAATACTATATCATTTTTATGTCCCAAAGCTAGATTGTTAACAGAGCATGAGATACACATTGTAAATGGAAAGGTATTATTTTATAACGTTCCTTTAGCATTCCTTAAACATTAAAATCTGCATTTTAACTTTTTAGTTAATCAATTATTTTACTATTTGATGAACTCCCTGATGATGTGTCCTTACAGTTTCTTACCTCTGATGAAGCATCCACTTTACCTCCCTGTGCGTCATCCTCAGGATGCTCCGTCATGTCTGATGTGGATGAAGATTGACCTTGTCTTGTCTTTTGGATCCTGTATAGAAGCCGAAACATCAACATTGCCTTTCACATTGTCCAATATGTGTTGTTAAGTGCATGTCATAGTTAATCACTTCATCACACAATTTGAATCTTAAATTCTTCTATCATTACCTACAGTATTCTAATAGAAAATGCATCATTAAGCTGTAGATTCCAAGCTGGTTTAGATGTATGTGTTTCAAATGCTTCCTGGCTTTGTTTAACCATGCTAAATGGGATTACCTGTGATGGAATATGTGCTTCCGTTTCACCTGGCGCTTGTTTTTGTAGTGGAGCTGGAGCTTTTGCTGTTTTTGTCTTCTGCATGAGCTGAGAAAAACAAAGTGTTAATAACACAAATATTATAACATTTATGTTATTTTCAACAAACAGGATAACAATGGTTTGCTCTAAAAAAAATACATACATTCTTCTTGTGCTGTCTGAAAACAAAAGGCTTGTTTATGGGTGTCACATAAACTCCTCGCCTGTTCTGCTTTCTTTGTTCCCATCGCTCCATGTCCACACGATGGGTCTGCAGTTAATAAGGAATATTGACAGAGTAAATGCACTCGTGAATTACCTTTCATTACATATTCTGCCATTTCACATTATTCAATGTTTTCTTTTCACAACAAACATTATCTTTGCCTGAAATAAATGTATTATTTCATTAATTATTATTCATCAAAATTATGAAACCAACTACATTCAGCATAATTGCATCACAGTTTTGATTGGTGTATCAATATTATTGTGATATTATTAGCACACCTAATATAACTGTTAATAATGACCAAATTACCTGCAGAATAACTGTTGGGAAAATACTGAATGTACTCTTTGAATATCAGAGTAGCACATGATGACAAAGACCCTAAGTAGCTGTGTACGTAACAGGATGTGTGATTACCTAGAAGAGAATCAGGACTGTTTGAGGCAGATGATAGCTATGTGATTAACATGAAGATTCAGCCTCTATGGAGAGAGACATATGACAAGCATGATCATTTCTGTCGTGAGCCTTAGCTAATCTGAACTAAACATTGTATACTGCTTTGAACCGGTATTCCTCTATCTTGTGACGGTGTAAAAAGTCTGTCTACAAGTCTCTTATATATAAAGCTTGTGAAGGACACTGCTCTGTAAACTATTTGTACCAAATGCTCTGTACGTGATGAATACTTCCATTCTTGCAAGGATAATAAATACATGTATCCTGATTATTGAAACTCAAGCCAGTGGCGAGTGATATTTTCCTAACATAATCGATAGCAATGCTTAATGACTAGGGACAAATGTGATAACATAACAGCCATATATAAATAACAAACTGTACCTTCTTCCCCCTCCTCAGAGAGTCGCCATATTCCCTTAGCAGGGCGCTCAAGGTGACTTTGTATGTATGTACAAAATCGTCCAGCCTGGTCAGACGTCTCCGTTGAAAACAGATCTTTTTGAGGTCCCACTGGCTTTTTTCCATTATCCCTCGAGTTTTGTTGTCCTCTGTGTAATTCTGCGGTTGAACATATTAGTTACGGTACATCAAATTATATTGTTAACAATCACTTGGATTACATACTGTTTACATTGCAGTTTATAATATTGATTATAGAATAATGCATTGAAATTCAATATTACATCAAAGCTTTAGGTTTTTGTACCTGTGTGGGTTTTTTTGCAGCAGTTTTGTACTTCTGGGAAAGTTTCTGATAAATGGTCCCTGTTCCAAGGTCACCTGACCAAACAGTAAACATGCCTTATTATTTTATATTACATTACATTAACAAGCAGCTATAGAAAGACGTGCAAAATAAAACTTACCCAAGAGTAGGCCAGACCACAGACCAGCCAGGGGCAGAAAGTACTTAAGCAAGGAAGGGATGAAAGTCGGGCAGAAGTACATGTTGTCATCACCAGATTTCTCAATAACTGTTTGGGTTATTAAGTCCTCAAAATGCTGTTTGAAGGGCGTAGGTCCGATATCAGTCTAGAAAAAACAATCCACAAATAACTTTAGTTGCATTGTATTGAGCTTGGGGTAATAGAAAAATATGTAAAACATGTTAATATTTGTCATTGTTTCTGGTCACACTGCCTCTGTCCTCTTTTCTGTGCTGTGTTGTACTTGAAGGTAAACAAATAATTTGTAATGATATTTTTGAGCTATGAAACAACTTCCAACATTCACATAATTATTACATACCACACAGTCTTCCACAATGGTTGAATCGTCCAAGTTTGACTGCGCTGAATTTGTCAGTAGTCCTTGGAGATTTTCAAAATGTTTTCCAACATTTCTGTCACTGTGGGAGCTGGAGAACACCACCACAGCACTGGTGACAACTTCATCCAGCTCAGACATTGTGGTGGCATTTATTAGGCAAGGCAAGGCAAGTTTATTTATATAGCACCTTTCAACACAAAGCAATTCAAAGTGCTTTACAAAAAATGAAAGACATTAAGAAAATGGCATTTAAAATCAGTCATTAAAAAGAAAAGCTAATAAAATAAACATTAAAAGAAAAAATACATGGATAAAAGTTACAGTGCAGTTTAAGATATGAATAGTTCAATTAAAAGCAGCGTAGTAGTTTTGGTAGTAGTCCAAGTAGTACTGAATCCAACAGTACCAATTACATTAAGAACTTATTGCACAAAATAATTGTATCTCTCATCAAAGATGGCAGAAAACATGCATTATTGTACTCAGGGGTGGAGTTTGACAAAGGATTACTCAAAAAGTACACAGTAAAAGTACTTGATTGTACTTTTGGTAGTAGTCCAAGTAGTACTGAATCCAACAGTACCAATTTCATTAATAACTTATTGCACAAAATCATTTTATCTCTCATCAAAATGGCAGAAAACATGTATTATTGTACTCAGGACAGGAGTTTAAACGAGTGTTACTCAAAAAGTACACAGTAAAAGTACTTGATTGTACTTTTGGTAGTAGTCCAAGTAGTACTGAATCCAACAGTACCAATTACATTAAGAACTTATTGCACAAAATCATTTGATCTCTCATCAAAATGGCAGAAAACATGCATTATTGTACTCAGGGGTGGAGTTTGACAAAGGATTACTCAATAGGTACACAGTAAAAGTACTTGATTGTACTTTTGGTAGTAGTCCAAGTAGTACTGAATCCAACAGTACCAATTACATTAAGAACTTATTGCACAAAATTATTTTATCTCTCATCAAAGATGGCAGAAAACATGCATTATTGTACTCAGGACAGGAGTTTAAACGAGTATTACTCAAAAAGTACACAGTAAAAGTACTTGATTGTACTTTTGGTAGTAGTCCAAGTAGTACCGAATCCAACAGTACCAATTACATTAAGAACTTATTGCACAAAATCATTTTATCTCTCATCAAAGATGGCAGAAAACATGCATTATTGTACTCAGGGGTGGAGTTTGACAAAGGATTACTCAAAAGGTACACAGTAAAAGTACTTGATTGTACTTTTGGTAGTAGTCCAAGTAACACTGAATCCAACAGTACCAATTACATTAAGAACTTATTGCACAAAATCATTTTATCTCTAATCAAAGATGGCAGAAAACATGCATTATTGTACTCAGGGGTGGAGTTTGATAAAGGATTACTCAAAAAGTACACAGTAAAAGTACTTGATTGTACTTTTGGTAGTAGTCCAAGTAGTACTGAATCCAACAGTACCAATTACATGAAGAACTTATTGCATAAAATCATTCTATCTCTCATCAAATATGGCAGAAAACATGCATTATTGTACTCAGGGGTGGAGTTTGACAAAGGATTACTCAAAATGTACACAGTAAAAGTACTTGATTGTACTTTTGGTAGTAGTCCAAGTAGTACTGAATCCAACAGTACTAATTACATTAAGAACTTATTGCACAAAATCATTTTATCTCTAATCAAAGATGGCAGAAAACATGCATTATTGTACTCAGGGGTGGAGTTTGACAAAGGATTACTCAAAAAGTACACAGTAAAAGTACTTGATTGTACTTTTGGTAGTAGTCCAAGTAGTACCGAATCCAACAGTACCAATTACATTAAGAACTTATTGCACAAAATCATTTTATCTCTAATCAAAGATGGCAGAAAACATGCATTATTGTACTCAGGGGTGGAGTTTGATAAAGGATTACTCAAAAAGTACACAGTAAAAGTACTTGATTGTACTTTTGGTAGTAGTCCAAGTAGTACTGAATCCAACAGTACCAATTATATGAAGAACTTATTGCATAAAATCATTCTATCTCTCATCAAATATGGCAGAAAACATGCATTATTGTACTCAGGGGTGGAGTTTGACAAAGGATTACTCAAAATGTACACAGTAAAAGTACTTGATTGTACTTTTGGTAGTAGTCCAAGTAGTACTGAATCCAACAGTACCAATTACATGAAGAACTTATTGCACAAAATCATTTTATCTCTCATCAAAGATGGCAGAAAACATGCATTATTGTACTCTGGAGGGGAGTTTGACAGGGGATTACTCAAAAAGTACACAGTAAAAGTACTTGATTGTACTTGTGCTACTAGTCCAAGTAGTACTGAGTTCAACAGTATCAATTTCACTAAGAACTTATTGCAAAAAATCCTTTTATCTCTCATCAAAGATGGCAGAAAACATGCATTATTGTACTCTGGAGGGGAGTTTGACTGGGGATTACTCAAAAGTACACAGTAAAAGTACTTGATTGTACTTGTGGTAGTACTCTAACAAGTAGTGAGTCCAACAGTATCACTTTTATTAAGGATGTATCGCTAAAAATCATTTTATCTCGTCAAATATAGCAGAAGTTGCATGATTTTGTTAAGTACTTCATTTTATTGTACTGAGTCAAACAGTGTTAGTTTTTTTAAGAACTCATGGTAAAATAATTTGTACCGCATGAAGCAGAAAAAACATGCATTATTTTACTCTTGCGTTGGTGCCGCTTCTCAGCGATTACCGTAAAGGCGCTATAAATCGCGCACTCAAAAATGAAGAACTGCTCATTTGACCAAGCAAATTTGAGAGACGGCTGAGTTGACCGCAGTGCCCCCCTCTACTGTCAGATATTCCCACCTACCTGCGCCGGAACCCTGCATCCTGCCTCACCGAAAGCGCTTTAGGCGACGGGGAAAGCGTGGTGGCGCGCTTGTCCATCAAAAAGCACACCTGACAGCTTCTTCCGTGACTTATCCACGCATCAGATGTCATGGCCCTCCCGCTGCACGCCATCCGAGGGTTCGGTGGATTCGCCCTGTCTTTCCGGAGCTGCGGCCTCTGCTGGGCCCGCTGGCAGCTCCTCCTGCCCGACTGACTGCTCCCGATCCGCGCGGCGTTCAACACGCACATCTTCGTCAGCTGAGACGCACTACACCTTCGGCCAGCCCGGAGAGAATACTCTGCATGGCTTTGCTAAATGCTAGGTCAATAGCGAACAAGACGTTCCTGTTAAACGACTTCTTCACCTCTCGTGATCTGGATTTAATGTTCCTGATGGAGACCTGGGTCCACACCTGGCGAGTACGTACCGTTTTCTGAACTTCTTCCTCCCGACTGTACTTTCTTCAGCTCCCCCCGTACCACCGGCCGTGGTGGGGGCATAGCATCAGTGTTTAGAGCTGATCTCCAATGCCGTTGTTACCGTTTAACTGGTTACACCGGGGAACTCGTTACGTTACGTTAACGGTAGGAATGGGGCGTGTACTTTGAGGAGCCATTGTCGAATAACCAGGAAATACACATTTCGATCGCTTCTTTTGTGTTTACATTTATCTTTTGGTATATTTGGCTCCATAGGAACACTTTGATGCACATTCAGTACCAGTGTGTGAGGTTGTGGTTGCGATGCCGATATCCGGACGCGTACAGCGAGGACTACAAAATGACAATGAGGTGACTGGGTATGTCTGTTCAAAACATTGCAAACGTGAATAAATCATTTCAAATATGTATTTGTCTCCGACTTTCATTTGTACATCGTTGTTAATGTGATGTTTAGTAGCTTTGATAGCTGTCCATACCTCCAGACAGCCTAAAAGTAAGACACAAGTTGTTTACTCACAGCCCGAATGCAGCATCGAGATCCGTGGCCAGCTGTGATCCTCTCCGATTAACTTGTGACAGGACTTCTTTAGCTATTCTCCAGCGAGCAAGGTTTTTATTAAATACCTCCATTCCTCTCATCACAACAAGACTCTACACTGTGCAGAAAAAAAACAACATAAATGAAAATAACCTTGCTGGATAGCTTGACATCAAGCATGCTCATTTCTGACGTGGAGCTAATCTGAAGTAAACATTGAATACTGCTTTCTATTCCTCCATCTTGTGACTATGTAACTCCCTCTCTTGGATATCAGCATGTGAAGGACACTGTTCAGGAACTAGTTGATGCTCTGTATGTGATGACTACTTCCATTCTGGAGAGGATCACAGACACATGGATCCTGAGGTTGAAGCTCAAACTGGTGAAAAGTGATATTTTTCCAACAATTTCCAATAAATGTTATTCTGAAACATAACTATCACTGTTGTCTTTCCTTCTATAACACTGATGTAGGCCAAGAAAAACGTTGCATTGCAAAATATCTAAACTTACATTTGGCACTTTAAATGTAGCCAAAAATATGTGAAGCTTGCCCTTAGCCCACCAAAAAGTGCATAGTTGCAACTTAGGCAGTTAAGCATTTTATATCAGTGGGTCCTAATGGTGCAAGACGGGGAAGGCAGACATAATTGCTTAAACATATAGGCTTAACCCTTTAATTGGCAGACCAAGAAACAAATCTATGGAAAAAGTATTTGTTTGCATTTTTTTTATCAAATGGGACACAAACTACTTTTTTTTTTACTGTCTACACAGTTTTGTTTTTATGAGCCTCAACCGTCGTGCTGGCATTTTATGGTAAAAGTGCATTTTCAACAATCATCATCTACAGTATTTGTATGCATCAAACTCAAATACATGTTTTTCTTTTATGGAAAATGAGCAATATACCAGATATATTCATACAAGATAATAAAGGATAATTGTCAACAATTTTCTTTTTTTCAAGCCATCAGCATAAATATCGTGGATCATAAAATCCATCAGTTGTTTAACAACTCCTGAATCCATCCCCTCTTGGTTAGCCCTACAGCTATTCTCTCTCCCCCCCCCCCACACACACACACACACACACACACGCACGCACACACGCACACACACACACACACACACACACACACACACACACACACACACACACACACACACACACACAGCCGATCTTTCTCTATGTATATCTCTACAGTATCTCTATCTATGTCTCTATCGCTATCTATCTCTCTGTCGCTATCTCTCTCTCTCTATAATCACAAACCAAGAAAGTTGTGACACTTCCGCCGGTTTATATAATGTACAATGTAGGATAGATGTACAATGTACAATGTAGGATATAAATAAATATAAATATATATAGCATGTATATATATATATTAGGGCTGTCAAACGATTACAATTTTTAATCAGATTAATCACAGCTTAAAAATTAATTAATCATGATTAATCACCATTCGAACTATTTTCCAAAATATGCCATTTATTTATGTATATTGTTGTGGGAATGGAAAGAAGGCGGATATATCCATTTAACATACAGTATCTATGTTTATTATAACATTTTCTGCGTGTCAAAATGAAAGACAACCCACACACCTATCAATCATCAAACCGTGGGGTCTTATTTCATTACGTGTCGATTTCTATCAACGGGGGAGTACTTCAGGAAAGTCGACAGAGGGGGGGGGGGCGGCGGCGGCGGCTCGTGGAGTACTTCTTGACCACAGAGTGTGAACGTTGTGATCAGCTGTTTTAGCGCAGTTCTCCAGTGAAGGGGGGGAGTCTCCCTCCGCAGCCGGTTGGCGTAGTTTTGACACAATTCCGTTGTACAGACCGACGTTAACAGCAGCCCTGTCTGTGCACACGGAGACCGACTCTGTCGTCCGGTGATCTAACCGCCTTCTGGAAAAGCTTCACAAGTACGTCGGTACGCAAATGCGCTTTGTGACACAAGTGACGGTACGCATTTCAGATTACACACATAACCTGCGTACCAGTTATGTGCACCCTGTACTACAGCAAAAGTATTCTCCGTCGGGACTTCCTGCAACAACACCACGCCGTTATCAAATATGTTCTATTGAGAAGACGATCACTACGTGACAAAAGTTTTCAAAACCGTGGCTACTGAAATCAATCTTACTAACTGCTGTCTGTGCAATTTACTCCGCGCGAGTTGGCAGACTTTATTTTGCTTCCTTTAACATCATTTTTCATGGTGGGGCTAAGCCATTTCTGGTGTAGCCTACCCCAGCCATACCCTGGCGCTGCCACTGGTGGCACGTATGGGGCGGGCCATTCTGCACATGCGTTAAATGCGTTAAATATTTTAACGCAATTAATTCAAAAAATTAATTACCGCCGTTAACGCGATAATTTTGACAGCACTAATATATATATGTATATACATATATATAAAATAACAATTTCATTATATGGATTCAACTTGTGCCCCCCCCCGCTGGACTTGTCTGTGGTTTAGCCGTTACTGTGACATCAGTATCAGCCATGGAAGATAGTTTGTTTGTTTCATTCTAAGCTATCCAGCAAGGTTATTTTCATTTATGTTGTTTTTTTTCTGCACAGTGTAGAGTCTTGTTGTGATGAGAGGAATGGAGGTATTTAATAAAAACCTTGCTCGCTGGAGAATAGCTAAAGAAGTCCTGTCACAAGTTAATCGGAGAGGATCACAGCTGGCCACGGATCTCGATGCTGCATTCGGGCTGTGAGTAAACAACTTGTGTCTTACTTTTAGGCTGTCTGGAGGTATGGACAGCTATCAAAGCTACTAAACATCACATTAACAACGATGTACAAATGAAAGTCGGAGACAAATACATATTTCAAATGATTTATTCACGTTTGCAATGTTTTGAACAGACATCCCCAGTCACCTCATTGTCATGTTGTAGTCCTCGCTGTACGCGTCCGGATATCGGCATCGCAACCACAACCTCACACACTGGTACTGAATGTGCATCAAAGTGTTCCTATGGAGCCAAATATACCAAAAGATAAATGTAAACAACAAAAGAAGCAATCGAAATGTGTATTTCCTGGTTATTCGACAATGGCTCCTCAAAGTACACGCCCCATTCCTACCGTTAACGTAACGTAACGTAACGAGTTCCCCGGTGTAACCAGTTAAACGGTAACACCGTTTGCTTCACCCAGTAACTAGCTATGCTAGCTTCGAGTTGCAGCTTTTTGAATTGAACCTAGCCTCGCCTATACTCTGCGCAGTCGTGTATCGTCCGCCAAAGTACAATAATGATTTCATAACTGACTTTTCTGACTTTATGTCCGGGATCATGGTGAAATATGATCGTGTTTTGATCTGCGGAGACTTTAATGTCCACGTGTGCTGCGAGTCTAAACCTCTGGTTAGGGATTTTTTTAAATCTCCTCGACTCTTTCGGTCTCATTCAGTCTGTGGCTGGCCCAACACATGATAAAGGACACACCTTAGACTTAGTATTATCGTTTGGATTGTCTATCTCTGTGGATGAAATCTGTGCAGGAACGCGTATCTCAGACCATTTACCGGTTCTGTTTACAACCTCGATCCCTTCTGCAGGAGTCGAATCACGTGCTCCTGCGCGTTGTCTGCGTTCAATTAACCCCTTGACTGCCTCACAGTTTTCAGATGCTTTTAATAATTATCCGATTTGTAAATTAGAGGTGAACTGTGCTTTTAGTGCGGATGAGCTTATCTCTTTGTTTGATTCGACATGCACACTAATACTGGATTCCGTTGCTCCTTTTACGCTTAGACGCAACAAAGTTCTCTCAGAGCCGTGGCTCAATGATTCTACTCGCGCTTTTAGACGCGCTTGTAGGCGTGCAGAGAGAACATGGAAAAAGGATAAACTTCATGTCTCCTTAGAAATTCTTCGTGCTTGCCTTTCCGATTATCAGACGGCAGTCAAAGCAGCCAAAACACAGCACATTTCTCTGTTAATCTCCAAAAACAGCCATAAACCTCAAGTTCTTTTTAATGTCCTCAATTCGATCATTAATCCTTGTGATGCTTCTCCAATTGTGCCATCAACTAGTCTCTGCGATACATTTCTTAATTTTTTTATTGAAAAAGTATCTGCTCTTAGGCTAGCCTATACTAGTGCTACCCCAGATCCTGCTCCCTTTCTGTGCCCTGCTGTCCTCGACCATTTTGAGCCTGTATCCCTCTCTTCTCTCTCGGAAGTAGTCAAGCACCTGCAGCCGACAAACTGCACCTCAGACAGCATTCCATCTCGCTTCCTTAGAGATGTTTTTGAATCAGTTGGAGCAAGTGTTTTATTGCTTGTAAACACTTATCTTAGCTCAGGATGTGTCCCAGCTGCCTTCAAACATGCCGTGGTTAAGCCACTACTTTAAAAAGAAATATCTCGATCCCTCCATTCTCGCAAATTTCAGGCCCATCTCCCAGCTACCCTTTTTATCTAAAGCCCTGGAGCGAGTAGTCTATGCCCAGTTGCAGTCATTTTTAACCACACATGGTATCCATGAAAAATTTCAGTCTGGCTTTAAACCTATGCATAGCACTGAAACAGCCCTTTTAAGAGTTTTTAATGATCTGCTCTTAGCCACCGATTCAGGCAGCCCAGCTGTCTTGGTGCTGTTAGACTTAACTGCTGCTTTTGACACTGTGGATCATAGTATCCTGTTGTCACGGCTTGAACAGTCCGCAGTCATTACAGGCTCTGCTCTTGCATGGTTCAGGTCTTATTTGATGGACCGTAGCTTCTCAGTGCAGTTAGGTGTCTTCTCCTCTGCCAATGCCCCTCTTACCTGTGGGGTTCCCCAAGGCTCGATTCTGGGCCCCATCCTTTTTCTATTGTACAAACTGCCCCTAGGTTCAATTCTCACAAAATATAATATCCCCTTCCATTGTTATGCTGATGATGTACAGATCTATCTGCCTCTCAATCAAAATGCCAACTCACTACAGCAGTTGAAGGACCGCTTAATAGAGATTAAATCCTGGCTGAGCCAAAACTTCCTCACCCTCAATGAGAGCAAGACCGAGGTCATCTTTTTTAGACCCCAACCAACAGTCTCCCCGGTTGATATTCTGGGCTCCCTCAATAAAAATATCCTCCCCTCTGTTATGAACCTTGGAGTGACCTTCAACAGCGCCTTTAAATTTGATAAGCAGGTTAGCAGTCAAGACCTGCTTTTTCAAAATACGACTATTGGCTAAGACCAAGTCGTTTTTATCTTTTAAAGACCTAGAAAGGGTTATTAACGCCTTTGTTACCTCGAGACTGGATTACTGCAATGCTCTGTATGTGGGTATGGACCAGGTCTCAATTAGACGCCTCCAGCTAGTTCAGAATGCAGCTGCACGTCTTCTTACTGGCCATAAAAAGCGTGACCATATCACCCCAATTCTGGCTTCATTGCACTGGCTTCCAGTTCGGTTCAGAATAGATTTTAAAATCATTTTATTTGTTTTCAAAGCCCTAAATGGGCTGGCTCCTGCCTATATACCTGAACTCCTCCATCGCTACACCCCAGGCAGAGCCTTAAAGGTCCCATGTCATGCTTTTCCGGTTATTACCCGTCCCCTTGTGTGTTATGAAGGTTTTTATGCATGTAAATGGTGTGCAGAGTCAAAACCCTCAAAGTACACCATGTAGGGAGTAAAACTCTAAATCAGAAAATACCTCCCCAAAACGTCTCGTTGGAGATACGTCATTGTCCATTTGATTCTTCCGGGTACGCATGATGTCAACCGTACCCGGAACGAAATGGACCAATCCGTGGAGCCGTTACGTTACGTCCGCTGAGCCGTTACGTTAAGCCCCCGCTGATTGGTCCAAATTGACCAAATCCACGGACTTCCTCACACACTCAGTGCAGGCAGCTCTGCTGATTTCTCCTCCCTGGCTGCAGGCTGATAACAGACAGTTGGGATCGCGGCGAAATTCTCTCTGCAGACCCATTCTCTCTGCAGACCCATTCTCACAGCGTTTATCAACCTTTTTCTTACTCAATATCAAGCCACACTTATTGTTTTTACTTCGGGTGTGACTTTGTGTGTGCTCAGGATGAGTTTGGCTGTGTTTCGCTGTGTATCGCTAAACAAGGAAACAACACCTCCACGGAGCTCAGCGCGATTCACAACGTCCCGACCAATCAGAGCACACTGTGCTCACAGGGAGGGTGGGGGCTGGAGCTATTGGAGCTACAACGAGCCGTTAAAGGCAGAGAGGGAAATTCAGTGAATACACGTAGTTTACAGAGATGCTGTTTGAGAAACCAATGTGAGTTTGGAAAATTGCACAATATAAATCTATTCTAGTAGACCTCAACAATGGAATTATGATCAGTGGAAATGGCCATGACATGGGACCTTTAAGGTCGGCTTGATCAGCTGCTTGTTGATAGTAGAACCCGAGGGCATCGAGCTTTCGCAGCGGCTGGCCCTAGTCTCTGGAATACTTTGCCCTTCCATGTGAGGTCAGCCCAGACCCTGGGGGTTTTTAAATCAACACTTAAAACTCACTTTTTCTCTCTGGCTTTTGTTTAATTATCTATTTATTCATTTAGTTCTTTATTTTAATATTTATAACATAACATAGGATTTCATAAAGTATTTTTAAAATAGTTTATACATTATTCAAATATAGGAATAGTAGATAGGATTACTTAAAATATAGCACCTTGCTTGGATCGTCGGATGAGGTGTGCGGAGTAGACGTGCAGGCGGCTCGCTCCCACGACTTAACTTTCAGATTTACCTTTTAAACTTCTCATTTTTAAGTATTTTTGTTTTCAAAAGTTTAGTGTAACTGTGCTGACCACCTTTTTGGCCTCGACAATGTCTAAAACGAAAAGCAAGCAGGATAAAGACCCGTCTGCTAGTGTTACGCTAGCAGAACTTAGCTCCCTGTTAGCTGAGCACAGGAAAGCAATATCTGCCGACTTTAAGTAATCTTTTGTGGCGCTGACAACGACACTGGACGGCGGGCCATGGGGAAAGGATCGGCTCTCTGGAAGACAACTCTAATGAGGTGGACCGTCGTCTCCAACATTTAGAGAATGCATGCTCGACCCTCCAACAAGATAACGTGTTGCTGAAAACTAAGCTTGCTGACCTGGAGGGGCGCAGCAGGCGCCAAACCATCAGGATTATCGGCCTACCTGAATCATTTGAAGGTCCACGACCAACCGCGTTTTTTTCCCAACTACTTGTGGATGTCTTTGGCAAGGAGGTCCTTTCTTCACCACCTGAGCTCGATCGTGCCCACCGGAGCCTCGCACCCAAGCCTGCTGCAGGAGATAAGCCACGACCTGTCATCGTACGCCTACACCGCTTCCAAGTGAAGGACCTGCTCATCCGTGAGGCTCGTAGACGTGGAGAGCTGTTCTACAAGGAGCACAAGATCCGACTTTACGAGGATTACAGCAGCGATGTGTTGAAGGAAAGAGCAGAGTACAAAAGCTCCATGGCGGAACTCTACAAGCGCGGGTACAGACCGGCTCTCCTGTATCCAGCCAAGCTCCGTATTACCCTCCCCAACGGCGAGAAGACATGGATCCGGTCTGTTTTGGAGGCTGACACGTTTTTACAGAACTTGAACAAGTAAGACAGTGACTTATGTACAATTAACTCTATCGTTAATGTCAATATTACGTGCCTGATGGCGAGGCGCGCTCTTTCCATTTTAGCGTTTTCCCATCATAAATGCCGGCTGTGCGCTAGCGTTGATTGCAGTTTGCGGTTGGCGTACACCTTCCCAAATGTTATGTCCACAGCTACGGGCTGTCTACAGTAGCCTATTGTTAAGAGTATAAACGTTTGATATTCATGTTCCACTGTCTCATCAAAGAGTTTCGTATTTCTAATAGGCTGACATGTTTAGTGTTTGTGTTACACTGTTTCATCGTATTTCCAACAGACTGACACGTTTTCACAGGCAGACATGTGTTCAAAACAATTCATGGGAATGCCTATTATACTTGTTTTTTATGTGGCTTTTGAGGTTAAGATACAATGCTTTTCTTGAAGTTTATTAAGTTTATTAAGTCGTGGGATCAGCGTGATGGATTTTATGAAGTAGCAAATGATGCTGATCAGTGAGTTTCACGCTGTTGCTTCTTGCAGCAGCGTGGGGTTTGGGGTTGGAGTGTGGGGTGTTTGTGGGGTGTTTTTGTCACTGTTTTTTGAGTTGTTTTATTGTGCGTTCTGTTACTGTATTTTTCTACTATATCTATGTGCTACTGCTACAATCCATATGGCTCTCTCTCTGGTTCTGGCTCTGAGTCATAGGTGGGGATGGGCGGGGGCATTTATGGAGGATGCATCTCCAACCATACCGTCAATCCCTGCATATGGCTAGTTCAGTCTCATTGTCTGCACCCATGCGGTGCAGTTCGATTCACTAGTTAGAATGTTAGAGGTCTTAACTCTCCTGTTAAGCGTAACAAAGTGATCAACCATCTTATATTCCTTAACACTAAAATAGCCTTTTTACAAGAGACCCACCTTAAGCCGTTAGATCACGTTAAACTTAAGAGAGGTTGGGTAGGCCAACTTTACTGCAATTCTAATTCATAAATCAATCCCCTTCTCAATGTCCACTGTCATTTCAGACCCTAATGGACGCTTTATAATTGTTACAGGTAGAATTGGGGCTAATAACCTGGTGTTGGCAAATGTGTATGGCCCAAATTGGGATAATAAGAACTTTTTTTTCTCTCTCCCTGACCTAAACTCTCATCAGCTTATCCTTGGTGGTGACTTCAACTGCTGTCTTGATTCCTCGCTTGATCGCTCATCCAACAGGCCTTATGCTTCATCTAAATCATCTAAAGTAATCCAGCTGTTCATGGAACAATATGCCGTCTCAGACGCCTGGCGCTTTTTTAATCCTAGCACCAAGCAGTTCTCATTCTTCTCTCCTGTTCATGGAATGTTCTCACGAATAGATTTCTTTCTCATTGATAGTAAACTCCTCTCCTCTGTCATGTCGTGTTCCTACAGTCCCATTGTAATTTCAGATCATGCAACCGTCGTCCAGGGGCGGCGCCAGGGGGGAGCTAGAAGCTGAAGCACCCCCCGGGATTGCCAAAGCACCCCCCAAGCACCCCCAAGAAATGTTTTTTTTTCTTTTCGAAAATAATAATAATAATTTTTATTAAATTAAATTAGAAATATTATTGATTACATCAATGCAAATGTGAAACAAACACATTTTTGACCAAAAACATAAAGCCAACACAGGTGATATAATTAGGCCAATGGCCAGCACCGATTCGATGTTTGACCTACCCATAGGCTAAATGACTTTGTGACACTTGAGTGACTTCCTGTTAGCTAGAGCGCCAACTTATTTGCTAACAGCAAAGTGAAAAATTGATCGTTTTTTAGTCCTTAAACGTCCATGTGTGGACACTCAATCAAAACCACCTGAAAGCGAGAGGGATTCTGCACATATTAGCATAGCCTCATGAGTACAAGTAGCTTACTTCTGGGTCTCTGTGTTTCATTCAAGCTCTGCTCTGTGTGTGTGTGGCACGAGCCATTTTGTGTGCGCGCGAGCGAGCGAGAGAGCTCACGCACCGGTGGGTAGGCCTATCTACTGGAGATCGTTGTGGTTAGCATCTGGTGCTAGCTAGCCAAGCTAACGGATATAAGGAGCTTTTTCAACAACAAGGTGGAGGGAGAACTCTCTCCTGTCAGACTGAGAGTCTCAGATAACCTCAGCTCAGGTGAAGTAAAGGACTCTCAGTGTTTAGATAGTTATCTTTAGTCTAGTTATCTCAGTGGGTCTCAACGGTTTGTTTTAAAAGGGGAGTGAGTTGTAAAATATCTATAAAGAAATAGAAAATCTGTTTACAGTTCTGTTTCATATGGATGTTGAGGGATGTATCCATAGATCTCTTCACGTTGCTCTCAAAGTGCACCAGATTGATGCTTTTAACTTCAATATTTAAAAAAACCTTCCCGGGGAAGCATGCCCCCGGACCCCATTAGAGGACGTGAGGTCCACTCCCCACTTGTAAAAATAGCACTTTAGCCCTGCTTACACCTATATGCCGTGAGCTGATTATCGAGCCTTCATTGTAACAGTCGCGGGTGCACTGTGTGTGTGTGTGGGGAGTGTTGCAGTAGAAAATTCAACTGTAGCGCTGGTAATGTTTGAGCACCCTCTATGAAACGTCAAGCTACCCCACAGCACCCCCTAGAGTTAATCTCTGGCGCCGCCACTGCCGTCGTCATGGATGTCTCCTTCCCAGGCAGATCGCTTTCCCGCTCTCCCTGGCGCTTTAATTCATTGCTACTTTCTGACACCAACTTTATTAACACAATTAACAGTCGTATTGATCTTTTCATATCTACCAATGTCAATCCAGATATATCTGCAGCAGACATATGGGAGTCATGTAAAGCTTACTTAAGAGGAGAAATAATATCTTACTCTGCTTATCAGAGAAAGATTGCTATGGAAAACAAGGCCACTCTCTCCAAGGATATAGCAGAGCTGCAGTCAAAGTGTGTAGACACACCTGATGCTGATCTTTTCAAAGACTTACTCACAAAAAAGGCGGAATATGACATTCTGACCTCCAACGAAACAGCACAGTCCCTGTTAAAAACACGTAGGTTGCTTGTTCACCAGATTAGGCAATCATCCTCATCATTGCACATCGCCCAAATTAACACAGATATTGGAACAACCATTAACCCTCAATCCATTAACAGTCAGTTCAGGGATTTTTATGCATCATTATACTCCTCTGAATGCCCAGACAACGAAACACTGTACGAACACTTTTTTAGTTCCTTAGATATCCCTTCTATCAACTCTGAAGTGGCATCTAATCTGGATGCACCATTTACAATAGACGAATTTAGGAGTGCTTTAATGTTTATGCAGAATGGGAAAAGCCCTGGCCCTGACAGTTTCCCTGCTGAATTTTTAAAAACATTTGCAGATACACTTTCACCGCTTCTACTTAACATGTTCAACGAATCGCTTCAAAATGGCTCACTTCCTCTCACTCTGCGTCAGGCTACTATCTCTCTCATATTGAAAAAGGATAAAGACCCATTGTCTTGTAGTAATTATCGCCCTATCTCTCTGCTTTGTGCTGATGTCAAAATACTGGCTAAAATGTTGGCTAGGCGGCTGGATTGTGTCCTGCCAACTATCATCTCTGCAGACCAAACAGGGTTTATAAAGAACAGACATTCCTTTCACAATGTCAGACGACTGTTTGATATTCTGTATTCACCAACCACCTCTGACGACCCGAAGCTGGTCATCTCAATGGATGCTGAAAAGGCATTTGATTGTGTATGGCCCTACCTGTTTTACACACTGAAATGTTTTGGCTTTGGCGATACACTTATATCTTGGATTAAGCTTTTGTATACATCCCCCCTTGCTTGTGTTCGCACAAATAATGACTACTCTGACTATTTCTCCCTCAACCGTGGTACCCGACAGGGCTGTCCACTCTCTCCATTACTTTTTGCCATTGCCATTGAACCTCTAGCAGTAGCTCTTAGGGCCAGTCAGATGTTGGGCATCTCAAGAGGTGGCAAAGAACATAAACTATCCCTGTACGCCGATGACCTCCTGGTCTTTCTTTCTAGCCCAGACAAATCTATCCCTATTGTACTGACCGTGTTGAAAGAATTTGGGCAAATCTCAGGTTATAAATTGAATCTGCATAAAAGCGAACTTGTGACAGTTAATGCGGCAGCCATAGCCATCCCCTCTCCGAGTTACCATTCAGAACATCGCTGGAGCACTTTAAATATTTGGGTGTATGTGTAACTAAAAACTATTCAGAACTATTTGAACGTAACTTTTCCCCTCTCTTAGCTAGGCTGTCCCAAGACATCCATCGTTGGTCACTCTTGCCTCTGTCTCTCGCTGGTCGTATAAATTGTATTAAAATGAATGTGCTGCCCAAGTTCTTATATCTATTCCAGTGTATACCTATTTTCCTCCCCAAACACTTTTTCCACTCTCTTGATAGCGTAATCTCACAATTTATTTGGAACAAAAGCACCCCTAGAATCAAAAAAGACATTTTACAAAAGCCTAAACAGTTGGGTGGCCTTGCTCTACCCAACTTCTTGCTTTACTATTGGGCTGCAAACATTAGAACAATATTGTACTGGTGTCACACCAGCAGCCAGCCTCCATCATGGCTGCAGGTTGAAGAAGCCTCATGTAGTCCCTCTTCTCTGTTGTCCCTGCTGTGCCTCCCCCCAACATCGTCACCAACTTCACACTCCAGGAGTGTTGTAGTGAAAAGCTGCCTTAAAATCTGGAATCAGTTCAGGCGGCACTTTGGGCTACAGATAACACCTGTCTCTGCCCCAGTACATTCTAACCCTCTGTTTACTCCATCAGTCATTGACAGGGCTTTTTTGATCTGGAAAGACCTAGGGATTGTTTCAATAAAACAGCTTTACATCAGTGGCATATTTGCTTCCTTCGACCAGCTAACTCAAGCTTTCAATTTGCAGCGCACTCATTTCTTTAGATATTTGCAAGTCCGCAATTTTGTTCGCAATCATTTTCCTGGCTTCCCTGCCCTCCCTCCTTCTACTTCTGATTCTTTGCGTAATGCTTAGTCTGAGGAGCTTGGTGAGGATATAGACCCTGCCACCTGGGAGCATGCTCTGAGGTGGGTCCACTCATCGTCTATCTGTGCTCGCCATGGAGTTTTACAGTGCAAAGTGGTCCACAGAGTTCACTGGTCTAAATGTAGGTTAGCTCATATCTACCCTGACATTGACCCAAACTGTGACAAATGTCATCAAGGACCAGCCAATCTCAGTCATATGTTCTGGTATTGCCCCACCCTTGCTCCTTTCTGGGCTTGTGTTTTTTGACTCCCTCTCAGCCATCACATCTGCCAATATCCGACCCTCACCATTACTCGCCCTGTTTGGTGTCCTACCCACTGGCCTCTCACTGCCGTCCTATTTTGCTGAGCTTGTTGCCTTTCTCACATTGTTAGCAAGACGTGCCATTCTGCTGCGGTGGAAAGGCCCTTGCCCCCCCTCTCATTCTCAATGGATAAAGGATGCCCTTCATTTTATGAGACTGGAGAAGATTAAATACTCTCTTCGTTTCTCGGAACATCAATTCTATAAAATATGGCAACCCTTCCTAGAGCATGTCAGATCTCTCCAAATAGATGTTGACCCTGACATCTAGACCAGTGGTTCCCAACCTTTTTTTTACCAAGGCACCCCTGAAAATATTTCTCGACCCCAAGGCACCCCAACTTTTTATAGATTTAAAAACCACTTCAGAGCTTAAACTAAAAACAATAAATACACCATAAATTGGTTTTAAAATGTGTATTTAATTGAATAGAACATTTTATAGAACAAATAATGTATTCACACATAATAACAAGAACCAGACTAAAAATATCAACACCATTTCTATGATGAATTCAATATTATAAACAGGCCTACTAAGTAGGCTCTTTTGTTTTGGCTGAAAATAGTAGGCCTACCTGTGTAAAAACACAAATACATATCAATACAGTTATTATTTTACATTTGGATTTCAAAAGAGGCAGGCCTATGATCACTTAGATTAAATAATAACTTAATAGAATTGGAGGGATGAAACAATGTCCTCTGACCTGACTGTGGTCATGTGACTCATCAACCACATCCCAAATATGAAACATTCTGCATTTCGCTATCCAGATAATACTGATTGACAAAATCATAAATCATACAAGAAAGGCCCACAAATTAACATCCAAACATAAACATTTCTCAGACCGTTACACGGTGCTAGTGCGACACTTGTGCCTGCTTTTGTGAGCAGAGTCTCTTGATGCGTGGGGGGATAGTGGACAGCGCAACGCGGAGGTCCTGCTCCACTGACAGCTGGGTGCGGGTCTTGTTTTTGACATATGCAAGTGAGGAAAACGTCAGCTCGCACAAGTAGGAGGTTGGAAACTGTAAAAGCACCTTGATGGCACTCTCTGAGAGGGATGGTTTCTCGTGTCCCACAAGCAGCCAAAATATATCCAGACGTAGTTCCCCGTGCTTCAGTTTCAGGGAGCGGTCCATAGATAGCTCTGCGAGTTCATCCTGAGCTCTGCTGTTTAAACTTGTGGCTGATATTAATGACAGAGGATTAAACGGATCCCGGAGCCAATCGAAGTCTTCATTCATAGGAGGGAAATATGACACAAACCTCTCCTCCAGCACTCTCAGGTGAGCAGCTACAACTTGTAGAAAAAATGCTGTCTTGTGCGCTGGGTCACTGGATGTCAGCGGAAACATTTCAATGTTTTTCTTGGCGACTTTATTTTGCCACAGTCTTAACTTGGATCGGAAACCATTGAGTTTGTCTGTGGCTGTCAGGATATTCTCATTCTTCCCTTGCATTCTGATGTTGAGGTCATTGAGGTGGCTAAAAATATCTGCCTGATATGCAAGCTTAACCCACCACGATTCATCATCCATGTGTTCTTTGTAGGGTAAGTCGTGCTCATTTGCAAATGCAACAAGTTTGTCGCGGAGCTCGTAGACACGGGACAGCACCTTGCCCTGTGACAGCCAGCGGACCTCCGTGTGCAGTAAAAGGCCATGGTGCTCAGCCCCCATCTCATTGCACAATGTGCTGAACAACCGCGACTTCAGCGGACGGGACTTGATGTAGTTCACTATTTTCACAGCTTGTTCTAATACTGCAGTGAGGTCTGGTGGCATAGCTTTGGCGACAAGGGCTTCTCGGTGTAACATGCAGTGGGTTATCTGTACATCAGGATTTACCTGTCTCACTTTATTTACAAAGCCTTTCACCCTCCCCGTCATTGAGGCAGCCCCGTCGGTGCAAATGCTGTGGCACATCCCCCAGTTTAGACCCTGTTCTGTCAGGTAATCAGCTGTGGTCTTGTACATTTCCTCTCCGGTTGCATGTGTGTGTAACTCTTTGCAAAAAAAGAAGTTCTCCTCAATGGATTCTCCGTCAACATATCTCACGTTGGCAATGAGTTGACAGTGGCCACTTATGTCTGTTGAATCATCAACTTGCAGAGCGGACTTGCCACTTCTCTGTATTTTTTCAATTAGGACAGTTTCTATGTCTACTGACATGTCATCGATGCGACGTTTGATTGTATTGTTGGATAATGGAATTTTATCGATTTCTTTAGTAGCATCTGGCCCTATCATTACCCTGACAATTTCCTTACATTCCGGTAGAATGAGGTTTTCCGCGATAGTGTGGGCCTTTTTTGCCTTGGCGATTAACTCAGCAACCAAATAGCTGGCCTCTTGTGCTTTGTCAGAGACACGTAGAGACATGCCCGGCGCCGTGGGAGGGCCAGGGAGGGCCAGGCCTTCCCATTTGACATTCCTGCCCTCCCCCAATAAACACGTTTTTTATTATTTATAAAAATTAAAAAATATATACATTTAATTTTTTTAATTATAAATAAACTGTGAACTTTTATGCTACGATGTATGTGATGTCAGAACAAAAACAAAAAATCGCAGGCTACGTCAAATAAATGCATGTGTCTGTTGTGATTTGTGATTTGTGATTCGTCCCCATTTAGACCAATCACAGCGTCACACTCTGCCGCCTATTCTGGATTTGTTTATTGTGCATTCTGTAGACTTCCATTTCTGTTTGAATTACAAAATGGACATCAGAAATTGGCTTAAAAGGTCTAAGGATTTATTAAAACGAAATAGCGATGAAAGAACTGCAGCCGATGGTGCTGCTGACCCTGCACCTGCACCTGCCTGCACCTGCCGTTGCAGCAGCACGCCTTAATGTCACAAGCTTGACCTCGGCAAACCCGGGGCTGAGTTAGCGATGATCTTGGGGTTAATAAACCCAAGCAGGTGAAGCTGAATCGTTATCCAGGGAGATTGTTATCAGGAAAGAAGCGCACTTTTGCCGCTGCATGGTACACAACAGACCATGGCTTGAAGATTCGTTAAAAGCAGTAGACAGTTTAAAGTCAATACGTCTTCATCTGATGCGGCTTTTACTGTCAAAGGTTTTTGCGACTGGAAACACGCATTACAGACCTATAAAGGACTGCTAATGCATGCCGCATCAAAAGAACACATTTCATGTGAGAGTTTGTGGAGAGAGAGACAATACGCGAGGAAACAAATAAGGAAATGAGTACTTTGGTGCAGATCAGCTGCACGGAACCGTTATTACGTGTCAGCTGTCGTTGATATTACTGTATAGCTTTTTTAGCTGTCAACCAACTCCCTCTCAGAGGTGACTCGATTCACTCCACAGCATATCCGAGTGCAGTGCATAGGAACATAAACCATGCCCAAGGCGGGCTAAACAGTTCATCGTCTCCGTCTCTACTATTTCTCTCCGAGTGCAGCGATGAGGAAGCTGCCATCCGTAACCAGTGTGCCTTGCTCGTGATTTACCAGTGTCTGTGCTGCCACGAACACAATGTTTCAAAGTGGTTGCTATTTTGCCCTTTATTTGTGTATGTTTGCGATAAGTGTGCGTCTTTACGCAATGCTGTTGGCCTTGCTGTTTGATATATATTGTGCCGCAGGCCCGCAGCACGTGACGGTTTTGTGTGCCCTCCCATGAAAATCATATGCCCTCCCTTTAGATTTGTTCTGGCGCCGGGTCTGCGTAGAGACGAAAGCATACGTTGACTCTGCTTCTCATTTTGTGATTTCAGTCTCTGGAAATACTCAATGTCCTTGGAATTATAAGAAGGATGTTTTGTGCTAAAGTGTCTTGCTAGTTTACTTGGCACCATTCCTTCGTTGGATAATTTTTCTCTGCAGATTAGGCATTCTGGCAGTCAGCATCCCCAGTCCAGGAGAAACTATACCGAAGGTAGCTTTCGCTGTACTGTCTGCTTTTAGACTTCTTTTGCACTGCTGTTCCATCATGTTCTGTCATCCCTGCCCAGGGGCGCGGGAAGGGGGGTGCTGAGGGCGCTGCAGTACCCAGGGAGGGAGGGGGAGCAGAGCACCCCTGCCTGCAAATGTATTTTATTTGTATTATATATATTTATTTCATTTCATTGTGCCTGAGATTATATTTCATATTATTATTCAAATGATCATTTAAAACTATGTAATACATTATTTTGCTTCAGGGAAGAAAAATAAAAAAGATGTGGAAAAAAAGTTTGTTGATAGTTTTTAGTCGGCTACTTTTAACGTGACACACAACAACACAAGTAACTGGCATGGCGCAAAAACGGATATCGGAATTTTTTCTCTCTTACAACGCTAAATCTGCTAAAAATATTGAATTAGAAGATGCAGGGGCAGGACATTTGTCTACAACCACCAACAACGAGCACCAGCCACCTAGCAGCAGCTGCAGCAGCACCGATGAAACTGGAGCTAGCAGTTCAGCTGTGGCTAACGCTAGCCATGGCCACACACCAGGTGGTGCAGTTGACAAGCTAGACCCGACACCTAACGTTTTGGGGTTTGATGAGCCGTGTCGACCAGACATAAGTTTTCCTGCCAGGAAAATTGGGACGGAGACCTTCGAGCGGTCATTTCAGAAAAGCTGGTTTACCCGGTGGAAATGGGTGCATTATGTCACGGAGAAAGACACCGTTCTTTGCTTCACCTGCTGCAAAGCCATAGAGAAGGGCTTAAGACATAATGACAGAAAGACAAGTTCATTTACAGTAGGAGGCTTTTGTAACTGGCGTAAAGCAACCACAAAGTTTAGCCAGCACGAGTTGTCTGACATTCACTCAGAATCAGAGAGAATGCTTGCTTCTCTGCTCAACACTCCCATTAATGCTCTACTGTCGGAGATTGTTGAGAAAGAGCAAAGAACGGCCAGAACAGTCCTAGAGCTAATATTCAGATCAGTAAGATTCATCGGCAGCTTAGGAATATCATTAAGAGGCCATAACAATCGAGATGGGGTGCTATGGAAACTGATGATGGAGCGGACATTTACATTGAGTAGGAGCAGATATCTCTGCTCCGCGCCGATCCTATATGAGTTTGTTTTAAAAGAAGGAAAACTCTAAACAACCAGGATAGGGGTTAAACAATAATCTGTTTTAATGATAAAAGGTAAGAATACAATACACTTCTCAAAGGGGTAGGCCCACCCCCTGCTCTGGTCCTAATGCCGGGAGAACATCATCATCTTGACAGCAGGAGGAAAAGAGACCGGACACAAGGACTCAACAGGAGATATTGTAAGAACAACGGGAGGAGCTGTGTGGATGGTCCTCCCATACAGGTCATCTATTGGCCCATATACAATCGATGGGCTTTCGTAGCATATCAGCGCGAGCCAGCAGAGGACCCGGAAACAAGAGTCTCTTAGTTTGTAGCAAAACACATCTGGTGTCCGTTATCACACATTCTTGCATAGACTTTCACACACACCCTTTCTGCACATTCCAGAGACTTGAGTTGTGTCTAAAGAATATTCCCTTACTCACATCTTACTCCAAATACAATGGTTTTCACTCCTCATATCTCCAGCTTTTCGTTCATATAAACTGCTACTATTAAATACAAAGTAATTAAGTACATGTGATGGAAACTTCTGTGCAGCAATGCAGAGCCAAAGCTCAGGAAAGGATGGAAGCTGGAGCGTCTTTAGTCAAACACTGATATTTATTGAGAGTAGAAATACGGCCGGAGAGATCACAGAGTATATCACACTTTCATGTGAGCAACCAAGCAACACTCTGAAGACAAAGAGTAGAAACATAGATAGATATATCCTAAAAGGAGGGTTGATTGATTGATGATTGATGATATTACACGATACTTAAGTGGGGAGCGGCGGGCGGAGTTTCGCCGCCATCTCCCCAGCAAAGGGAATGTGGAAAATCACTTCCGTGATTTAAATAGGATGTCATGAACCATGCAATTTATTAATTATTTTACGTTTATTAATTATGGGGAATGATTGTGTTAAGAGGTAGTTAACCTGTGTATGTTTGGGTCGGATAGTTTCCTCATGTTTGAGGGATTACATTTATGTTGACAATGTGGTTTGGAGATAATTGTGTAACCTGTTGACGGTAAGCCTGTGGGGAGGGGCTATGGGTTCAAAAGGGACGGTGTTGGCCCTGGAAGGGTCATTCGGGAGATTGTTGCAGTGAAGGCAACAGCCAGAATGTGTTTACTCCATGAGTGATGGACAACCTAATTTGGTAACTTTGATTTTGTTTATTTAAGTTATACTGTTTCACTTTTATCAAACAGTATATATTGTTTTTTGTTGCTGTTATAAATAAAGTTTTGGAGCTTAATTCAACCGACTAAGCCTATGTTTCAAGCGGACAAACAAACCCTGTCACAAGGACCATATCTCATTTGTTTGGAGTAGGCAGATCTACGGTGTGTTACTGTGTGCATGAGTTCTGCTCCTCTGTTGTGACGCTACTCCGTCCTGAGTTTATGCCATGGCCGAACTCTGAGAAGTTAGAGGAGATGGCGTTATTTTTTGAGCGCAGATGGGGTGTGCCGCAGGGTGTAGGTGCAGTAGATGGATCACACATCCCCATTCTGAGACCAGAGGAACACCACAACGAGTATTTCAACTGCAAAGGCTGGCACTCGCTCGTCATGCAGGGTGTTGTGGATGGTAGGGGCCTCTTTTGGAGGGTTTTTGAACTAAAGAGTTCTCATGAACCTTTGTGGGAAAAGTACTGCGGTGTGAAAGCGCCTATTGTCCCCCAAAGTCAAACCTGGACGAATAGTATGTGCTGTTTTTCAGTGTGGAAGATTTGCTGCTAAAATGCCCTGTCCAATCATTAGCTGCATTGTAAAACTGTTCACACATAAGTGCAGTGCTAAAATTGACCCAGAAAGTACTTGAAACATATTTAATGGATGTTTATGGACAGTTTAAGTCATAACTGTAACAAGTCCCCTGATGTCAGTATGAAGTTGGTAAGTTATGTGCCAATGACTGATGGAAATGATGGCCAAAACTGTAAAAATCCAACTTTAAAAGAACTCAGAGAACACGCGCAAACGTTCTCACTGCTCCAGCTAACTTTACTCTGTTTGGTAGTCTAAACACACGTCTGGCCAGACTTTAGCCAGACGTGAAACATGACTGACACTTCACCAACTTTCTACATTCATACACACACACTCATTCCCACGGGGAAACGGTGTAGCTTGGCCAGCCTTGCAGCAATATAATCACACATCGCCACTGGACTGTGAAAAACAATACACAGTGGAGGAGGCCTAGCAGTAGCTCTGCTCGCTGTTCTCCCAACGGAGCATTCATCTTCTCTCACAGCTGAGGGTGTGTGTGGTCTGGGGGTGATGCTGAGTATAAAAGGCCGTACTGATTCCAGCCGTAATGGAGCTAATGGGGTCAGCGTGGTTAAACTTTGGTATGGGGACTGCGGGAAAATGCCCGATAAGACTTATCTCAATATACGTCCAAGAACTCTGTTTTTATCAATGACACAATAAAGAAAACCTCCATATCGGACGTGCTGGCTCCACCATTCATCTTCTAAAGAACAAAGAGAGAGTTAAGAGATAGTGATGTGTCTCATGAGTCCAATTCTTCAGGCCATATGTTTACTTCTTGCAGGAACATGCATTTATACGTGATTTATACATGTTGAATATGTTTGGGGAACTCTGGGGTGATGTAAGGCACTTTTTGAGAAATATTGCATAATGAACCTTCGTTTCAACTTTTAAAAAAGCATGACCCTTTCTAGAGGTTTAATTTATTTGGTCCTTCCTCCACAACATCAGCTCGTAAAACACATTCTGTTGTAAATGTATTGCCTCCAAGCCTGAGATTACTACATTATGGTGTGGGGGAGCCAATTATCAGCCTTAGTTGAGCATTTTCTTATGGTATTCAGTGTGACGTTTGATTATGGTAATGGTCTTAATGCTCTCTCAGGGGGTTTTCCAACTGAATCCACTGTATGATTATGGAGGAAAGCCTGGACCCTGAGTTAATGTATGAAAAAGTAAGAGTTAAGATACAGATCGTTGACATGTTTATTCTAACACTACTGTGTACATCTGTGTACTGTGTATACTGTGTACATCAAATTGCTTAATTCCAGACAGGCCAGATTCTTGGTTGCTTTGAATCTGACTGGTTACAGGAAATGTTTTGAGTCCAACTCCTTTTTGAAGTGTGGACCCAGTGACCTCTGGCTGGCTCTGGTATCAGCAGACTTTACTAAACAAACCCCCCACCAAAAAAGTGTCTACACCTCTCAGTTCAACAACGACTTTACATCAGGGGAGTCTCCTTGATGAAAAACACAGACACGTAAATTAAAAACTAAAAGGATTTTTGTGCTGATAATTTAAACACTGGAGATATCAGCAAAATGTACATTTAAACTTATTGGGAAACACATTTCCTATCCTTGCGAAACATCACATGACATCACAAGTCCATGCTGAGATCGCCCTAATTAGATCACTATAACATTGTCATATATCAAGAAGTGTTACATTTGGACACATGTCCATCACCTGAAGTTTTTGTTACCATGCATTCAAGCTGTCGTTTTCTGGATGATTATTGTTTTTGTGAAGAGGGTCAAATATTGAACATCCCATACTTGGGCTTTGAAATAGTTGGAGCAGGCCAAACATCAAGTTATCAAGTAGAGCTTCAAAATGCCCTCTTACAATGGCAGTATAAACATTTCAAATTCCCAAGTAACACGCTAATTCACAGGCAGGCCTACTCTTTTCTGTATGGATCATAGTTGCTGTGTCTCAATTCAGACACATTCTTAATAAGCAACATTGCCATGTCATACCAGACCAGATCGCTTTGTCTCAAATAGCACACAGCTGCTGTTCCCCAATATTAGCTAGTTAGCTAGCTAGCAACTTTATCATTAGCGGTAGAAAATCATTACATTGCATTTAGCTGACACTTTTATCCAAAGCGACTTACAATAAGTGCGTTCGACCAAGAAGATACAAACTTGAAGAAAACAGAATCATATAAGTACATCAGGTTTCATAGAGCCAACACATTTCAAGTGCTACTCAACTGGCTTTAGGTAAGCCAGTCCTTTATTAGTATATAAGTGCTTTGTTAATAGTTCTATCACTCGAAGTGGAGTCGAAAGAGATGAGTTTTCAGTCTGCGCCGGAAGATGTGTAAGCTATCTGACGTCCTGATGTCAATGGGGAGCTCATTCCACCATTTTGGAGCCAGGATAGTAAACCCACGTGTTTTTGCTGATGGGAACTTGGGTCCCCCTCGCAGTGAGGGTGCAGCTCACTGTTTGGCTGATGCAGAGCGGAGTGCATGTGCTGGGGTGTACAGTTTAACCATGTCCTGGATGTAGGAAGGGCCAGATCCATTCACAGCATGGTATGCAAGTACCAGTGTCTTGAAGTGGATTCTAGCAGTTACCGGAAGCCAGTGGAGGGAGCGGAGGAGCGGCGTGGTGTGGGAACATTTAGGAAGGTTGAAGACCAGACGAGCCGCTGCATTCTGGATGAGCTGCAGAGGTCGGATGGCACATGCAGGTAGACCAGCCAGGAGGGAGTTGCAGTAGTCTAGGCGTGAGGTGACGAGAGCCTGGACCAGAACCTGCGTGGCTTTCTGGGTTAGCTGGGGACGTATCTTCCTGATGTTGTAAAGCGTGTATCTGCAGCAGCGGGTTGTAGCAGCTATGTTTGCAGTGAAGGACAGGTTGTTATCTAGGGTCACACCCAGATTCCTTACAGTCTGATTCGGGGGAAACAACAGAGGTGCCGATGTTGATTGTTAGGTCAAGAGTGGGACAATCTTTTCCTGGAAGGAAAAGCAGTTCAGTCTTGTCAAGGTTGAGCTTGAGGTGATGAGCAGACATCCACTGAGAGATGTCAGCTAGACAAGCAGAGATGCGTGCGACGACCTGGGTCTCTGAGCGGGGAAAGGACAGAATTAGTTGGGTGTCGTCAGCGTAGCAGTAGTATGAAAAACCATGCGGTCTAATGACTGATCCGAGCGAGTTTGTGTACAGATTGCAAATTTAACCGAATTACATTAACAATTCCATTCAAAACCTTTATTTATCCAGGTAAAATCCCATTGAGATCAATGATCTCTTTTTCAAGGGAGACCTGCAGCAGTAGGTTCCACAAGAAGACATAAAAACATAAACAACAGAACAACAAAAGGACATCATACAGCAAAATGTACAGGGATTACAATTTACATATTTAACCACATGTACAGGTACCAACAGCATCTGATTTTGTAGCATCCAACCGAGCTTTAAAAACATGTAGTGGTACTAGCTTGGTAATTCTCCATTCTTTTTGCAGACTGTTCCATGTTAGTGGAGCTGCACATCTAAAAGCTTTCTTCCCTAAGACAGTCCTAGCACTTGGCACATTTAATAAAACCACAGCATGCGATCTCAGGCAATAAGTACTTTCAATTCGCTGAGAGATCAGGGAGCAGATATAAGGTGGTAGTTTATCCAACATGGCTTTGTAAATGAAAAAGTACCAGTGACTGAGCCTCCGTACAGTAAGTGATGGCAAAACCGCCTTGGTATACAGGTTACAGTGATGCGTAAGTGCTTTACAATTTGTCAAAAATCTCAGTGCACTGTGATACGCAGCATCTAACTTGCTCAGGTAATTGGCAAGTGCATTCATATATAACAAATCACCATAGTCCAGCACAGGTAAAAAGGTCAGTGACTAACCTTTTCCTGGCCTCAAGCGAGAAACAGGACTTATTTCTGTAAAAGAAACCTAGCCTAACCCTCAGCTTTTTAAGCAGGTTATTGACATGAAGTTTAAAAGTGAGACAGTCATCAAGCCAGATACCCAGGTATTTGTAACAGGTAACCACTTCAAGTTGTATTCCTTGCGTAGTTACAATATCCAAAGTAGTCTCCGGTGTATTTTTAGCTTTAGCTTTAGAAAAGAGCATTACCTTGGTTTTATCCACATTTAAAAGAAGCTTAAGCTCAGAGAGCTGAGTCTGAATAATGTTAAAAACAGCCTGTAATTTAACAACAGCCTCGTTAATCGAGGGACCTGCACAGTACATAACGGTATCATCCGCATAAAAATGTAAGGTTGCTCCTTCGACATTTTCACCTAAACTATTAATATAGATAGAGAATAATAGCGGACCTAAAACTGAACCTTGTGGTACACCATTAGTGATGTTTAACCACTCAGAAGACAGCCCATCCAACTGAACACATTGGGACCTTTCAGAGAGGTAGTTCACAAACCACCCACTGCATTGCTGGATATGCCAATACTGACCAGCCTCTGCTTCAAAATGCGATGATCGACGGTATCAAAAGCTTTGGATAGGTCAACAAATAGAGCTGCACAACTCTGCTTATTATCTAAAATACTCGCCACATCATTCACCACTTTTATTGTGGCAGTGATGGTGCTATGTTGCTTTCTGAAGCCTGACTGATGTTTAGACAGGATGTCATTTGTACATAAAAACTCCTTTACTTGTTCACTCACTAGGCGTTCAAGAACCTTAGCCAGAACTGACAATTTAGAGATGGGTCTATAATTGTTTAATAAGGTGGCCTCCCCTCCTTTTAGTAGTGGCAGGACTTAAGCTGACTTCCATACTTTTGGGATTTTGTTCGTGCTGAGGGAGAGGTTAAAAAGAGTAGTAAGAGGTGGAGCAATAAAATCTGCAGCTATCTTTAAAAAGAAAGGTTCTACGTTGTCCGGACCAGCCGGCTTTTTAGGATCTAGCTTGGTTAAGACTTCACGAACAACATCAACAGTAAAAGGAGTAAAACTGAAAGGGTTTTCCAGACCACATTGTTCAGAGTCACCGACTGTGGTGTTCACAGAAGCAGAGTTAGTGACAGAATCAAACAGAGCGCCACAGGACACAAAATGCTCATTAAAGCAATTTAACATGGTAGTCCTGTCCGATATAGTGCCAGATGCTGTGGTAAGGCACGGAGGTAGCTCATTACGGATATCACTGGTGGATATCGATTTTATGGCTTTCCAGAATTTTCTAGGGTTGTTCAGGTTCTTTGTGGTTACTGACAGATAATACTTAGATTTAGCACTTTTGACATGTGAATTGAAGCTATTTCTTAGCTGCCTAAAACGCAGCCATTCTACCTCTGAGCCTGATTTCCTAGCCTTTGCCCAGGCCTTATTAACAGCGGCTTCTTTTTTTCTTTTGTAGTACATGTATTAAATAGTTAGGAAAAACACATGTAAACCTTTTCATTTCTTTAGTGCCGTGTTCACCAAAACAACAGCACTCTCTGCTGATCCAGCAACTTTCGTTAAGTATCAAGATCAGCCGTTTGGGTGCTTTTTGTTGAGGGTGAAAAGTGTGCAGTGTTCCACACTCAACTTTGTTTTGCCATACAGTTTTTAAAGTCCTATAGTTCTGGGTATTGTTATCTATGTTCGTTATTCTCGCGTCCAGGAGAGAGGCTTTAAAAAGGAGACTAAATGGAGTCTCTGAGAAGGTTCAAATTGTACTTTAATTAAAAAATAGGTGCGGTAATGTTACAAGCAGGAGATTGTTCAGTCAGGAGAGAAAGGCTGCAGCTTCCTCTCCCAGTGGTGGCCGTGCAGAAGAGAGCTTACAAGCATTCGTCCTTCCCGCTTGCTGGCTGTTTGCTCCTCCTCCTCTCTAGGGGCTGTGACGTAGGAGACTTCCCCCTGGTTCTTCTGTGTCCGATATTGCGTTAAAAGGAGGATTTTGACATTTTACATTCATTGTATAACTAGAGACGCCTCTTCTCCTCCTAATCTCGTTCATGACTTTTCATCTAAATACATTTCAAACGCTGAAATCAACACTCTAAAAAATACAGGAAATACTTCACAGCATTTTGGTTACTGGTAGTTCCGGATATGGTCACATGCTACCCACGTCTGTAAACAATAACGTATTCAAATAAACTGTACCTTCATTTAATATTCAGCAATAATAATCTCTTGGTTCAATTAGTTGTAGTGTTAAATCAGTAGGTTTCGGTGTGCATCACTCCATGTCATTTCGCTGCTAAATTCACATCTATAGGAAATGATATATTAGCCACATGCTAAATGCTAACCGGAGATGAAGGATTTTCAGAATAAAAGCTTGGTATTGAGAACTTCCGTTTTTTTCCAGAATAAAATAGCATTTAAACTGACGGTATGTTTAAGCTACATTATGCTATCAAAACATTGATTTTAATTTCTAACAGTATCCAGCAAGAGCCACCACAGGAGTCCCATCTATCAATTAATCCGATGGTACAATGAAACGTCAGGCATTTCTATACTGTGTTTGTATATGTACTGTACAAAAATATGACGCAATGCAAAACTGAAGCGCTTAAACTATTACAACAAGCTGCTCCAGGCCGCTAAAAATGCCCTGTAACTGATTAGGGCCTTATCAACAATATAATATGACACCAAACTACTTCTGTGACTGCCTGTAGGAATTAGGCAAATGTGAGTAAACTGAAATGTATTGGTGTCATAAAAGTGGTCGTAAATACAGCGTCTCAGCTGATTATCTCCTGGGGGATCTGTGGTAATTTACTTGAAAGGAAAAATAAATTGATTTCATTCAGCATGCGAAAAAAAAAAAAAAAAAGCTGACATCCTCGTGGATTCATCTTCTTATTACAGACACATGCATTTCCTAACATTCGGTCTATCTATATGCTGTAAAATGTATTATCTCTTCGACTTACACACGGCATCTATTGCACGTCTGTCCGTCCTGGGAGAGGGATCCCTCCTCTGTTGCTCTCCCTGAGGTTTCTCCATGTTCCCTTTAAATTGTGGGTTTTCTCTGGAAGTTTTTCCTTGTACGATGTGAGTGTCTAAGGACAGAGGGTGTCGTTTTTCTCATACTGATATTCTGAACAATCTGTGCTGTTGTATTTGCTGTAAAGTGTCTCTACTGTAGGCTATTTTTATTATATGTACAGCACTTTGGCTCGACCAAAAATCGTTTATAAATGTGCTATATAAATAAAACTTGATTTGATTTGAAAAAGATTAGATCTGGAGGATGGATGTGATTGGATGCTCCCCTTCTCCCAGAACCTCAACAAGATGTGTCATTGCTAGCAAAGTTGTATACAAAGATTAAAGTGTTGATTATTTAATAAATTAGATACAGTCTGTGCTGATGGACTGTGGATGATCTTCACGTCTATTGGATTAAGCGTCTGGTTTTAGTCTAGAGTTACTGGCAATTTGTACGGACCATGTGGCAGATAGGAGATTAAATACAATTAAAATATTACACATTTTGATTTAGCTGCTGCAGAACATAAAGTACTGGCTCAGACTTTCTTGTACAGAACATATTGGCAGTGCTTTTGGGTTCCTGTGGGTTCCAACTTAGACGAAAGTTCATTTTATTTATTTTCACCTTGCCTGGTTGTAGAAACAATGTCAATTTCAAAGCTAAAGGCATGGGCCATTTTTATCCACATGCCCTCTCCACGTGCAAACACTCTGCAGTAAATACACCATGAACTAGGTATTTAATTACAACACATTTATTCTATCCTTTATTTATACAGGGAATTAAAATCATTTACAATAACACACTTTAGAGTTAGAGAGCTCTATTTGAGGAAAATCTATAGCAGGGTGGAACTGTGGACAGAATATTTAATGGTTTGTGTGAGTGTATGTGTGCCCGGTAACCTTGGCTACAGCACAAAGGGAAATACCTCTCGTGTTTCAGTGAGAATGCTTCACTGACACCGAATTTGTCTTATGGGTATACTCAGGTCTGAAAAGAGGGCGAGAAGAGAAATAAGAAAGCTGCCTTTTAATGTTTTATGTGTCATGGAGGTGGTTTGATGTATAGGAGGTTGGAACAGAACACACCAAAGTTCAGTTTCACTCTCTCTCCAATGCACCTGACCTTGGAAATAGTTTGCTATCTGAAAGGAATTGAGCGAGTTTAAGATATAAAGGGATTGCAAGAAGACCAGCCTACACAAAGCCAGGGTGGTGTAATGTGCAGTGTAATGTCCAGGGAGAAAAAGTCAAGATAAAAAAGATATCAATGCTGCTTATCCTCAAGTCTGCACATAGCGCATGGTTTCCTTCAAATCAAAGAATCTCAACATCTAAGTGGAAAAGGCTCCAGCAGCTGAAACTTTATCAGTGCTTCACATATTCTCACCTTTGATCACACATTTAGACGATGCTTATCTCCAAAGTAGTGGCATTTGACTACTCATTGGCTGTATTGGTGTGTGAAATTATTTCCCCCTGGAGTTATTTTGTGGGGTTTCCTATTTACTCACTGCAGACAACTGGCAAAAGGCTTACAAAATAATATTTGTGCAAGTTATCTTTGTGAGGTATTGCTTCCAGGAAATATCTACAGCATTGTACTAGATTTAGAACACAACAAAACATCTTATTTTATATGTTACCAGACCAACTGCTAGCAAATGCTTCAGAATCAATACAGCCATTATTTAAAAAGTTTCCCTGAGCAGTGCAGTTAGTCACTGAATAGTAGTAGTAAATGTCAGGGACATATATCACATCTGGTGGCTTGGAGAATGTATGTTGAATGTATTCAGACCATAGTAAGGCCAAGAGATAGTATCTGAACAAAGTACAATATTGTGAGAAGAATATTCAATACAAAGCCAGAAGACAGTAACACATGTTGTTCTTTGGAGGCAAGGCAGACATTGTGTAAAGCTCCTTTTTCTTTGATCTGTTTGAGACAAAGGTGTTGTGACTTAAATGCCGCTCTCAATCTGACACAACACTAAAATGAGAGCATTGTATGGAGTCAGATTTAGGTCAATATTCTCGCGCGTAAAACAAGCTACTCACGAGCGGAAAATGTGCTTTTACACGCGCATAAAATGACCCTTGCGCGCAGATTAAACCCCCGCGAGCGGCTCTGCCCCCGCGAGAGACAGCCCTCTTGCTTGCTCGCGGGAGTGTCAGCCTCGCGGAGTCTGTCTACGCGCGCGTGAAAAGTTTCTGGCACTTTGGGGCGGAGCCACTGGACTTTGATTGACAGCTGCCAGGAAACCCGGGGTTGCCAGGTTTGATAAATGCCTGAACTGCCAAGAGCCGAGCAGTGACGGCAGCAAAATCAGTTGGACGAGATTGAATGGTAAAGTTGTCCATAAAAAACTATTATATTCGTAAAGTGTACAGCTAATAGGCCTATATATATATATATATATATATATATATATATATATATGATTCTGTTTTCTTCAAGGTTGTGTCTTCCTGGTCGAATGTACTTATTGTAAGTCGATTTGGATAAAAGCGTCAGCTAAATGCAATGTAATGTAATGTAATATACATTAATTTGATATAAAACAATATATTTTTCAGTGGGCTGTGTCCGTCGAAAACTGCTAGCTACTGTCTGCTGTACGCACCTAGATTTTGCTGTCGTCACTGCTCGGCTCTTGGTAGTTCAGGCATTTATCAAACCTGGCAACCCCGGGTTTCCTGGCAGCTGTCAATCAAAGTCCAGTGGCTCCGCCCCAAAGTGCCAGAAACTTTTCACGCGCGCGTAGACAGACTCCGCGAGGCTGACACTCCCGCGAGCAAGCAAGAGGGCTGTCTCTCTCGCGCAGAGCCGCTCGCGGGGGTTTAATCTGCGCGCGAGGGTCATTTTATGCGCGTGTAAAAGCACATTTTCCGCTCGTGAGTAGCTTGTTTTACGCGCTAGAATATTGACCCAAATCTGACTCCATACATTGTTGTTCGAAGAAACAGAGTGTTCTTTTTCTACAGGAATAAGAGCGGCCCTATATTCTGCTCATTCAGGTTCATAGTGTCTCTACTGGGACATGTCTCCATGCTTTAATGTTCAAAAAGCTGCCTGTGCTGCAGCACCTCTTTTCACCCTCTGTCTGAAACCAGAGCCCAGTCTGCTCTGATTGGTCAACCGCTTAGAGATGTCCCGCCCCTTATGACCTACAATGTGTTGAAGCATTAGCAATATAAGTGCAAGTGTTACACCATGATGTCAATATGTGACAGAAGTAAACAAAGGAGTCCAATGGAGGTGTTTCAGGTGGGGGGGGTGGGGAACACAGGGATGTTAGCCTTTGCAGACCATTTACATGCACAAAACGGCCTCTTTAATGAACTGCTCTTGTTTAAATGCATGACATTTTTTTCCATCAACATGTTTAATGAAAATAATGTGCAGCTTCTTGATTATAAGTTATGATAATAGCATGAGAGGTGATTATGATGACACATGATAGCCATCACCAACTACATTTGTCCAAGGGCCAAAATGTATCCAACAGACACTATCGCGGGCCAGCGATTTTTATATAGTTCAGAATTTTGAAGTTGTAGACCGGGGGGGGGGGGGGGGGGGGGGTTACTAAATAGTGAATACATGGCTCTGAAAGTAATCAGAATACAGTTACAGTTACGTGTCTTAAACGTTAGAATCGGGTCTATTTCAACGTATTCAGATTACTTTTAGAATACTTTCTTTTTCCATAACAGATGGGTATGTTTTGGTGAACAGGAGACACGCATTTTACTGTTTTCATGGCTTATCAAGAACTCAAACACAACATCTTGGTGTCATTCTGGACAGCTCCCTCTCATCTGCACCACACATACAAAACATCACCCGGACTGCATTCTTTGTACTGTCTTAAAACCTTTCCTTAGAATATGTTATGAATTGTAAGGTGTCCTTGGGTGCTTTGAAAGGCACCCCTAAATAGAATGAATTATCATTATTATTTATTATCTGAAACGATGTTATAACTTTTAAAACTTTTTCCAGTCACTTGCCCCAGGCATTCAGCAGCAGCAGGCCATTCACTTTGATTTGATCCCGTTATGAAATGTCATCATTTCGACAATAAAGAAATTCTACATAAACGTTATCTTGCACATTTTATCTAACCATCTCCGTTTCTAACTTTCAATATATTTTAAAAGAGATCTCTCTCTCATCTGCGTGCGGGGGCGGGGCCTCACAGACGCGCTGCATCTCTCTCGCTCACAGACATGCTGCAGCGCCGTGCAGTGTGCACACAGCTCTGCCGGGTAATGAATATTACATTTTGTGAGGACATTTTTTCACCAATAATTCCAATAAGTATTCCAAAATGTATTCACTTCAGGTTTACGAAAGTAACTGTAATCAGATTACTCGTTTTTCAAATGTAAACGCCAGCTGAATACAGTTAGCCTACTTGATTTTTGTATTCTGATTACTTAACCGCCGTTACATGTATTCCGTTACAACCCAACCCTGCTTCTAGGCTTCTGTCCGCAGCTCCTGCCTCTCTGTTGGACTCTGTCGCAGCAGGGCTGCTGCTGTGGTGCGGAGCGCACAAACCAGACTCTTCACAACGAAGGATCACTTCTTCTTCAAGGCAGGGAAGGTTTTGCAGTACGCAGTCTACTGTCCCGCAGCTGCTGCCTCTCTGTTGGACTCCGGTACTGCACACAGTGGTTACTCAGTAACCACGCCGCAGTCACCCCCGTCGTGCGGGCCGGATGAGAATGTCTGGCAGGCCGGATGTGGCCCGCAGGCCGCCAGTTGGTGGTCACTGCTGTAGACTGTAACAATATGCCTATGAAAATACATTTGAAAGGCTATACTGTATACTGTAGCTCAGTGATCACCAACATTCTCATCCGGCTCGCACGACGGGGGTGACTGTGGCGTTGGCGGAGTGGTTACTGCGTTCGCCTCCCACCCATTTTTTTTTTTTACAACGTCTCGTGAGTAAGGTGCAGTACCGGAGTCCAACAGAGAGGCAGCAGCTGCGGGTCAGTAGACTGCGTACTGCGAAACCTTCCCTGCCTTGAACAAGAATTGATCCTTCGTTGTGAAGAGTCTGGTTAATGCGGTCCGCACCACAGCAGTAGCCCCGCTACGACAGAGTCCAACAGAGAGGCAGGAGCTGTATGGCGTTATATTTGTGCCTCTATCCTGAGCACGCAATGAAACATGTTGAGCATAGAAAATGCTATTGAGCGCGCACTTGAAACATTTTGAGCACAGAGAAATATATTTTCTCTCATAAAAACTCCTGCTCCGTGCGCAGGGGCGGATCTACCGGGGTGGCATGGGGTGGCAACTGTCACCCTAAACAATAGCCTGCCACCCCAGTTGGCATCTTTGTTTTGAAAGAAAAGTTGTGGCTCATCGGACATTTATGAGAGAAAATCTCTAATGTCCGAGTGCAAGTGAATGCAGCACAAGACGCGAGTCTTGTAACCCCTCCCCCGGCCCTGGCGCGAGACTGGAAATATGATTGATGGCGAATTCAATTGAACGGTGGACGGCGCAAAACGAGAAGCATTTCGGACCCAAGTAGACGGAAGGAATGAGGTAATTGCGGTCTACAATTACAGAGAAGAGCCTGTCAAGTTGGCTGTACTCAGCATTGAATCAAAACGCACTACAGCTGTGGATCTTAATACGTTTGTGAGGCGTTTTGCTGAACAAAATGGTAATCGCCGCATTCAGCTGTAATAGGCATGCCAACTTGATGCTCTGCTCACGGATGACTCGATTGAGCATAACAAACTGTTAAGATGATGACCTTGTATGCGTGTATATATTTTTTCTTTGTGGGGGGTCTGCCCCCAAAAAACAGTTTTAAGTCCTGAGGAAGTAAAATAAGACGGTGTGTAAAACTACACTGCCCAGCCAACAGAAAGTAAACCACTTTGATTTAACTAGGCCAGTAGGTAAGGACTTTCCACTGGATAATAACTGCAGCAATGTTTATGTTTTAGCTGAATACACGTTTTTTAACCCTAACTGATGCAGTTAGTCACTTCTTTAATGTTTGTTCTTTCTGATGTAAAGTCAAGGTTGTAACTGTATATCAATAATGATATAATTACTTGTTTTTCAAATTTGAAGGAGGTTGAGCAAGCATCTTGATGAACATTCATCATTAACTCCTCTAAAAAATATAATTTATTCAATAATAAATTAATATGTGAATCATAACAGTGATTGACAGCTGATAGGAATAATATGATTGTTAATAGTATCATATTCATTCAGACAAACATCGATGAGACAGTTAATTAATGTACTTATTGCAGCAGTGCATAGATTTGGTTCCCCTGCTGGTCTAAGAGTGAAACAAACTCATTCAGTTATTGTTCAGTTAAAATTCATTAAATTACGTCTGCCACCTTACATATGTATATGTAAGGCTTGTTGTCACCATTTTGTTGGAGATTTGGAGGGATAACTGGTCCGCTTTTCAAATCTCCGCGCGTTCCTATGAAGCTGGTTATAATACAGGAAGGACTCCATATCTACAAAGTAACCGTTAACAATAATCTACTTTAATGGCAATATGACAATGCAATACAATCATTACAATACAACATGATACTATTACAGTTATATTGCAATGCTTAAGGAGTAATGCCGGCTTACTCCTGCTCTAGTCCGCATACTACAGAGCTACTTTCACCCGAGGGCAGCATGTGAAGAAGA